>NW_026562386.1:6524633-7124633 GCF_027474105.1 Poeciliopsis prolifica | reverse complement strand
AACTACAATCAACACATTTAATTGATATTATGGCATATTGTAATTTAAGTATAATCAACTACAAGCATTTTCCACTTTAGTGAGTAAAACATGCATGTTATAAGATTATGTTGGACATTGCAGCTGAATGTTGTTAATAGTTGATTAGCTGGCTCTTTATCAATTTGGAAGAATTTCAGCTTGTTCTTCCCTCTGAAACCGTTTGACTGTGATGTTTACCAACAATAACTAAAGCGTTAGGTAGCATTTATTTTAACATTAATCATAGAAATAGATCTATAAATTGACTTCATAATTTGACATTTTCAGTTTTGTATTAAAGGATTTTTGGAATTATTTTTAAAAATGTATTATTGCTCATGATTGATTTTCACTTACAGGTGTAAGTGGCTCTAACCCCAATCCATCCTAAAGCATTTTTAAGTAAATAATTTTCTAATCTATTAGCTTTGTGTCACATTATCATTTATTTTTCTTTTAAAAAGGAAGGAGAAATTAAAGCATCTTGACACATCGGTGATTAAATATTTTTACAGGAGATTGTCCAATAAACAATATGAGCTACCAGTGACACAAACTTGTGGACACAAACTACTGTTTACTCGACAACCAAAAATATTTTTCAATTGGAAAAACACTGCGAGTTTTTGACCATAATACTTCTCATAAGTCTGCTAAGAATGGTACATTTTTGTAGAGTATGTGTGTTATGTACAAGCCTTAATTACACCTTTGTCAGCACAGAAGCTGAGAAAAGCAATTAAACATTCATGAGTCATGGTGTGGCTTTTATTCTGGGCCTAAAACAAACCAATTTGGGCCTGGTTATTTAGCCATGTGTCTGTACAGTGATGATGACAGCGAAGGAGAAACAGAGGCCCAGTGCACTGACTCAGCCTTTGGGATAAAATCATATGCACATGTGCAAAAACACACAAGTTGCTCAATGGTGCGCACAGATATACGACAACATACACATACACTCAGAGTATAAACTCACTAACAGATACGCACAATTCTCCTCAGGGTCATGATAACACATGCTTCTGAGTTCCCTTGCTGCAACCCCTCAGGGCAAAAACAAGAAAGACCTTCTGTGTCCTGTAAGTGGCTTCTGAAGATTTCTGTGGGGAGCAGAGTGGATAAAGGATGCCCTTCTTGCTCCTTTTCATGCTCCTGTGAATGTATTGTGTAGACGCTGAAATCCATACACAGCTTTACTCCTTATGAAGTTTAACAAAAAAAAGTTAATTGACATCAAAACATGAAAAGGCTGCAATGGACATACATGCATACATGCTGCACTTTGCACTATTTTTAGTGGTATAAAGTAAAAAGTAAAGTACACATTGGGTAGACATACAATATGGCAAGTAATATAGGCCATTGGTGCTCTTAGAATTATTAAAGGCCCCGTGTTTTTATTGTGTCGTGTTAAAAGACGAATGTCTGGCTCATGGACAATCTGCTCAAGGCCTTTATTAGTCCATCTTCGGTCCACCTCTGTGAATTCCTGCCCAGACACTAAGGCTGTATTCAGAAACAACTTCCCTTTCATTGTTCAGCTCAGTAAACAAATAAATAAATGAGATTTCAGAGACTCCCACAACAATAACACATAGCTTTAAAAGAATCTCGCTGAAAAGTTATGATTGTTTAGTGTCCTGTTTCCGAACCTATAAAAATGCAACATTATCACATAGGCAGCCCTGCAGATAAACATAGTATTACCTTGGAATTAGCTTTAGTTTGTTAAGTGACAGGACTCTTTTCTTCACATGAATTAGTGTGAGATTAAAGAGAATTTGGTGTATGACAGAACATTTTCCAGTATTCGGAAATATTGAAAAAATGTGTGAATTTAGTCAAAACTAAAGGTTTTACTCAAAAATCTAAAGGCTAGTTCAGATCACGTTGACTAATGTCGATTAATGTTCTTTACACACTACAATCAGCTGGAGCTGATGTTTGTGTCAAGAACAAGAATCAACATTTGGCTAAGGTAACAATTTGGCTTTAGATGTCATAACAACTCTGTATTACATGTTCAATTACATTATTTTAGGTATAGAAAGCATGACAGTAACTCTGAATAACACACTAAATCAATATTTATATGTAACCACTGCTTTTTTTCACAGATTTATGTATTATCTTTAGAAATTTATAAAAGCAGCTCAGGAGTTAAGCTGTTCTCAGCAGGATCTAATAAACTTCCCAAAAAGCCCCAAAGCAAGACACTGGTATCCCAACCAGTGTATACATATTAAACAGCAACAGCTAAACACAGATGGTTTGAAGCAATGCAGTCACTTTTTTAATCACAAATCATTGTTATACGACTGTGTACAATATCTAGAGTCCACAATTCAAAAAATACTTGAGACCATCCAATTTAATAGGTTTGACCTGAACAGTCCCAGTGGATCATGTCTAGAAATTTTTGGGTTTTTTTCTAAATAGCCAAGAGAATAACAAATATATCAAAACTACCCATCCCAATTTATCACACAGCTGTGATTATATAAGTAGTCGTCATTCCTAGGGCATCATATATTGCTTGTGTCAAAGCTGGTAATATTTCAGGGACATGTTTTGGAAAAGCTTAATGTAAAACTGCCATTGTACAGTAAGTACTATGTGTCTGTCTCAGAGTACTTTCTTTGAAACAATACTTTTTGTTTTATTGTATGTATTTTGTTTGTGATCCATTCAGTATTTATATATTGTATATTATTTTGTAATACAAATGTAAAAATTAGCTTGCCTTCAGTAAATCAAAAAATGTAAAATCTATCACAGGGATACCAGGATTCAAACATAGAATAGGGGTTCCAAGAATAGTATTTTCAAATTATCAGTGTAATTTAAAAAGCAACTCCTTGATGTCTATTGTCACAATGGCCTCGAGGTTTCACATCAACCATGGCATCAAATCTCTCACTTGCCATCATGAATTGTAATGCAATGAGAGAAATAGATTGGTTAACATATATAACTATTTGGTGCTATGTTAAAACATAAAAGAAAAAGTGTTGTGTCAGTTTCATAGAACAATAAAGAATTGTTCTTTAAATACAAAAATATTGCCAAATTCATCCTCAAAATTAAAAAGCACTATTACTTCTACTTTATGTGTATCATTGGCATTTAAAAAGAGAAGTCTCAAATCAAAATAACTTTATATCTATAATTTCCATCTATAATTTCACACATCCTCTTGTTTTATATTCTGTAATATCCCCGTCTCTGCTCTACCATCTTCATCTTTTTTTTTTCTATCCACAGTACACAGGCTGTCAGCTGGCCCTAGGGGATGTCCCATACTTTATGACACTGTCTTCGTTGCTCAGTCTTGTGTCATAAGAGAAAACAAACTAAAGAGGAAATGTTAGAGAGAAGCAAAGTTTGAAATATAGGACAAAGGAAATAAGAGTAAAAAAAAAAAAAACTGGTTAATTCTGAAACTGCGTAAAGAACAACAGAGAGCAACAGTGAGGAGAAGGTATGCAAGAACCAGGCAAAATGGGTAAAAAAGGAAGAGCAAAGCCATAAAATAAAGTTAGAAGTTATTGGAAGCTGGCTGAAGGAAAAAAATCCCATCATCATAAAATAATATTGGAACTGGTCTGGCCTTAAGCCATTGATGAATACTGATACAGCTCTTTGGGGTCTTTGGCCTCAGGAACAGACTAATTTGAACAGCTCATTCCACCAGTGAGGGTGTTAAAAAATATTAAAGAGAATAAAAAAAGTTTCACTGCCAGTTATTTAGCTCATCATTCCACATATCCGTCCAATAGTGGCTTTAGGTGTCACCCAAAAGATACACTCAAATAGTAACTTCAAAGAAGATTTAGTCAAACATGGAGTGTGTTACAATTTAAAAAATAATAAATGAAACAAAATAATATTTGAAGTGACAAGGGCAAAGCCTTGAGTGAATCTTGCACAATGAAAGCAAGGGTAGTCTTTCCCTTCTCCCCCCTTCACCACATTTTCAATAATGGGCCTTAAGGGGCCATTAAAAGAGGCCAACTAATGACAGCTGAGTGAAAAGGGACCTACTGCTGAAATCAGATCACGCAAGATATTGAAATGACAGCTGGATATCTTAATTACAGCTGAGGCTTGTTTGAGATAAAGACTCACAAAAAAGAATGAAGATAAATTTATACTGTTTACGATATGAAATGTGTTGATGCTGAAACTGTTGATGTGAAACCACCTGGAAAAGACTTTCACATGGACTCAATACAAACATATTACTGACAAAAAAAAAAAACTAATTTGCTTGTGGCACTGCAGTGTGTACCACTGCCAACAGGAAAGAATGATCACAGTTTAGGAGATGTTCTCGACTCAGTCATCTCAAATTTGTCAAACTACCTATAATTCTTATGTTTAAATATTTTTATCACACCAACTTTAAGGACACTGTGATCCCTTACTCCCAAATATTTCACATTCACTAATAGTTGGCATGACAATCAGTATTTCTCATTTCACCCGTCACCGGCCCTTACATTATGTTTGAATATCCCAATCTGATTCCAAGTTCTGATTTCAAGTCAGAGCAATGCTGAGTAATTGCACCAGAGAAACTCCTGACACCTTCAACTATGAAGGGATCAGTCTTAATTAATATTCACATATTTTGTTATGTCTGATCCATAAAGATGTCATTTATTTTAAGTACTCTCAGCTCAAATTAAGGTCAGTATAATCTTTTCAAAACTTTGAAAAATTTAATCTTGTTGGATTTAAATTTATACTGACAATTTTATCACCTTCTACTGCCAATGATACACTGAATAAGAAGTTTGAACAAGAAGAAGTCTGTCCATTTTGGAGAAAAACTTTCTCCAGTGTGATGTTTTCAGGTTGGTATTCCTTGACCTCTCTGAGTTTGCCTCTCTGCAGAGACAGCCAGCCAGTGAACTTCTGCTGTCAATCACAGCAAGTTTTGTAGGATACACTCAGTGTCATAAAACCTACAAAAGTTCATGTAACTGTTATAAAACATGGATGCTAAAAATATTCTAGAGCAAATACATATCCAATCTGGAAATCATCAAGACTTCAATTGGCTCTAGATCCAGACTTCAGTCTGCCAACCTTCAGTTTAGGAGGATAAATGGAGTTAGCCCTCTTTTTCATTTTTGCTGCGAGTCCTCATCAATATTTTTCACTCCGTTTCCATCCCCGATTTCTCAGACATTCTTGAAAAATGTTTATTGCGTTTTAACACAATTACTAAACCTGTAGACATGTTGGCATCTCCTGTCTATATTTGTAGCATGAATTAATTGACATATCTGAGATCCGATTTAAAGATTTTGTTGGATTGAGTCCTACTTTAAAGTCATTTAGATTCAATTTGTACTGGATTTACACAAAGACTGAAGGACATGTCCTAGTCCCTGATCACGTTAAACCATTATCAGCGCCATGCTTGTAATGTTTTAATAATGGTACAGCTATACAGCAACATACAGAATGTATTATATTGGATTAAATTGTAGTGTGTGTATTTTATGCACATTTTACTCACATAGTGAGACCTAGATTCCTTAAACTTGAACTCACTTTCATGCTCCATTTCTTAAAAAGCACATTTAGATAACTCATAACTGCTCCTCACTTAAAGTATAAATTATTGATTCTGTCAAACTCTAAATTTAACTCTTAATGATGTGATTTCAACATCATAGAAAGTTTATATGTAACAGTCATAATTTGTTTCATTTATGATGACTTGTCAATCTTAAGAGATTTTCTGATGCCTCAAGAAAGCATGATTAAACTTAATAACCAATGCAAATTACATTTAACAAGAAGGTACAATTATGCATTAGAATCACAAGTCCGAATCTGATTGAATGTTCCTTTATAACTATGCTAACATGGAAGAAAGGCTCTTTTAGGGTAGACTGATTGGTCTGCCCATAATTGAGAAATGTTTGAAAATTCAGTTGGTCAGCACTGTGCATTTAGCTATGTCATGTAAAGTATCTGCAGTGCAGTTTTTTTATTTTCTTTTTTTTTTTTTTTTTGCAACTCCATTTTCTCAACTTTGTAATATTAGCAATACAATCCTATCTTGACTCAAAGATCAGAAAGAGTTAGGCATCTAGCAACGTGTTCAAGAACTGAACGCAAGTCGGCTTCAAAGCAGACCCCAGCTGATTCAGACAGCTGTTGGTGTGCACACACCTGCTGAGTCAATCCGATACCTGAATTGTGAAACACTTCAATTTCAGAACAAGTAAATCTTTCCACTTTGCTTTGCTGAATCTGTTATCTGCTACTGAAAGCTGACTGATTCCAAAGTGGTTTGAAACACTGAAAACTTCAGGGAAAGTTTAGATTTAAAACTAAGCCATGAAATTATTCCTCATCTTCAGAGAACCCTAACAGGCTCTTGCTAGTTATCAGATTTTCATCAATTTAAATAAGCATTTTAACAGTTATTGAGAAAAAAATATTCAATTATTCAGCAATAAATAAGTCTCAGTTGAATAATATGAAATTTTGATTTCAGTTAGTATCTAACTGCAGTTGAGTCTAACCCTGAGAAATATACTTCTTGTTTCTTGTTTAAATCTATAAAGAAAACACTAAATTCTTCAGACAGATGATTTGAAACTAAATGATGTATAAACATTGAAAAAGTTAAATGTTTTGTTTTACTTTTGCAACACTTCTAAAATGCAATCCAGTTAATAATTGATGTCCGAAAAAGGTTTCACAATAAATATACACAATAAAATTATCTTGGCTACCAACATAATTATGTAGTTGCAATAATTGATAGTACTCTTGGTTCTAATAACACCTCTATTACTCATTTTTATGTCTCAAATAAAAAAAATATCTTGTACATCTCTTTCTGTTCTTCCTTTGCATGATTATAGCTTCTTCCCCAGTGCTAACTGCCCCTCAGAAAACCCACCATGAAACCCTCAATTTATTGTTTATTCCAGCGTAATGGTTATTTTCTTGGGAAAAAATATCACCATGTGCTAGTAGACCCAGTATTAAGGTCAGGATAATTTCAAACCTGCACTGAGTTGTATAACCTTCATCGAGAAGAATGAGTCAATAAATAAACGATGGAAAAACAAAGACAACAGAGAAAAGCACATTTTAGATAACGCCAGCCGAACGATGGGGAGACATGAAGTAGTCTTATCTCTTCCTGGTCTAGAGGACAGCATACAACTAAGCCATACTTCACCTTTAGTGAAGAATAAACTTGTGAATTTAGTGGGACTTTGTGACTCATATAAAGTCATTATGTGTATGTGATCTGCCAAATGCTCAAATTTTTTATCAGACTCTGTTCAGAACTAATTTTTTTTTCAACAAACTCATTTGTTTATTTGATGAAGTCAAGCACAAAAATTTGACTTGATCATGACAAATGTACAATGTTCTGTATATAATATTTCTGAATTTTAACCTTGGCCTTAAACTTTATTCATTACATTTAGACATTTTAATATTGTTTGTTAGTATATCTACCCACTCATATATTCTACTGTGTCTCTGCACTGTACAATCTCGTCATTGTCTGACAGTCTTCTGATCAGTGAAACAGTTTTATCGTCTCCACCAGCAAACTGATATAAGAGATTCCCCATATTGACTATGTATGAGACATTGGCAACCTGACATGAAAAAAAACAAAAAATCATATTCTAGCTGAACATTTATAGTGACTGCATATAAGGTAAGATTCAGCTTCACATTGACTTCTACCTATTTTTAACAGTAAGACCATATTGCACTTTTTCCGTTCGTCTGTCGGCAGAAGTGTTCCACATTTCACTGATGCTGTGTAACTTTATATATATATCGATCTATATATATATATATATATATATATATATATATATATATATATATATATATATATATATATATATATATATATATATATATATATATATATATAAATATGCATTGTTAGTAGCTTTCTGGTCTTAATATCTGTGGCTTTTATCTCCTCCTTTGGCCAGCTAATTATTCCAGCAGGGTATCTGATTACTGGCAAGGCATAGCTGTTTATCGCACGGATTTTGTTCTTGCCATTGAGCTGGCTTCTCAGGACTTGCCTTATTCGTTGGAGGTATTTAGCTGTGGCTCCTTTCCTTGTGACCTCATTGAGGTTGCCATTTGCTTGTGGTACAACTAGGTACTTGTAACTGTCCTCTATGTCTGCTATTGTTCCTTCTGGGAGTGAGACACCTTCTGTGTGGATGACCTTCCCCCTCTTTGTGATCAGCCGACCACATTTCTCTAGTCCGAATGACATCCCGTGTCAATGCTGTAGATCCTGGTGGTGTGGATCAGTGAGTCGATGTCTCGCTCACTCTTGGCATACAGCTTGATGTCATCCATGTAGAGAAGGTGACTGATATTGGCCCCATTTTTGAGTCTGTATCCGTAGCCAGTCTTGTTGATAACTTGGCTGAGAGGGTTCAGGCCTATGCAGAACAGTAGCGGGGACAGAGCATCTCCTTGGTATATGCCACATTTGATGGACACTTGTGCAAGTGGTTTGCAGTTGGCTTCCACAGCCTCATCGAGTTTGCAATGAAGGCTCTCAGAGTCCTGTTGATGTTATACATCTCTAAGCATTCAATGATCCAAGTATGCGGCATTGAGTCATAGGCTTTCTTGTAATCAATCCAAGCCATGCACAGGTTGGTGTGTCGGGTTTTGCAGTCTCGGGCAACTGTGCGGTCTACGAGGAGTTGGTGTTTGGCTCCTCTGGTATTTACACCGATATCCTTCTGTGCCGTGCTCATGTGTTTATCCATGTGTTTGCTTATCTTGGCCACTATGATGCCTGACATGAGCTTCCAGATTGTGGAGAGGCAGGTTATTGGTCGGTTCCATCCCAAATCCAGCACCCTGAGACTGTACACGAGCCACAAGGAAGGAGGCAGAGGACTAGTGAGTGTGAGAACCACTGTCCAGGACGAAACAACTAAGATCCATAAATACATCAGGGACAAAGCCTCAACAGACAATGTGCTCAGTGAATGTCTCAGACAACAGGGAACGGAGGTTGAGGTGCCAGAGATACCATCATGGGAGGACAAACCCCTACATGGGATGTACCACCAGCAAATAACCCAAGTGGCTGATATCAGTAAATCCTACCAATGGCTGGAAAAAGCTGGACTCAAGGACAGCACAGAGGCCCTCATCCTGGCAGCCCAGGAACAGGCCCTAAACACCAGAGCAATAGAGGCCCAGATCTACCACACCAGACAAGACCCAAGGTGTAGGTTGTGCAAGGAGGCCCCTGAGACAGTCCAGCACATAACAGCAGGGTGCAAGATACTGGCAGGGAAAGCGTACATGGAACGACATAACCAAGTGGCAGGCATAGTGTACAGAAACATCTGTGCAGAATATGGACTGGAAACCCCGAGATCAAAGTGGGAAACACCCCCAAAGGTGGTGGAGAACGCCAGAGCTAAGATCCTGTGGGACTTCAGATCCAGACAGACAAAATGGTAATGGCAAACCAACCAGACATTGTCGTAGTGGATAAACAACAGAGGAAAGCCGTTGTGGTAGATGTAGCAATACCAAGTGATTGCAACATCAGGAAAAAGGAGCACGAGAAACTGGAGAAATACCAGGGCCTCAGGGAAGAACTGGAGAGGGCCTGGAGGTGAAGACCACAGTGGTGCCTGTGGTCATCGGGGCCCTCGGGGCAGTAACCCCCAAACTGGAGCAGTGGCTACAACAGATCCCAGGAACAACATCAGACATCTCAGTCAGAAATGTGCAGTCCTTGGCACAGCCAAGATACTGCGCAGGACCCTCAAGCTCCCAGGCCTCTGGTAGAGGACCCGAGCTCAGAGGATAAGAACCACCCACGGTGGGTGAGAAGGAATTTATATATATATATATATATATATATATATATATATATATATATATATATATATATATATATATATATATATATATATATATATATATATATATTTCTATGAAATCTCTTGCGATTTCCTTTTGCTTCATGGATCTCCTAGTAATACTACAATATTGAACATTTTCAAAGTGCTGTAAAAAAATTATTTAACCACTCCCAATTTTTTTATATTTTCATCTCTTGCAAATATAAAACCTGGTCAGTCGCTCTCCCAGCCTTGTGAAGATCATTATTTGGACTTTGGGCAAAATTTGCACATAAAAAATTTGGAATTTGGCAAGCGTAAAATCCAATGTTAAGGTGAGGTGGTAATTATATATTATGTATTTAAATATTCCCCTAAAACAGTGAGAACAAGTGGTGTCTTTGTGACAGGTCATAAATTAACAGAGAGGCCGTTCAAGATTCTGTTTTTAAAAAGTTTACAGTTACCAGCAACTCTCGAAGCCACAGCTCTTCAACTGCTTCTTAAGACAACAATCAGCTAACATCCATTAGTTGCTACTTCGTCAATTTAAATACCCTTTCACAAACATCAAATAATTTGAACTCCAATGTTCCTTCAACAGAACACACTGACATTCTGTACCTGGCTATTCTAATCGATAAGCTTCCTTTTTTCGTTAGAAATTTTGTCATGTATTGACTGGCAATTCTAGAGGCAGACACACTGATTTGTCTTTGAATACAATCTCAAATGAAATATATTGTTGGCTTTGTGGTAGAGTGCAAGTTGTGCAACTTAACATTTAATGTTTTCTGAAATGAAAAGAAAATATTCAAGACATCTCTGAATTACTGTTATTAAAATTACTATAAAAACTACTATCAAGAAAAGCTGTTGGAGCATGCTAACTGTGAAATTTGATAGAGCCTGAAATTTGAATAAATGAAACTCCATTATGCCTGTGCAATTGTGTTTTGTCATATTAGGCATATGCTTGGTAAGAAATTGCAGGCTGATTGTTGTTTGGGTTCATCCCCCCCATCTGCTCATCCATATGGTTTGACAACAGCTTATTTGCAAGCAAAACATCTCATATCACACTAATTGGGGACCTCTAATCAGGCTGTGGTAAAATGACCTGAATAATACTGGCTGCATTCAGTATTAATTACCTGTCAAAGACTAAATTTCCTGGCAATAGGAAATGTATTCTTAAGTCTAGAGTTATTGCCACAATGATGCTTGTGAATAACACAATGAGACCCTACACTTTCTTTAACCAGCAAACCCAGTTAATGTAAAATATTGAGTCTAATAATTTCACGTTTCAACAAAAGTAACAAAAATACTGACATTACGCAGGCAGACTGTCAACTTGAATCTGATTGAAACTAAAGATTACTAAAGGTAACTAAAGATTATGTTCAGGAAGACCTTCCAACCTCAAATGTGTAAAAACAAACATTTTGAAATATGACAAATTGCTGTATTTTTGTACATATTTTTTAAAAAAAGCAACAGACCTCAAATATTTGGAGCCATAAACAAAGATAACTTGTCACACCAATATGCAGTTGAAAGAGGGTTTTGACTACTGCAAACCCAGATTTTTTAGCATGATTGAAAGAGGATACAATATTCTTTTAATATAATTTTTGATGGCACTCAAATAGAATTTAAATAAAAACATTTAAAATCTACACTTGCCATCGAAAGTAAAAATATCTCAATAAATACTTGACTCATTGAGACAATTTACATCAAAGCATATTTGTACTGACATTTTGAACTCCACCACGGCTGCCAAGCTCAACAATTCAGTGCACAATGAAGACAAAGGGAATAGAAAGTCAGCTGTGGCCTAATATTTCAGTACTTATATATGCATTTATTTCTATTTATCTTCATTTTCCAGTTCATCTATTATGTATTTGTTTCTGTTTGGATTCCTACTGTTCTTTTCACAGATCTGAAAGGACATCAACAGCCTTGCAAAAACCTGCTTTGTTGGCTTGCTGTTTTATCTGAGTTCCAGTATTTCCTGTAATTTCATCAAGCTTTGTGTGACTGACTGACTTCTAAATGACTATCTCAGCTGGGAGATTCTCAGCAACTAGAGCTTCCTGAAAATGGACAATAAATCATAAATAATCATAATGATTAATGCCTTGTTTGCATTTATGAAGACTTTTCCTTGATTGTTGTTGCAAAGGAGCAGAACTGGATAAAGCTCTCTCTTCTTTGGTCTAGCTTTGTTCCAACTATCACTGATAAACAAAGTAAGGATTGTATAAAAGAACAAGATCTTTGATCCGAGAGGTTACATGAGTTTCCTCACTAGGAAGAATGGACACTGTGTCAGAAATGGAGTGAAGTATGTTCGGAAAAAAACTGATGCTCATCTGCTTTAAAAGATAAGTTGACAAGTTTGGTTGTTTTACAGCTCTTCCTGGAAAATTTACAGGTTATACACCACCAAGAGTGGGTCTTGACGCAGATTCACTTGCTGGAGGAGAATTTATCCCTTCTTCAATGAGCAGGACTGTCGCTTAGAAGAAAGATGTCTAGATTTTCTTACTGCATCTTATTTTCATGACCATAAATCTTCAATAAGCAGAAGATGATGGATGGAGCTCCTGCTCTTTTCAACCTTCTAAACATCATCACAAAGTTTCCCAATCGTGGTGTTTATAATTATTCTTAAGAGCATTGGACCGGTAAGTTAAGCAGAGGCGTTGTTCCACCAGGTGTTTGCTAATTTCTGCTGCCACTAGTCTGAAGGTGCTCTGTGAGGTGGAATCTTGGCTAGGGACTGCAGCTCAGAGGAGGAGTTTTGTGTAATTAGGTGTTGATTTGTGTGAGCAAGAATGTAGGAACTGCCAAATGGCTGCCACTGGAGAGTCAATGATTTTTTATGCATGTATATTTAAAAAAAAGTCTAAGCAACACACCAGGTATAGTTCTGATAAGGCAAATACCTTGTTAGCATGATGTAAAGGTCAAAAGAGTCTGTTGACACTCCCCTACTAATCTTATACAGGTGCATCTACTTGAATCTTGCCAAGTCACATTATATGTTTTCTTTAAAATGCATCCTTGCATCAATTCCTTTTTGGACAACATACCACATCATAAAAGTTTAGTCAACATTTTATTTTTTTTAATTCCATTTAATTATGCATAAGTTAAATATGAACATTATATATATGAACATTTTCTATTATGGTGAATAAATTGTGGATTGATTATTAATGTAGTCATTAGAATTTACATTATTATCAAACAACTATCACGCAGACATGTTTTCCCCAAAATGTATGCATAATAAAAACTATCAGCTCATAGAGATGTTAGTTGGTTAGTAAAGGTATTTTAGAAGCAGATCTACCTTCACTGTTACACTGGTTTGTGAACAAGCAGCATCCACAAATTGCTTCAAGAATTTCGCTTTGATAGTTACTTGGTTTTCCAACATTTCTAAGCTATTTTGTAAAGTAGAATACTTGAGATTTTCTGCTACAAAACTGTGGTGCCATATTACTTTCCTTTACTAGAAGAAGCACTGCAACGAGGCAAATCCTTGTGGGCAATATATTATTGAGCAATAAAGGCTTTTTTTGTCTTAGTTCTTTTGGAGATGTTTTACACAAGAATGCAAGTTAAATGGTGCTTCATGGGAAATGCAGTCTTTATTTTTAAATGTGGATTATTCCTGTATGTAACATGACATACAGCAATATGTAGCTGTGCAGGAAAAAAAGATCCTAATACAACCTGAGGTGTGTAAGATTTTTGAACTTGGGAGAACACTTAAAAACGCTGCTTTCCTTGTTGATCAGATGATCCTGAAAGACATTTAAGTGCTTTTCCCTGTTCGGTTGATCTGTGCTCTCCTGAACACAGAGAAGCCATTATCTGTAGTGGTGACTTCTTTGATATTCCTCTATGTTCCTCCATCAAGGTGACACTAATACACATGTCTAGGAATGCATGTGTCAGAGTAAAATATGCTTTTGACTGTTAGGCTAAACTAAAGACTCAATCAGATCATCTTCCTCTCCAGCTGAATGCTTATAAGTTAGGAAGTAAAATAAAATAATTATACCATGGTAACCCTGTGAGGCATAAAGATCCATTAGTAACAGGTCTTAGACATAAGAGTATCTTTAGAAAACTAACAGGGGACTAAAGAGCAAGACAAATAGCATTTTCAATGACCTGAAGGAGAATTTGTCTTTCAGTTAAAGGAAGAAAGAAAGACAAAAAGAAAGTAAGGAAGAAAGAGAGAAAAGCATAGAAACAAACAAAGAAGGAAAGAAAAAGAAAGAAGAAGAGTCAAACATGTAATTAGACAACGTGATATTATCTTTGCCAGTGCATTGCCTGGTGTCAGGGTTAAAACATTTCTACCCACTCCATATGTGAAAATTTAGAGATAATTTTCATAACAATGATCATTTTAAGCTTTTGTACAGGATGGAGATGTCTTGGCTTTTACAGAACTATAAATAATTCCAAGGTCAATGACTTTCAGATGGTGACCATATCAAAGTGCCTATTAAATTGGTCTAATGTGAAATAATTAATGACTTGACACACTCTTGCAGAGTGCATGAAGTAGTTTGTATTGCATTTAGAGGCTGTTGTTCAGCAACCTTTTTTTCACTTGATATCAGTTTTCTTGCTTTTCTGTTTGATTATTTTTTTATTAATCAGAAATCCAGATGATCAGAGCAGAATTTTCCTTTCACCTTTACTAAAGGTATTGTGGGAAAGTAACAAGTATCATGACTGACAAATTTAGAGCAGATTGCACATTTTTTGTGGCGCCTCAAACGCTCTGGAACGAGCTTCTTCTGCACATAAGACACATTCCTCCAGTCGATGCTTTTGAATCTAATTTGAAATAAAGAGATTTTTAATTGGCTTTTAAAAAACTGTAAGAGTCTGAAATTGTCTGTTACCCTTCATGTAAAAATTGTCTTTCATTTTTTTTGTATAATTTAAAATTCTATTTTAAATTTTTTATCTTGTTTTTTCACTTGTGAAGCAATTTTGTCAATCTTGTGCTGATGTGTTTTTAAACAGCTTTATGTATAAACATGGTATGATATTGTGAGCATAGTTTAAAAAAAATTGTCAGTGAGGAGAAACTGGTTTAAAATTTTTCCATACATTGTTTTAATCTTACAAATTTCTCACATAAATTGTGCAAATAATTATAGTAATCAATAATTAATCAATGGGTTTGAAATTACTCAGCATTTTATGAGAAGAAACTGGTTATTGAGCATATGGCATTTTGCTAATCAAGACAAGAATTGGCCATTATATATATAAAAAAAGAGGCACATTTATGTTTTTTAGTTTGTTACATATGAACATCATTAAAATTCATTTGTGGGAGCTAAATATACAGAATCAGAATGTCTCTCTTTTTGTGTGTTTTTATTAGATGAATCAAACCTCAACCATCATCAATGACAGCAATCAAGTGATGTGTTTTTCTACGGTATTCACTTACCAAGAATACAACATAAAATTAAAAAAACATCATCCAAACATAATTTTGTCTGTGTTTCATTGGATAATGATGACACGAGGGGCTGAGGGCGATCACTTCAACAATGAGCTAAGATTAGTATTTTTATTAAGATGATATGAAAGGTACCTTGGAGCTGAGTGTTGGAAGGAAGTAATATTCTTCTCCTTTAACTCTACCTAAAATAATTCAAATATCAGAAAGATGAACTTGATCACAATAACTTGTCCATGAGCTGCATAACAATAGCTCCTTCACCTTTTTTATACATTCCTGTTCTTGTAGATAGAAATGCACCTCTGGACTTAAAGTAGCTTTGATTAAAAAATAAGACAAGTTCCTTTGACACAACAATAGCTGCCAGAGCTTAAAATTGCCTTTTAGAAGCACATACATCAACTCTCAGTGATACTCAAAATGTATAATTCAACATTTTCAGAAACAGAGAGAGCAGTTCTTTTGGTTCCAAAAAAGAACAATCCAAGATCAAAGCAGAACCCACTCTTTTGATATACCATATATACATTTGATTGGCTGAAAAATATATTTTTGATGATAAAGCAGTAACATGTGAGGTGATAAATCACATTCAGTTGCAAAACTCACAAGACCTTAACAGGAATAGGTCAGTTCCATAATGTGCAGGTATTTTATGGCTTCATCCTATGAATCTTTTTCATTTGCAGATTTCACTGCAGAGAATGTGGAGAATTGAGATTCATCTTAAAAGTACTAAAAGGTGATATCAGATTATGCCTGATATTCAGCCACATTCTCTTCAATCAATTAGCTCTTTGCTAATGAGTGAAAAACAATATTTGTTGATTTACCACAGAGATCTTGGAGATTTCTGATCTGTTTTACAGTTGGCCATTGTTTGTTTCCAGCTACCATGCATACAAGTGGCTATCGTCTTATGTTGTCAAGGTCAGAAAGGCTCTTATGTATGTTTGTAACAACTGGTAATTTGAGTTAATGCTGCCCTTCCATCTGCCTGGACCCGTCAAGCCTTTTCTTTCTGCCACCAACTATGAATTTTCCCCATAATATCTGCCACTCAGGATTTTTTAATTTTTTTTATTGCTTTTCTTTATAAAGCATGCATTTGGTGTGGTGTGAGTATTTCAATCAAAACCCATAGAGATAGTTTTCAATCAATATGGGTGTTTTTAAAAGCTGTTTCTAGTATGTTAGACCAAACCAATCAAATCAGGGTGTGGAGCAGTGAAGTGAGAATAAACAATGAACAGTCATATAAACTATATATCATATATGTGCTCCTTCAATAACAGTCCAACATGGCGAAAAGTCCCTTCTTTTTAATGACAAAGAATAAGAAAAGCAGACAGTGGATGAAAGTATCAAAAGCAAGGAAGAGATATAAATCCTACAGACGATGTGAGCAACAGCGAGAACACAAACAGAACCATAGAAATTATGTAGAAGCATGCACAAACAGAAATGCTAAAAGAGGTGTCATTAATAACACAGAGAGAGGAGTAAGCTACAGAGTACCATGGACAAGCAGAGAAAGTTTGAGAGAAATGTGAGAAAGAAGATCAGAAGGGCAGAAAGTTTGCGTGAGCTTTTGCAACACTGTGTGACTCAGACAGCAGACTGGTGACCCAACGACTCACCCTGTGGCTTCAACCTCAATCCCACTAAAAGGTCAAAGCTTCTTTTAAACTACCTGCTTCTGCCTCTCTGTTTCTCTTACTATCTAAGATGCTGTTCTCTTTCCTCCTCTGTAAACATGTAAACATCCTCCCACCCCCATCTACCATCAGCAGTCACTGTCAATTTATCTTGCTTCAACTGGAACCCACATGTTGCTGAAGCACAAAGATTGCACTGTGACCAAAAACGTGTTTCTGGCCTGTGAAGAGTGACCTAAATGCCTACTAACCTGATATTTAAAGGTGTAAAAATGTGAGTGCAGTCAGCTAGCAATAACATAATTTTGTGTTACTTGCATGACTGCTGAGACTGTTTATAAAGCAACAGTTCTGCTTTGGGAACAAAGATCCATTTAGTCTTTTTTAACAGCTCAGGCTGATGGTGATAGTTAAGAGTTTGGGGAATATTTTCTTGGCACTCTTTAGGTCCCTCAGTAGCAATTGAGCATTTTTTAAATGCCACAGTCAATCTGAGTGTTTCTGTTGACTATACTGTATGTACACTGTTTATGTATGCAGAGTATCTGTCTGCAGACTGCTACTCTCACTAGGATAATGCAACAAAAATCACATAATCCCAAATTGGTTTGTTAAACACAATGGGTTCAGTGTAATTTAATTACCGTCCTGATCGCAATCAAATAGAGCACCACTGGATTACCTTTCTACCACCATTTGGTAGAAAGGTAAATTTGTCATTTTACAGATAACAGCACTGTGTGCAGCCTCAGCACATGATGGAAATCCTTTACCAAACAAGCCACATAGCACCCTATAGGGGTAGTTTAGTGGAAGAATCCAGCAACAAGTGAATGACTGACCATCCAGCCATCCATCCATCCATCATCTTACACGCTTATCCCGAGTGGGGTGTCAAGGGGTGCAAGTGCCCATGTTCAGCGGTCAATGGGTGAGGCAGGGTACAACTTGGACATGTTTCCAATCCATCACAGGTGAATGAAACTAAGGAGCTTGCATATTATTGTGGCTTACAGAGCAAGTGAGTACAATCAATGAATGTTCAGCAGCTGGAAAATAATCTAAGGTACAGAAAGGCTCAAAATACATGCACAAGTAAAAAAAAACAAATGTGACTGGAAGAACACATGAAAACCAAGGGAGAGAAGAAAAGGAGGGGGCCTGGACTAATAACCAAAAGGAAAAATAAACCATTGAGAAAAGACGGACATGGATCTAAGATAAATAAATCCAAACAACCACACAAACATGAATGAAGAAACTTGATAGAATGAGATGAACAGTGTATATGAGTTTATCCTTAGCATAAACACTAAAAATCTAGACTTAAAAAGAGGCCTTTGGAGCTAAAGTGTCCTAAAGCAGCTTAAAAGTTAGATAAAAACAGAAACAATTCTAAATACAGCTGCTTAGAATAACCAAGAAAAAATCTCATTTAACAAATTAACCAAGACCCTTATCCTCATCCCAGAAGGTTTATCATCATCAGTATTTCCCCACTTACCTTGTTCTGACGTCAAATCCACAATGACAAACTAACATGTTTATGGGTTGATCCTTTGTTTTCATGATCTCCACCATGGATCATTGGCTGGGTTTCTGAACCAAGTCCATCCCATCAGTAGAGGCTACTCAAAGTTAAACCCCGCCTGCTCACTGTCCCACTGTCCCAGTGGTTAGAGTGCCAGGTCATTGGTCAGCATTGGCACAGAGGGCCTTCTGTGGCAATGGTTGATGTGTGGGTGTAGTGTTAAGAAAATCATCAGTGAAGACAGTTTCATAGTGAGTATTTTATGTTGAGTGTGAACTAAACTTTTACTCTCTCACAAACACAGAAAAACAAAAATATCAATTCAAAAGATGTGCTCAAAGTATAAAAATTAAAGACAGTGTGGGAAAGAAGGTAATTCTAATTCTAATAATATACTGATACTATTAGCATTGGCGGCGTGAAGGGCAAGAAGCAAAAGTTAACAAATGATGAGAGGGTGTCAGTTTAATATACTGTATATGATATTACAGTAGCGGTCTTTGCTCAGTATATACTCCATTCAAAGCAGGATACTGAATACTTAGCTTAAGTCCAGAAAGCCTTCACTCATTTCCCTGCTGTCTTTTCAGTTTCCACCTATCATTCACTTTCTCACTTCCTTTTTCTTCCCTATAGTACATCTCACTATCACACTGCAAAGTGTGAGAGTGTGTGCTTTTGGCCTTGTGTATTTGAGTACAATTGTAAATGGATTCAAGTTATGAGTGTGTTTGGTCAAAAAATTGATTTATTTCGTTAGCTTGACAAAATCTATTTAAAGAATTTTTTTTGTTTTGTTTTTAGAGGTAAACAAAAGAGAAATTATTGCTTTGTACTAAATTTCAGCTGGCTTTCAGATTGTATGCTTGCAGCGAAGAGAAGGAAGAGGTCAGTGATTCTTCAAGTCAGTGAGCTTACTTTTCATCACAAAACAAAATAACTGATAGTTTTAACTCATACATGCTTAACATGGAATAAATTACCGACAGTGTGCCAATTGCTTATATTTATGGTTTCTACTACTACAGGGTTGGTAGTTCTTGGTTTTGTTACATGAGCAGTGATTGACTCTAAAACTGCTGCCACATTGCTTTCTGTTTTACAATTTTCAATATACATTTTTAAAGATATTTTGAAGAACATGCTGTCCAAAACCTGGAATTTTTTCAACTAAATATTTAATGCCAGTTTTATCCTACGGCTTTGTCGCCGTATTGGTTTTATTGTTTAATGACCTCAACAGTATTGCTCATGTTTGTCGCCGTTTACTGTGAAAATGTGCTGCTTCACCTACCTATGTGGTCTTCCTTGCTACAAGGTCACTCATGTAAATAAAAATTTGTTGTAACTATTAACTGTAACTATTAAATGAAGACTCAAAAAATGTGTGTTTGCATATTGTACAAAATATAATGCAGGTGTAAACGTAAATAAATGAAGTGGATAATGTGGAGTAACTCTTTAAGTACTCCCAGTTTGAGCACTCTGTAATGAATCAAAGTAGTGGTTTTTAGTATTCAATTGCACTAGAGTAGTATGATGTACTGTAGAAGATGTCACTATCTAGTATTTTTTAGATTTTTAAGGATTTTATTTCCTTCTGAAAATAAAATGTTTGTCCTGTGTTAGAGTCCCCAAATAACCAAATAATTTTTAGAAATTTTTAGATAAAATGGGTCATGCTGCCAGTTACATTGGGACCTTAGAGCAAATACTATTGCTGCTGGTGATCAAATTATGAATGATGCAATGCTAAATACTGAGGAAAGTAATGAGGGAATTATATTTATTTACCATCTACTTTTTATCTCCCGACTCTATTGAAACCCAAGGATAATGAGGTGTGTAACTTGAATCACTTTATGCCTATTTACCATTCCTTTAATCACACTCACCTGCATGTACTTGTACAGCTTTTTTTAATCATTTTTTGTCAAAAATCAAAGTATTGGCGAAGTATTGATGTTAAATAGTTGTCTTTGTTGATGTTTCTGGCCAGCTAACCTCGCTATTACATCCTCACTTCTTAATCTTTCTTGCCCTCCACGTTCATCTCTTTCTTTCCCTGTGTTTCTCTGGAAGCCTTGGCTAATCGTTACATCGTCCCAGCACTAAAGATGCTTGGTGAAGCGAGCACAGATGATCGCCACTGGGTCTAACAGCATGGGGGACAGGGAATTGAACAAGCATTGACCGTCAGAGCTGGTTAGCTTCACAGAGCTCCTGTCACAACTACACTCACGACACAACCTGTTTACTTGCTAGGCTCCCTGCAATTACCAGCTCCCCAGCAAGGACAGAGCAAACTCCTGGGGAGGACTAACACTATCAGCAGAAAGGAGAAGTGGGTGAAGAAGGGAGGGAAATCTTTATTAAAAAGCAAAGGGAGAGACGGGGCTAAATTATGAATCTCAAAGGGACAAGCATAGCACAAACATGTGTGTGTGTGTTTATGTGGTGCATGTGGAATAGTTCACTGCTTTGCATTGCACCTAACCCAAAGGCAACAAAATGAGTTCAGTGACAAGAAAGTAATTGGTGTTAAATTTTGCAACGTCCTCGGTAAAAGGGATGTTGTTCTGTGAGTCTATAAATTCACCATTAAGATGATTGAATCAGCAAATGAAAAGAATAAAAATTGATTTAACAGATGAGTGAGGATCTTAGGGCTTCAAAAGCATGTAGCATGTATGTACAGAGTGTTATGTTAAACAACCTTTGACCCTGACCTGGCCCCTGACTCACTGGGACAGTGGGGCAGTGAAACAAGCAGCAGCACGGGACCCCTACAACACAATGTCACTTCCCAGCTGTCACATGTTGAACACTGTGAAAGCTGTTTGATTTTCTGGCCAAACACCAGAAGAGGTGATCCTTGATGGAGTTTTATCTTTGATAAATGACAGGATGATGATTCTGTCCTCCTATAAGCACAAAATTTACTTGACTACCAGATAATTAAAAGAGACCTGTAAATCATGTTATAGCTTCCTTTATTTCAACAGTTTACTCAGTTTTAATTAGAAATTTTGAAAATGCTGTGAGTCTCAGAGTACCAAGCTAGCAGAGCCGCACCCTGAACATCTATTGTTGTCAGTATAACAGAGCTTTGCAATTAAATCTGGTATCCTTTGTTTCATAAACAAACGGATGTAGACCTCCAGAACCAATAAAGCAAATCAGAGAGGGCTGAAAACAGAAGCTATTTCTAAATTATTATCCGATTGTTGATTTACATTCCAAATTTAAGTTTGGCTGTGAAGATATTTGACACAGAGTGTTTCAGTTAAAGCCACTGACAATTCAAATGCTTCAATGTTGTCTCTCTCCCCTTCATTTAGGACAGAAATTAGCTAAGAAACATTGAGTTAGGGAGCCCGTGCCACCTGGACTAACTGTTATAAAACTCACTTTAAGTCCCACAGGCTTCACTTTTTTCCCAAAAGTATCTGATGAAAGATGTCTTTGTTTCTCTTGACTTGTATTGGTGAAGTAGAGCATTTATAAAAATATGAATATGTTCACAGTTTTAGGCCTTCAACATCATTAATAAGATCAGTCGTGATTTCTGGTTGAAATTATATTTCTATTTCTCAAATAATGTACAGAGTAACAGAAAACCAACAGATCCAACAACAGTGTTGATTTTCTGTTGATTCTATATTTCAACTATTTTTTTCAATTTATTTTGAAAATAGTTTCCAAAGTAAAAAGAAAGTGCAGCCAAATATTTTCCTTCTGCTTTAATTACTTTGTTTAATTTTGGAATAGTATGTGCTACTGAATGTAAGGACAAGCTTTTATGGGAATTTAAGCCTTACTTTTTGTTTTTGCTAATTATTACACAGATAAACAGATCTATGTAGACTATTTAGGAACATAAAACGCAGTTTTTAATGCATCAAACCTTTTTGTTTAACTGAATTTTCTGATTCAGCTTGATTTGATCTACCCACCCTTCTCTCTTAATCCTCCGAGCATGTTTTTCATCCTCTCAACCGTAATTCATCAGATACTCTTGGAAACCATTCCCACCTGAAATCTCATCATCCATCCAATCAGTCTTTCATCTTTCCTCCTGCTATCTTTCCATCTCTGCCCATCTCGATCTTCTCTAATGTGGGAATGGCTGCAGTGAGAGTCTGCTGTGGACTAAAAGTGGAAGGAGTGTTCTCTTTTCCTCTTTTCTCCCTGCCCACTTACACTGCACATCTACGCGGATGGACTTGATGGCAGCCACCCCCACCCCGTTGTCGGCCTTGCAGTAGTAGCGGCCCCCCTGCACCCGCTGGATGTTCTCGATGCGCAGTGTCTCATTGTAGATGGACGTTTCCTGAAACTTGTCTGAAGCGCTGCCTGCTGTCTTTGTCCACCGCACCTGAACGAAGATGGGAAGGGGAGACAACATTGAGAGAACAGACATGTTGCTTGACAGAGAAAGACATATTTTGAAGGATCAAATCATTTAAGTCTGATTCAAATTATATCATGAATAACATTACCAAAAGCATAACAAGTAGAGAGACATTGCTACAGTGTAATGACAAGCTAAAAAGAAGTTGGTTGAAAACCCCTTCCAATAATTATAAAAGCAAAATGAAAATACATCTAATCGCATATTGGTGGTTTCACCATCATCTTTTTTCAAACTGCGTCTGCGACGGTGTGCGTCCTCTCTTGTGTGGACTGCTGCCAAGTGAGCCTGTATGTAAGCCCTTTAGCTTTTGTCAAGCCAACCTCTCATTCTAAGAGCATCAAATTGAGCCATTTTGTCACAGCTGGCAGAATCTCGGAGATACCATACAAGGTGTCCTCTGTGATGCTGTGATTTAACACCTGCTATCGTTGACCCTGGGAGCAAATGCTGCTTTGTAACAAGTCGTAAAGTCTGCAGAAGGAAGTAGGAAGCAGTGGGGTAAGGACAAAAGATGTTTGTCTGGGAGAGTTGGGGTTTAAAGTCCCATTGGGCCTATTCCGTTTCACATGAGACCACTATATGTGCAGAGCAGATGTGTCGTCAAAATGCTGGAAGTTGTTTTTGTTTTGTTTTTTTGTGCATTTTTTCAAAATATTGAAAGCTTATTTAATTATTTGTAAAGTAAAAATCTGTCCAATGTGTGCAAAATATTCTTCTCTGTAATTGCAAGGTAATAGTGAGCAGCTAGTCCAGACCTTCCAGTTTTGTATTGTTTTGCTTTCAAAATGGCTCCTAGCTGGTGTAAAAAAAAAAAAAAAAAAAACAAATGGTGCATGAGGAGCTACCTAAATACAGAGACAGAGAGAGGCCAAAATCCAGTTTATTGCACAAATATAAAAAGTGCAACATTAGCAAGATGTTCACTACATAAAACTACAGTATTCCAGATGAAATTTCTGCCAAGAACAAAATGGAAAAAAAAAACACGGAAAGATTACTTTGCTGATGAATAGGGTAAAGACTTCAAAAAGGGTGATAAATCTCATAGATCTAAATGTAGGGGTAGTTGAAGTTAGAAGAGGTGACTTGATCGGATCAAGGAGTAAGATGAAGCCAATATTACACAAAACAAAGCTGAAGTTGGGCAGGAAAACATGGGACCTTGCACCTGCAGGACATATCCTAAGAAATGATGAGTAAAAAAATAGCAGGTACCAAAAAAAAAGACATGAGAGTTAGCCGAACTGAAATTAGTAGGAAAAAGAATGGAATAGGTGTTTTCAAATTTAGCGCCACACTATGTCCGAAGTACAGATAGACTTTAAGGACTTAAAAAAAAAAATTGGAGTAAAGGACTGACCAAATAAAAGAACCAAGACAAAACAAAATTATCTTCAAACCCCAAACCCTATCTACAGGTTGACAATCTTCTCTTTGGGTCAATGAAAAGCGATGATTAAAAATGTGTCATATTTAATAGTAGGTTTGCAGCTAATGTCTAAGCTTTTCTTTTTCATTTTTTTTTTTTTTTTGGAGGAAACCAGTGCAAGGTTCTATGATAACATGGCACATCGTTGATAATTCAAATTAAAGATAATTGCCACCCTGGATTTTCTGTAATAAATCATGCATAAATGTACTTATGAGCTGTTGAAAAGCTTGTTCATGACGGAATAATTAGATGGCAAAATGTTAAAGTGTAAATACACTGAGACAGACAGATAGTCTAGTGATCCCTAAACAGGTCATTAAATTGGCAAATGGATAAAAGTTTATAAATGGGGCTATCTGCCTTCTAGTGATAAAATCTATCTGATCTGTATGACACTAAGCGCTGTGCTCAGGGTGTCCATTCTTTTCGGCCCATTAGGAGTTTTGACATCCTCTATACGGATTTTTCACGCTTCAATTATCTCATCAAGCAGTGGGAACAGCGTGCAGCAGACAGCTACATGATAAGTTCCTTCGAATAATCAACTGCACAAACTCATCCTCACACATACTTACACACACACTTCAAAGATGTATAAAAGCCTGTAAACTCATCAGTGCAGGAATTCTCTCTTGTCTGTGTGTCTACACAACTGTGTGTGTGCAGTCCATTAATCCCTATTAACCCTTCTGTCTGTTATCAACCTCCATGGGACTATCAACCATACCCCTCAGAGGAGGTCAGAGAGGATAATAGGGAAAAGTCAGTTGTGTGTGCCTCTGTGCATGCAAACATTTGTGTGTAGAAGTGTGCGTTTCCTGCTTATATGCACACTTGTCTGCTTGTGTTCCTATATGTACACAGTATCAGTGTAAATATTCACTCCAGAGTGCAGGTGTGTGCTTGTGTGTGTGTGTGTGTTAGGGGATGGGCATGAGAAGAGGGGGTGTGTGTTGATTAGAAAGCAGGTTATATGGATTAGCGGATTATCAGTGCCTGTGTAAATGCTCTGTGTCTGTTTATTCAGGTCTGTTTGTGGGAGGGATTTGGAGAAGGCACACTGCCATTGATCCAGCCAGCCAAGGTGAGCAATGAACTGCACCCTGTCTCTTCATGGTTTAGTGACTTCAGCTAGAATGCACACGTGTATGTAGTACAAACTTTTGTGAGAAACACAGAAAGGAAGCATACTAAGCATATTCAAGAGTACAGAACATTAGTGACAATTTTGCAAATGGTTGAAATATTTTGAAGCTAACCATGAAGGGAGATTAGAAACAGAACTGAAAATTTTGACTGAATTCTAATGAAACGATTATATGATAAGGACCTTTCGAAGGGAGAAATGAAACACCTCATCCGAGTAAAGAATTTCAATAGTTTTTCTGGTCAAGTAAATTTAATCATGATTGCAATTATCCTGCATGTTTTTCATGTGACGCATTGTCTGACTCTTTTACTCACTGAGGAAGAACCAATGTAAGAATTGAATTGGAAAGTGTAACAAAAAACAATCAGCTAAGGTTTAATGAGATACTTGACTAAAATGTGGCTTGATGGTACTGGAAAATCAGGCAGAAGAGGGAGTTCTTTTATTAACATAAAACTACTTGGTTATGTGCCATTCATACAGGAAATCTAATATTTTATGGCCACATTATAAAAATGTCTTATTGTTTAACCAAGATAATTAACAACAAAAAAAAAAAATCTGAAAGCAGAGTGTTGGTGTGGGATTCTCAGAAAATTTAAGACAGTTCTGGTTCATTCTGGACGTTTCTGTCCCAGAGGGTCTGGAGCACAGTTGTGAGAAATGTAATCATGATTAAGGGCAAATTTCACTTTTTGGAGCAAACTTCCCAAAAAAAAAAAAGGCATCAGTTTTTGGGCTGATTCTGAAAAAATCAATTTTTATAATTTGTGTTATATCTTGTATGTATTTTCAAGATGCTCATGTCACCACTGCTCAATAAGAAGTCTTATTTTATTGCTTTCTTAGTAGCATACAACCACAAAGCTTTCTTCTTTTTTTAGACAGACACTAAGAGATCATGGAGTACTGTTTTTGCATGGTCAGACATTGCTGCTTCTGTCGTGGTTTTGTATCCATGTAAGCCTTAAGTCACATCATGGTTTTGGTCATGACGCATTGCAGGGATAGGTCAACTTCAACTCCCATCACTACTAAAAATCATTTTGATGATCACAAGAATGAGTGTAGGTGATTTTCATGGATTGAAAGTTTGGTTTCAGGGGATTTAGGTTCAAAAGGTGTTTTGTTTTTATCTTGCAAACATAACCTCAGCATTTCCTCAATAGTTTCCACCAGGTCAGAATAAAATATCCTTAGTTCTCTGGGAACAAGTAGTTCCTTTTAGCCAGTAATTTTCTTTACGGATGTTAAGCAAATCAGCCTTAAAAGCACAAATTGCAAGGTGTACACTCTGTTCATAATACTATTTGTGCTCAAATTTGTGGAATTGGTTGAAAACAGACCTAAGAGGCGACCACCCTCCTATAAACAGGGCGTGCTGAGCATAAAATCACAGTGACCTGCTGCACTTGCCATATTACAGTAGAAAATAAAAGCAACATGAGTGGCAGAAATACTAGTATTCTTCTAAAAACTATGTTTGATAAGGAGATGGCACGTGAGTAGGAAGAATAAGGGGAAGAAAAGAAGGAATACTCTTGATATTTGCGTGAGAAAAAAAGGGCAGCACCATACAGTTTTCTTTGGAGCATAAGAGAGAGGAGAACAGAGGATGATAGGGAATGATGTATGCAGTTTTGCTGGCAGCGGTGTGATGGGAAGAGAAAAAGTGAAGCATATTGGGAGTTGCTCCACCAGGGTGGCAGATGAAGCAAAATAGAAAAGGGTGATATTGTGAATAAAGGGCATATTGTGTGCAATGCAGATGACAGCCAGGCAGCAGAGGAGCCTTTATCTGGCTGTGACACAAGCAGCATAATACCATCACCTGCACTCTCTTTCTCTGACCTCCTTCACTCTCCCTTTACACCTTTTCCTTCCTTCAATGGATGAGTGAGGCTGCAGTCTTTTTTTTTTTCCTGCTAAGGTCCTGACGGATTGTTCTGGTTATCTCTTTCAGCCCTTTTTCTCCCTCATCCTCTGCCTGTCTGGGCGCTTTTCTTTCCCATTTTCCTTTTATTTCTTTACAAAGTAGGAGAAAGCCAAACACTCGCTTTTCATCAAATCTTGTGTCCACCGATTTACACATGAAAAACAAACTCATACCCCTCAAGACTGTTCTGAAACCATGCTGCAAGATTAAGGGACTTTGTTGAATCAGAGACTTTTGTGATGATATTTTATTTACGTCTAGTTTGAGGTGTAAAGTGTCCCCCGAGATGCAGCTTGACAAAATGTAGAAGGTTTTCTGTACCGTTTCTGAATTCAGCTGTGGGGAGACATGCCGTCTATGACGTGGATGTCTCTACATGGGAACAGAAAATGCAGATGGAAGAGAAGTAGCCATGTGAAAGCATTGCAGGAGAAAAGAGGAAAGCAGTCCATGGTCTTTACATGGGAAGTGGATGGGCTATTAGAGTGTATTTAATATGTGGTTATTAAGGAATGCACAATAATGTCGGCCACAAAGAAATGGGCTTGTAAATTTTCCATTAGTGGTAATGTGCTTTGCTGTAGTCATAAGTAATAATTCCATCTTACACTGAATGTGTTTATAAACTGTATTGCACTTTCTGAACCATTGGAACCATAAATATTGGCATGTTAACCACTGAATTGTGTCCATGGATACAGACTGAGGCAGAATCTAATAACCTTCTATCATCTGGCAAAGCAATAATTTTAAAATGCATCATCAGATTTCACAAGGTGTTGGTGAGTCAGCTGAGTCTTTGAAGTTTTCATGTTCAAGCCCAGTATGCCAAGTCAATATTTATCAAAGAAATGCATGTCTTCATATCTCAAGCTAAGATTCTTTTGGCAGTTTAAGCAAAGCAGAAGTGTATTTATGAGATGTGGTTAAGGAACGTATGGTGAATTTCTGGTATTTAATTTTACTTAAGTCAAAATTCCTGAGTGGCTCAGTGCATCTCCAACTCCGGGAAATGTGATTTATTTCAAAATGCAGCAATAAAACATCAATTCCCACTGTTAAAAATGTGTCCAAAAACACATTAGCTACTTTTGCTGGAAATATGGAGACAAAGGCAAGTTGCTCCCATGTTCCTCCAACTAATTTGTAATGGGAAAAAAATGTAATGGATTAAAAAACATCTTCATCCAATATATTGGAAAGGGCAGTCATCATATCTATTGTGACAGAGGATGACATGATGACATATTTTACTTTGCAGCAGAATTTGTATATCCAAAAAGACTATTTTGAAGTTCTGATGAATTCCTAGTAAATTGTTAACACATTCATTGTTGAAGATATTGAGATAAAACATTAAGACCATATTGTTCATTCTTAATCCTACAAAACAAAATAAAAACAACAAAACCAAATGCAGTTCTCTGGTAGGACATAATGAGTCATAAAGTCTGTCCCATAATCTGAGTCTCAGCTTTATTTTCTGGCACAACTCTTACACAGATGATGTCAAATGCCCCAGTTTTATACAGTCTGCTTCACTCAAGCAATGAGGCTCATGACATGAATCAAACTTTTATTGAAAACAAACCATAAAAGAGGAATAGGCTTTTTTTGTTCATTAGCAAATTTATGACATTTAGGCTTTCATCACTGATTTTTAAAATGCATTTTTGAATTTATGTAACCAAGACAAAAATCCCATTGGGACTATAAACCTCTTTAAAAAGGAGGACCTGGACAAAAGGCAGCAACACATAACCCAAAAAGTTACACAGATAAAACTAAATAACAAGCTAGACCGAAGAATAAAACTTTGAAAGAGTAGCTAAAATCACCTTCTTTTGCGTCAAAAGAATCAGCAGCGCTGCTTTCCAAGCCTTTAACAGAAAATTGCTGTGTCTGACCATCAGAGATAAAGACATCTCTTAGGCATCTGTGGACTTCAGGCCACTGTCTCAAATGTAATGTCAAAAAGCCCTTGACCTCTCACTACCACTGTAAAAATAGGGGGAAACAACGGCAGCATATTGCTTTCCCTAGAATAAAGTGCAAGATGATACAATCTGACTGTTGGTCTTTGGAGAAGCCAAGTTTTGCCTGGTGGATTATTTCCGATCTGGACTGGTCCTCTGCTGGTCTACTTGAGCAGCAGCCATTTCTTTGAAATTTAGCACAAACTGTCAATAAAGCAATCTCAATATTAAATCTGAAAATTGGGAAAGACAAAACATTACAGGTTAAACTATCAGGCAGAGTGGGAAATGTTCTCACTGCATATATTCAAGATAGAACAGTCTTTCGTTTATCCAGTAAACTTTTGTTGACACATTCACCTAAATTATTTATTTACACTAGTTTGCTGCTGACTAATTACTCAATGACAAATGATCTGACAGAAAACCTGGTGGGCTACAATTATCTATGACTTCTTGTAGTAGTTAAAATACAACTTGTTGTGTACAACCTAACAGATTAAAACATGATTTGAACTGAAATAATGAATGTAAAGCAAATGTTGGGAGTTGGCACCACACACTCCAGCTCCTGAGTTTGTGAGACCTGGCTTCGGGAGAATTAGACCGTTTTGCACAGATGGAAACTACAGAGAACAAGGTCAGTGATTGGTGTCAGTTTAAAAAGAGGGACAAAGCTAGACCTTAAAAATTGATTGAGAAGTATACCACCCACTGAAAATGTCATCACAGAATAATTGTTTTCATTTCTCAGTACTTGATGCAGCCATAGTTAATTTATGAGTCCTAGATGCTTACATTGTCCATCATGATTTCATCTATGAGCTCTGTGGGTAATTTCACTCTAACTACATTATTGCTCATTGTAAAATGCACCAAAATGCAAAGGAAATGAAAGAAAAGACTGCAAAATAAAATGACAAAGCCAGTGTGGGGTGAGCATGATGCTGCAGAACAACACTTGACTGTTTTGTATTTCTGCTTTATATAAATAAATGGATAGTTACATCAACTCTCACAAGTCATCCGGGTTCATCAGTTATCACTAATAAAGTAGTTAATTTTATTAGATTTGAGTGTTCGATGAAGACATCAATATTAGCTCCAGTTTAACTTTCAGTGAAGTCCAGAATCAAATTTAAAGATCTTTAAATTAAATTTAAATGCTCCATTTTATATTAATATATAAAATGTTTTTCTATCAGTTTCTATAATGTATCCTGTGCTGATATTATTGTTACAAGTCTAAGTATATAACCATATATCTTCTTTTAAGATCATAAATTGGAAAGGCTCATTGTTATGGCGTTAAATATCATTGTGTTTGCTTTGAATAAAATAATCTTTGAACTTTAAGCTTTACAGAAAGGTTAATAAGTATGTCATTGTGAGTTTGAACACTTATATTTGAAAAGCTCTTTCAAATCCTCTGCAGTAAGAAGAAAGTGACAAAAAGAAAGAATGAAAGAATCAATGTTCGGAGAGTAGTTTCTGTTAAAAACAATGTTTATTTTATTGATTTCTATTTCTTTCCTGCTTCTTTAACCTCGGCTTCCTTTATTGTTGAGGGCTCCATTTTCCACCGTATGCTTCTCCTTTTCAAATTTTTCAGACGTTGGCCTTCTTTGTTTCTAAACTTTTATCTCGGCTGTTTTTGGCTTAAGCAACCTTTTACCAATGAGTGTTTGAGATTTGGGTTTGTCTTTCAAGACATTGAGTTCTTAGTTTCGTAGAGGAATGCCTTAAATGACTTCACATATGCATCTTAAGTTTAAATATTGTTGAAAAGTTGCTAAATGTATCTCAGTAACTTTATTTACTAAGTACAATACATTATGGATTAATTACACAGATTTTCAAGCCTTTAATTTCTGCTAGTTATGATTACATTTTCTCACTTGAAGCTAATGAATGCAATTGCAATTTCATAGAGTAGAAAAACACGTCAGACCAATAAATATAAATTTATATAAAAATATAGGCTTAATAGGAAGTATGCTTTAAACCTGTTTAACAGCTTCATGTTTGGAAAAGATAAGATTAATATGACAAGCTTAACTGGAAGGAATATTTTAATTTACTGAGTTGTGTGTGTACATTGGTTGAATTCCCACAGTCATTCAGTCTGGATGAGAACAAACAGAAACAGACAACTTCCCTACACACCCATTGGGTTCTGGTATACTGGTTCAAAACCTTGCTTAAAATCAACCCAGAGATGTTTCAGTCCATATTTCATCCCAGGCTATGTTTTTATTTGTATACTGAGAAACCTTTCCCAATTTCTTAAAGTTCATCCTCTGGAAAATCCACAGAAACAACAAGTCTTAACTATTTGTAAAATAAATTTAAAAAAAGAGATTTCTGATCTTTTACATTAGTATAATGCACCTTTCCTTTTTGACATGTCAAGCCATTGACAAGGAATCAAATAGGAAAGAAGATTAAGATGGAATTAAAATAAGATAAGGGTATAGGAACGGTATTACTTTTTTTTCATCCTGGTAATTTCTTGTTATTTAGTCTATCTATGCTTTATCATTCTTTCTCTCCAGCTCTGCTTCCTAATATTCTTCTACAAGTCTGGTTTTTATTTTTATTTTTTTTGTTTTACATCATCTACCTTGCCTCTTTCACTCCTTCTTTCTATCTTTCTCTCACACACACTTTCAACAGCCAATCAAATCCATCTCAGAGACTTTAAGATTAAAGAGTGACACAAAACAGGATCAACTGGTTTCCACAGTCCAGTGCCTGTCAGGTCCTTTTGATCTGCGGTTAAGACTGAAAACTGTCGACACACCAACACTAAAAATGGAAGTACCATGTTACCTGAAGATGATTTAGTGGTTTAGGTTTTTTCTGTGCCAACACGGAGAAATTAATTTGATTCAAAGGCTACATGGAAATAAAGACAAAGCTTTATTTTTGTCACTTTTTGTTACAAAAAAAAACATGTTTTAAATTGATTGTTTTTTTGTCTGAAAATGATACTTGTGGGACACGTAAAGCAGCAGCAGTGACACCTGTTCAACAAGCAGAATGTATATCAGCAATACACTCTGTGAATAATCAACAATCAAATTCTCTTTAGAAATAAAAGGGGTATACTTTTTGCACTCGGTTGTTGCTGACTTGAGCAATTGAGGCTTGTTTTGCCAATTATCCTTACTTCAATTGAGCTGGATAAAGAAAACAAAACGGTGATTTTAGCATAATGGCCTTTTATGTCACTATGTGGTTGGAATTGTATGCGACTTTGAGGACATTTTATATTTTTGTAGTGGTTATAAAAAGGCCCACAACTCTCAGAGTACATGGACTTCAGGTTTACCAACACAATGCATGTCAGAGGCAGGCCTGTTCTCCATCTAAACTTTTATCCAAGTTTAAGAACTGCAGAAGAGCGCAATTGCCTCACAACCACTAGAATAATTTTGACAGTTTTATTATATTCCGGAATAATTTGCATCTTTCCTGTGCATAATCGTTCCAATTTAGCTGCTGGTTGCAAACGTTCATTTATCTTAGCCATCTACTTGGGAAAGCTGCATCGTTCAGTTTTACATTTAAATAAAGTCTAAAGCATAACTATTTAAGGAAATAATTTCATAATTGTTAAATCCTTACTGCGTTGACAGCACTGTAAGCAATTCCTCGCTTTCAAGAGTTCCCCTTCTCTAGACCACAGCTGCTTTCAGGGATGTTAAGCATTTCTGAATCCTTTATACTCCCTCCCAGAAACTCACACAGAGCTGGCTGGAGCTGCCTTATATAATTTTACTAACTCTTTTCTTGATGTAACGCCAGTGGAGTTTACACTACAGTGCTATATCCATCCAGCTGGCTCACTTGCCATGAAACGTCTTAAGATGGTAATCCTGTTATTGGGGAATACTACTTGGCATGGATGCAGACCCACAAACACACATGGCTGCCCTAGGATAAACACAAATGCATGCACAACACAAGAAGCACAAGATCTAAGCAGAAATGTGCAAGAGCAACGGAAGAAATAAGCAGAAATCACAACAAAAGTGACAAAATAGCTGAATCCTGCAGGCTAATGATGGCAGCTCAAAGTGATAAATACACTGATGTAATCAGTCCTGTCTTACTTTTCAAACAAAGAAAACAATAAAATACTTAATGTGACAATGTGAAGATGACATGCAGTATTCAGTGAGACAAAAAGCATTGCAGCACAGAAATATCTGTTTTAATTATCTGTCACTTGAAAGCAGTGAGGGAGTGAGAAAATTGGGTATCAGAGTGAAATGCAAAACCCAAAGGTTTGAAAATAAATGAGATTAGTTAACCAAAACTATATCAAGCATCTCATCTTATATGGTTATTTTTCAATGCATTTCACATAAAGATGTGAGCACTTTTTTCTTGACAGGGAATGGAAATTGTAGTAGAAAAGAAAATTCAGTACCAACTTCAGAAAAAGGAAGAAGGTGGTAGGAAGCACAAAAGAAAAGGGAAATAAAGAAAACCACAGGAAAGACAAACGTTGAAAACAGAATAATATAACAGAGGTATTAAAGTTAAGAAGCAAAACAATATAGAATTGAGAGACTGATGAAGAGTGTGAAAGGAACTGACAGGTAAGAAAAATGTGCTTAGATTAATTTTTAGCCATAATGTCACTAAGACATCATTTTCAATATATGATCTGCAGGTATTAATGTATTTTCTGTATAAATCTCCCTATGAAATACATTCTATCAATTCATGGTGTACAGAGTATTCATAGGAAAAAAAAAAGAAGAGACTCATTGATATTGAACACACCACCCCCATCTCTCAGGCGAAATGAATGCTTTTATCAGATGTTTGGACGGAGGCTATAATAAAAATAGACACTGAAGCTGATTACACATCATCAATAAGTGCAATTTTATAGCTAAAACAAAAAGACAAAATATAAACCATCAGAAATCACAAAGCATAAAGAAAAATATATATTTTTTTTAAATACATGCATTTCCCTAAGAGAGATAATTTCAAACGGATCTAATTTGAGGATTTTCTTAACTTGTGGTTGATCAAGGTTTGAGTCAGAGCAGAGAGCGCAGCGACAGACAGCATCAGCAAACCCACACAGCTCTCTATTCCATGCAGACAGTCATGAGCTGCAGTGTCAGCTGCTACCATACACAATCTGCCCATGTTGGATGACTGCAAGTTAGTTGTAATGAGCACTGGATAATTAGCACAAGGCTTAGCATGGTGAAATTGGACCTCTTGCCACTCGCCTTTAATTATGTGCAAGCAGATGATGTCATTGCTTGGCAGAAGGACATTGCAGAGTTGGTTATAAAGGAGAAATTACAACTAGGTTGATCCATGAGAGAAAAGATACAAGATACATGATGAAAAATACATTAAAAAAAAAAGAAAAAATTTTATGGTTATCCAATGTGCTTCCTCTACGTTTTTATAAACGTGTTTTATATATACACATATATAGTGTTTTATCACTATTGAAAACATAGCTATTATGAAAGTCCCCGTCTTAGGAACTTATGTTAATTTTCTGGCTTAGTAGTGTTCAAATTACAATAACAGCAGTTTACATGCGTCCCATACTAAACTAAATTAACATAAATACAGAGCGGTCAATAAAAATCAACAACCTGTAAACCTGTTCCATAAAAATAGTAAAAACTTTTAATTTCTATTATTTTGAGATTTTCAGCTTTTACCTAGTTATTGTTAAATTATATGTCTATGGTTTGACAGTAAACTATGAACTTGTAACTGCTGAAGCATCACTCTATAAAAACACAGTAAACACATTTGATCCATAGAAAAAAGTTACATTGCATTACAAGACCACTCTGTTTGAAAACAAGCAAAAACCTAGGTGTGTAAGCAAGTCATTCCCATTATTAGGATTGCTTAAAATAAATTGGAAAATCAGGAGTCAAGAAAAAACACTATTTTAATATGAGATGTTAAAATACTTATATGACCTGCATGCAAAATATGCCTTAAAGTCATGTCTAAACAATTCAACAAGGCTGCTCCCTTTCTCTCTGTCATTTATATTGCAAGCACACGCATGCAGTCACCAATACAGAACTTATTTTTATTAGTTTTAACATTAGTAAGGGGTTACTCAATCAAGTACAGTGCGTTGCTACGGCAGCAGACACTGTAGAGACATTCAGCTGTACAGACAAGATGTATAGGACCAAACAACCAGGGACATTCTCACACTGAAGTTTTTTTTATGCTGAAAATCAATTTGATTTGGTCATTGTTTGATCTTATGCTGTCAAGGGTGCTGATCTTCACTTTAACAGACATATGCAACTTGGTTCTTTTGTTAAATAGGCAGCATTTCAGTGACTGAGGAATGAAATCCGTTTATTAGGACCAACTTTAATAAAAAGATTTAAAGAAGAAGATATTATGTTTCTTGACTTTTCTAAAGTTATTTCTAATCATGTTTTAATTTTTTTTTTAAACCGTTTGATCATTTACTGTTCTAGCTAAAAACCGGAACAGGATGAGAGCAGAAAGAAAGCTGTATTACAGTTGCGTTATCTTAAATATTTAGCGTTTTTTGTGTTTAAGATTTTTTTTTTTGAACTAAACCAAGCATTTCAGTGCACAGACCTAATCCAGATATAGAATTTTATAGATTTAACTTGTGATTCTGAAAGTTAATCAAGCACCGATTCCCAAAGCAAGCAAAACTGCAAACATTCATTTAATTGCCAATTTTGAGGTCTTAAAAGAATGTTTCACTTCTGCAAATGATGAAAATGTTCATAAGCTGACTTTCAGTCATAGTATTTATAAAGCTAGAAATTTTGCTAGAAAAACAAATCCAAATCCTGTAATTTTGCTATTCTTCAGAAATTGCCATAAAAGTTTTTTGTTTTTTTTTTACAATTGTAAGGATCCTGAACATAATGCTGTAGTTCTGAGTGTTTCTGGATGGTGATGTGTCTTGGTTAGTGATTCTGGCAAGCTTGATTCACACAACATGTTTTTATCAATAATGAGATGTGAAATTGGCTGTAGATTTAACCCCACTTGGATTGATGGGTATTTTACCATCACATCCAAATTCAAAACCACTGTGCTTTATTTGCAATGAGTGCACTGCGTGTTTAATTTTTAAAAGAACACATTAACGTGCATAATTGGAACATTTTTTTAAAAAAAAAATTAAAAATCAACAAGAAAGGACTTGAAATTCCAAGCTCCAGACTTGAGACTCGACTCAACTTTTGCCTGTCTGGACTTGAGACTTGACTTGAGGACCGTGACTCGAGACTTGCAAAACAGTGACTTGATCCCATCTCTGGTTCAAAATAAGTACCACCACATGTAAATAAGAATGTGACTTTGCTGAGATCTTGAGACAAATAGTCAAATATATGGTAATAATTGAATCACCTTTAGCTCTTTTTCTAGAGAAATATACCTTATTTGGTGTGCAACTGTGTAGTTCTCTGGTTACATCTATTTTCTCCTTTCAGTGTCACTGTCACTTGGGGATTATCTGTAACAGCAAGTCATCCATGAGTAACTCTGCCTTTCAAATACAAAAAGAACCACACCAATGTGCTCTTTCCTTCTATCAAACACATCTACAAAAAGCCCGATGTTCCAGAGGTTGTTGACAAAATGTCTTTTCTCCTGTTTTTTTCTCCTTTCTTCGGTCTCAAAGACATCCTTCCTTTATGGCCAGTGCACAATAAAAACAAGCTAATGAATTTTCTTCTTTCATTTAAAGGTTTAAAGAAAATTCACAAACACCTTCTGAGAACCATCTCTTAAACTTTGATGCATCTTGATTTTACCCTAAGCCTCTTCTTAGTTCCGTCTTTCTGCTTGGTGGGGGGGGTCCAGCAGTGACCTTGTTTGTGTCTAAGCTGTATTCCTGCTGAGTGCCTGTGCAGCCTCGTGGTGCCACCCGATCAGCCTCACTTTCAGCTTCACTATCGATCGCCCTTCACTCTTTCCTCAAGGACGGAAATCCAAACCCATATTCCAGACCGCAGCACTCGCCTCCCTCTCTCCCCACTTCCCCACTTCTTCTCCTGGCCCCTCTACTTTTCCCAGCTGCAGCTTTCTCCATCGTTCCCCTGTAGAGAATTTATCACACAAGTCTCAAGGTTGCAATGACCAGCAGACCCATGAATAAATAATAGGGAGGTAGGAATCACTTTCAGAAAAACCATTTACTCTCCTCTCTTGTGTTCTTGAAGAAGCCATGAGAGCATGTGCATGGCCTACATGTGTGAAGCAAAATTGGCTTTGTGGATTAGGGTATGGGCGCTTTGTTAGCTAAAGCCCAACTGTCCAGAAAGCTACCATGAGCAATACTTCAAGCACTTTATGGCCCATCTGTAACAACAGGATTTGTTGCATTGGCGAGTTGCAGTTTTTCTGCATTTTTTTCCTCATATGTTTAGCTCTCTTCAAGAGGTTTCCAAATGCTTTCATCATAATTTATAATACAAGGAATAAAAAGAGGAAACGGTCACTTTACTTTAGTGAAAATGCAGATTTTGAAAATGTTTCCATTTGGCATGAAACAAAAATTTTATGAGCATTTTGACTTCTTACCCAAACAAAGCAGTTTCTTGCTGAAGTGTCTTAGCCTTGAGAACGTTGTTACATTTTGTCTTGTAAGAAACAAAATCTTCACTATATTATACAACAGACTAGTGTTGGTCTATCCATTTCATGATAGGTGCATACGTATTCATTCTTATGAATACGTATGCATTCAAACTTATGCATCAGTATGAATACGTTTCAGCTACTTCCTCAGCCTAAATTTTCTGAACATTTTCTGATTGGAGAGAATTGCGGTCATCTCTCAAAAGATAATAAAACTATTTGAAAGGGTGAAATAATATTGTTAAAATGTTTTTATTTACATTTCATGTAATGCCATGTTGAAAAATATCTATATCCTTCTAAAATCCCCCCATAGGTACCAAGTCCCTCTGGACAGTTTGATTCATAGCTGTCCCATGACAATAGTTCGGATGAACAGATATAATCTTTGACATAATCTTTATATTTTTACATAGTGGATGGAACTGTGCTCTGTCTGTGCTTTAAAGGTTTGGGTATTGTTGTATGATATATCCCTGCATTAAACTGTTCCATAACTGCATACCTGACCTATCTGATGTGTTATTTGGTGGCCATAAAGCTGTTTGTTCACTTACAAACATCTTCTGACTTGATGTATGATATGTTGTCAGCAAAGGCAGAGCTTAAAGGAAGCATGAAATACATAGAAAAAAAACAAAACAAAACAAACAAAAAAACAGAAATAAACTCAACATGGACGATCAGAAAAAATGTGAGGATTGCCCAGAGAAACCTATAGGATAAATAGGAAAGATGAACATTGATTTAGGAGCAGTAAAGATGAAAAAGAGACAATATGAAGGTAAATTGAGCAACAAAGGAAGGAAGGAAGACAGAGAGAAATGATTGGATTTTTCTCCTCTCTGTATGAATAAAAGCGAGAGCCCTCTTTTCATTGCAGGGTGGCTCAGGCAAAGGTAAACAATCAGTCCCTATAAAGGATTGGATAAATCCTCAATCAGACTCATTTTCGGTAAAGCAGCTATTTATTGGTCTGGCCTGACCATGGCTAAATTGGATCCTCTATTTGAGAGAATGAAAGAGAAGAGGACAAAGACTGAATGAGATAAATCTTCATCGCCTTGATAGAGGGTAAAGATTTTGTTTTTGTTTTTTTTTTATTCACCAAAAATGCAGTTTGAATTAAAAAAGAAATGTGTGACATTTGTGTATTTAGTAGAATAATCTAGAAAAATCAGGTGTCAATCTGAACCCAAGATTACATATTTCTGTCATCTTAAATAGACTCATTAAAATGGGAGACATGAGCAGCTCCTTTCCCATAGAAAGAAGCCACCAACAGTGAAACAGATCCTAAATTGCTAAGAAACGGTTTATCTGATTAATAAAATATAGACCCCTACAGTCTTTATAACAATCTTGTTCTTCTTAAACAAGGTGCTTTTACAAGTAAACTAAATTAACAGAAAAAACAAGTTGCAAAAGAGAGAGAGATCAGTGGGAGTAGTGAAAAACTTATTTTAGCTTTGTGAAGGACTGACTTTTTCTATTTACAATCTTTAGTTTAATCCTTAAGATAAATGCTTCAGACAACAAGTATGGTTTACAAGTCCTCTCAATGAACTATGACTAAAACAGTGAACTAGCACATCTTTTTGGTAATGTTTAATCTACTTCTCATTTAGCAAAACCCTTATCCATCAAGCTTGGAATAGTTTAAACTAGCAGCATATTAGGGTAAGTATTTGTAGACTGAAAATTCTCTCTCTCTGCAGCAACTTTTCAAGCCATGTCTATTGAACTAAATTTCAACACATTCTTAATTCAGTTGCAAATAATGGCACAATGGCCAACTACAGTTTTCCAAATTGCAATCTTAATGCTTAAAAGTACTTGAGCTTTAACATACAATACTCCATGCACTCAGAAAAACATGGACATCTGAAACCACATTTCACATGGGTTTTGTTTATGTTTTTGTTTTTTGTTGTTTTTTTTAGCCGTTCAGAAGCTGCTGGCAATTTCCAGATAATGTCACAGAATATATTCATCGAGAGGCCGCCTGAGGTTCCTTATTGGGATTTGTACTATGTGTCAAGTAAGAAGCAATAGGAGGGTAAAAGCATCAACAATAATTCAACATTTTTCTAAAAAACAAAAACAAAACAGATAACAGTAAAGAGCCTTGGCAGAGCAGTGCAATACAAGACGAGGTATGGAAAGCTGTAAACATGTTCAAGGAGACACTAGGGTGACAAGAATCAGGTTATCGATGCAGCAAGTGGACTGCAGTGGAACCTCTGTAAGCCCAAAGGGACTCGGAGCAGAATGCTGCAGTGTGCTACTCAAGCAGAAAGCACTGGACAGAGGTCAGCACACTGTTTGCTTCTGCTGTCACCAGAATGATATCCTGAATATAAAGACAACAGAGAAATACTTCTCTCTTTGTAGACTTTATAAAAGATTGCTACGACACACTGGCAGACACTAGAATTTGCATAATTTTTGTTTGGGTAAAGATATGGACTAAACTACTTTTTTAAATTTTGTACGAGAACTATTCTGCTATTGCTGTTTACACACACAATTTTGCTTGTCACATACATGAATGATTTAATCAAAGTAGTGTCCCCGTAGTGTCCCAAATCAATAAGTTGCAGAAAAGTTTTCACTCCTGCAAACTCTTTGTAAGACTGCGTTTTCTGTCTCCTTGTCTCTGCCTGCCTTTGTTTGTTATTGTGAGCCATCATGCACACTTTCTCTCTGACAGACATACACATGTCCATGCGAGCACCTGCCGGCGCAAGCTTTCACTCAGCCAGCGTCTCTTTGCCAGAGGCACGGTAAGTCTTGTGTGTGCACATCATATATATTTTACATTCTGACAATGTGACCACAGCAATCATTATTCAAAATATACACCCACCTCCGACCCAGAGAATAAGCAATCACTGACGCAATTTCCTACATCTTTGAACTGCTCCAGGGAAATGAACTTGTATAGTATGTGTTATTTGCAGTGCATCAGTTGTATTGATTAATATTCCAGCACTCTGAGAAAATAAAAGTTTCAGAAAGTTGATTGTGTTTTTAAAGGAACATGCCTATAAATGTGATGATTAAATTGGGTTGTCAAGTGTATATTTTCTGCTATATGTACTAAAAGATAAAGCAATAAAACGACCACCATCTTTAAAGGCATATATAAAGATTAACACAAGAAAATTAAGCATCCCCTACATATATTCAGCTACACAATTTAAATTGTAACCCCAAATCCATCTGCTTTCCTATAGTGAACCCTGGCTTTACCATGCAGACCAAGATATGTGTGTGAGGATGTGTGCATGAACTTCCAGAGACAGATATGAAGTGAAATGATGTATCTGTGGAGGGCTTGTGAGTATCTGTGTGGGATTGTGTGAGGTGAGAAAAGCAGTCTTTCTCCCGGGTGCGTGTCCACTAGCATCATATCAGCATGAATAAAACAGTCCCCGGGTCTACGCCAAGTTTTTTGGCATTTTGTGTGCCTTCGTGTTTACATGTAGTATGTAGACTGTATATTTTTTATGTCTGTGTGCACTGTGTCCATTTTCAACTGCTGAAAATGTAGTTTTCAGCTGGTGTTTTTATGTACGTATGTTTCTCTTGGCATGTTTACATTTGGCATTACCTAATCTGTTTAGATGTTTATTAAAAATACACTGAACAGGTTAATCTCAGTGGAACATCTCAATGCATTTAAATATTGAGAGGTTTTCAAGATAACCTTCTGAACATCAGAATGTGAAACAAAGTGGATTTAAGTGATTTTGAATGTGTTGGTTCTAGATGGACTAGTCTGAGCATTTCACAAACTGAGGTTTGTTTTTGTCAAATGCAGAAGGAGAATGAGCAGATGAGTTTGAGATCACAGGAAAGCAGCAGTCACTCTAATAACGGCAACCAAGGCATGTCAAACCTTGAGCCAGATGGACTACAGGATGAGAAAACTTCATCAGGTGCCACTCATGTTAGTTAATTCAGGAAACTAAGACTTTTATTGTCACAGAGTTGCTGAAACTAAACAAAAAGATGTTAAAGAAATGTTCCAGGATCTGATGAAACTTGGCTTTAGTTGTGATTTTCTGAATGTGGCATAAACAGCATGAAAGCATGGATGGATGCTGTCTACTCGTGATAGAGCAAGAGTGTTTGGGATACATTTTTTTACCCTTTGGGACCTATATGCATTATTCAAAGTACCAAAGTCGAATGCTGCTGTGCTTGTCTGCCCCTGCACAACCCCAGTGTGCCCATCATCTACTGCAAACAGGATAATGCACCAGTTGAATTCATCTGAAACTGGCTTCTTGATCATGACATTGTGGTCAATGTACTCCAGTGGCCTCCACAGTCGTGAGATCTCAAGCCAATAAAACACCTTTGAGAAGTGGGATAAGAGGAGATTCATATTATGAATATGTTACTGACAAATTTTGCAGCAAGTGAATGATGTCATCATATCAGTATGAACTAAGATCTCTGAAGAATTTTTCAGTCACTTGTTGAATCTACACTGCAAAAGACTGAGGCAGTTTCAAAGGTAAAAGGCAGTCCAACCCAATACCAGAAAAGTGCACTAAGTCACCCACGAGTGTGGAGTATACCAATGTATAAAAACATGTTTTTTTTAGTTTTTTTTTTAACTGACTGGATGTACTCCAACACGTCCATATGGCCAAAGCTAAAAATGGACAGAGGACTGTTCACTGATGTAGAAATAGGAATCAAACCCTCTTTCTGATTGTCAGCCGATGTTCGACTCACGTTCATTCACTTGCTCTCATTATGTTCTCTTTTAGAAACCTTATTTCTCTATGTCATATCAAGTTACAAGTATCAGCAGTGGTAGAGTTAACCTTGCTCAAGGCAAATGCTGTAATTCAATTCTTAACAGCACAGAGCACATTTATCCAATGAGTTGTTTTGTGGAATTAAACTTGTGACCTTTAAGTCCGAAAGCACATTCTCTGCTTCGTTGCTCTTTCAACTCATGAACGCCATTTGTTCAGTGCTAACCAAATACGGTGACAGTGCTGCTAACATGACAACAGACTGAGCGCAGAGGCAGCATTCATAATGGTTCAGCTGAAACTCCTAGGGCAGGGTTTGCACTGAGGAAATCTCTCTATATGGTGAGTGAAAGATGAGACGGTGTGACTCAGCACAAACTGAACCTCTTTGACACTGTAAACACAAGTAATTACTCATAGGTACATCATGACATCTTAGTAGCCAGCGGTTGGGCATTTCTAATCACAGAATGCCTTGGGCTTTCTCAAACACCAGCTTGTTTTGCCCTTAAGTGCCTGGATGTAGCAGCCAAACCATCCAAACAAAGTTAAGTACTGCCAGATTTGCAAAGGTGCTCATGCATTCTAACAACATCAGCAACTTGATAAGACCCCCGGCTTTGCTATATTTGAGTCTGAAAAATGGAACTACATAAAGAGTTGCAGGCTTGAATGCGAACAAGCCAGCAAACCTAGGAGATAGAAATTCCTAAATATTGAATTTCGAGAGAAAAGAGGGGATATGGGGGTTGATCAAAGCAGACTGAATATTCTGACTAGAAGGAAGATGAATGGAAGAGATGTACGACTCTATCAACCACATTACCATCCATTTGGAAATAAAAGTCACCAGCTATCTTGAAAGTGATTACTTCACTCCAGTCCCCTGCAACGTTTTATGTAATTTCATACATAAAACAACACAGAGTTTTATACATCAGCTGTCTCAACCATGGCATGAAATATTTTAACATGTGTTATTTAAGCAAACACACTGAAAGCTTACATCTTCTAAGCAGAGCATTATTTTATCTGTCCATCATTTTAGATGGATTGTAGCATGTTAGATTGCTGACAGGCTATTTTTCCAAAGACACTGTGATTTTGTCAGAATGCCTTTAAAGAAAGAGACTCCAAACTGCACTGCATACTCAGGTTAGAAAGGCATGAGCATGAACTTAAAGCTGCTCACACACAAAAAGTCAGCCTACCTGTGGTCGTGGGTGTCCTTTTACAATACACTGCAGCACCAACGTGTCTCCTTCTTTAATGGTGTAAATTCTCTCGCTTATGTTATCATCCTTGACGTTACATGCTGCACCGGAGTGCACAATCTGTGCATTAGCTGGAGCTGTGAACACACACACACACACACACACCGACAGACAGAGACACAGGCATGTAACCATGCAGACAAACACAGAGAAAGAGAAAACACATTACATGTTTAGTACAAAAACTCCCAGCAACAAAAAGGTCATTCTTTGTTAGATGAGTGATGTTAGAGCAAGTATTGATGACTCAGAAAAATAAATATATCACATTACTCCTGTATCTGCATGAACAGAAGCCTTTCCAGAAATGCTAGAGTTTTATCTGTATCAATTTCTGATCTGGGACACTGATATTATTTGGAAAACTGAAACCTTGGACATTGTTAAAAGGTCAAAATGTAATTTTTTGACTTTGTAACTAGCTATATGTCATACGACAAAAATGCCCAACAGGGACAAATTTGAATCATTTGGATACCTGCTATATTAATCTGAATTAATCCACCAATAATCATTAATTTATTTAAGATTTTAAATTAAAACCAATTTAGAATCATTGCTCCAATATTCAAAAATGGATTCCCTTCTCTTTCAGCATCTGATGACAAAATAGCAGCATTAAACTCTAAATTAGTATGTGACTCAAGATCACAGATGTGCCTTCCAGTGTGTCTCTCTCAATTTCCTGTCGTGCCCACCGACTCTCAGGCATGTTAATTATAAAAGTCAGGGTTGCTAACAATGAATGTGAAGGCCAAATATTGAGTCACCTTTAGAAAAACTGGCAGCATGAGTCAGACAAACAGGATTGGTAAAAAAAAATAAAACATGCTTTCATGATATCAGGATATTGAAACAAAAATAGATGGCAAAAACATTTCTGTTGGCAAATAATATGATTAACAATATTAAGACCATATAAAGTATTCACTTTATTTTTATTTTGACTTCAGTAAGCATAACAAGCCCAATATTGAAACAAATCTAAGATTTTAGTCGAGAAGCCTCAAACCTGCAACTTTTATGACCTGAAACATTTAGATGTCTAACTTCTTCTACAAACTGAGTCAAATATTTATGTCCTTAAAACGATTCTGTTTTCATACTGAGACCGTAAATTTGTCATTTTATTGTGACGCGTTGAACCAGTGATGCATCTGAAAGTTACAGGATAGCAGCACCTGAACTCTGGAGTTTAGAGACCATGTTTTATTCAGGCTATCTGCTCAGGTCAGCTGATTGACAGGTTCGCTGCTCACTGCCTGCTACTGTAACTTTAAAACCGATTTGGATTGATAAGAGTGATAGGTGGAGCTCCTTCAGTTTCCACTGCATGATAAGAGTTTTTCACAATGAAAATTATTTCCAAATTGATTAAATTTGAACTTGTATTTATTTATTTTTTTAATTTAGTAGCCTTCTTATGGCAACATAATTTCAATTGTTTAGGAGTTTAAATATTTATACCGAAGGAGCAATATGACTGTAAAGTATGTGATTTAAAATCTGGTGCGTTTATAACCTTAGTAGCTTCTTACAGAGGAAAGATTGCAGTTAGGATGTCAAGCTGTTTGCGTTTGGTTTTGAGGTTTGACATTTTTTATCTTCCTTAGATTTTTCTGTTAGTTCCACCTTGCTTTCATTTCCACTTCTGTTCTTCTTTAGTGATTCTAAGTATGTTTAGTGTTTCTAGTTGTTCTCAGTTACTTTAGTTTATGTTTCTCTTGCTGGTTTCCTTTTTGTGTATTTTTGGTTTTAGTTCTGTTTCCCCATGGATATTTGCAAGTTTTTGTTCTTACACTTTTATTAAATTCATCATCTTTTCAAAGCCTCCGTCATCTGCATTTGGGCCCACCTAAAAACTACACATCATGACAGCTGTGAGCATTATAACTCCATTAGGTCGACTGGCTTTTTTCAAACCTTTTTACCAAATTGAATGATGAACAAACCCTAACTACAGTGTAATAGCTTTGATTGAAATGACTAAATTGATGTGACTGGATTTAAATGATGATCATGAAGCATTGCGAATAGGTACTAAATAAGCAGAACTGAACTGAAAAGAACTGATACCAATAACTGGCACAGGACAGACGAAAACAAACCCTAAACATTTCAGTGCATGGAAATGTCAATTCTGTTCAGCTTTTGAATGACAGAATCAGAAACACTTCCTAATCTTTCATTTAAAGCAGGCATGTCATGCAAACTTCACTTTTTCAGCCTGTGAATAAATTTTTTGGAGTAATTTCAGTGTTTGAGTGCAAAAAGTTTAAACTCATTCTCTCCTGGTGCTACATAGATATCTTTATATTCATTTTGGGTCTTATTTTTCAGTTAAGTTTTTTTCTGCTCATTCTTACATTTTCTTGTCCACTATGTCTATGGAACTGCTAAACTAGGTCAAGGAGTTTCACTTAATCATTTTTGTGAATCCCCCATGTTATTTTCTCACAGCTATTTTGTAGTGCAAGTTCAGTTATGCCAAGCTAGTAATAGAACCAAAATGTTTGACCTATCTATCTTGTATTAACACAGAAGATTCCTAAGATCCTCTTCACAGCATCTGGTTTTCTCTTAAATGTACCCATATAAGTGGGGAAAGTACCCCTAGCTTGAGTGAAGAACTAAAGGACGACTGCTTCAGTGACCTCCACCATGCATCAAGCGGGATTTTCCACAATATTTACACTGATTGAAGGGTCAGTTCCCTCTCTCCCTGGAAACAATGGACACAGCAAAGCCCCAAATAAATGACAAAAAATTTAAGAAACAAATTTCCTCATTGATAATGTCGTCCTGGCCATTAGTTTGACAAACGCCTCATGTGGCAAACACATGATCCAAATGCATTCAGTGACGTTCTTGATCCTGACATTATCTAACTCCTCATATGGTGGTAGAATTATTATATTAATATGTATCTAACATGCATGGAGACTACGCTCCATATTGAGGGTAGATGGCGTAGGGGGAGGGCGTAAATACAGTAACACCACAATTGCGTTGGATTCATTTGAATGTGTGGTTCTGCAGGTTCGTCATCTTCATTGTCCTGTTCTGGGTCACACTCTGGCTGCAATATGCAAGGCTGGATTTACAAACAAGTCTCCCGTTGATGGCATCTTTTATAAACTCTGGGATAAAAGTTTCTCTTCCAGTAGATAACTGTATGGCTGCTGTCAAACTACAAAAACAGCCAAATGGGGAAACGTAAATGTGGAGCAACAATAACAAGGAATTCAGACCAGCTCATTGCAGTTCCACTTTTTCTTGACCATAAGTGAATGACTTGCATATTTAAATTTAAAAGCATGATATTTCCACTTTCAGAGTTATTTTTAAAATAATACTTTTAGAATACTAAGATTTGCACCTGAAAAAAATTTATTAAAAAGTTTCTTCCGAAACATTTCCACAAATCAAGGCCACTTTCACATCTAACCGACTTATGCAAGAATCAGAGCCAAAAACAAAAGAAACATGTTATCTCACTCGTTTTATTGATCCCCCAAGTAAATTGCTTTTCCACACAAAGTCTGCTTTACAACATGTGGGAAAACAATCGTCAGTCTCAACTGGTGCAGAAATAACGGATGGAAGATGCATTACGGGAGCTCCCTGCTTTGTAACAACTCCAGTGTCGGCGTCTTCGTGGTGCTGACCCTTCTGGAGGGCTGGCTTGCGTGCAAGTAGCCTCAGATGGCTTATGATGAAGGGAGACAGGAGGGAGGAGGGGACGGACAGAGATGGAGCAGCAGAAACAGCAGGCGAGGACAAAGAGGCTAGAGAGGAGTGTGAAGCCCCAGAGAGAAGCATGAGGGACGGGGCAGCATGATGATGTGATTAGCATCGATTCGCAGCGAGAACAAATCTTCACCACACTCTACAACTGTTATCATTGAGCGGACAGAAAGTGGGTGGGTTGTTTACATTAAACTTTAGTTGGACTGCACACATAACAATAACTGGAAACACAAATAAGGCTCAGAATAAACCGAGGGAATGTTTGGCTCTCTAAATATTCTCTTGTGTAACAAACTGGAAGGCTGGAGTAATCCATGTTTGTCCACTTGCTTTTGCACATTCTCAAAAATGTCTTGCCGTCACAACAAAGGGAAAACTGTAGTTATAAATATTTTATGTTAGGCTGTGTATTTAAATGATGAAAGAAAGATCTCTTTAGTTCAATGTCATGATAAAATTTCACAGCAAAATCAAAATTACATTTATGTATATATTAAGTTAGATGACTACAGGTGGAATTATTTGCACGCTAAGGTAAACAAGATTGGAAAAGTGATTGAAAATTTTAGACATTAAAAGTGATGATAAATTCAGAAACATAATTGAGGGTAGTGTTAAGATGATCATAGTCTTTAAAAAGTTAAAGAGTTGAGTGGCTATTTTCCCAAACAGTCTGAATATTCAGGGACTTGAGATGACTGAGACTCATGTTAGAAGTTCCATTAAATTTGAAAAAGCTTGATATTATTGCATTGATCCATGTATTAAATCTACTATACATTAAGTCAAGTTTACTTGCATATCACATTTCAACAGCAAAGCAGTTCAAAGTGCTGAATGAAGTGACCCTTTAATTTCAGGCTAAATAAGCAGCTGCAAACCAGATACTAATTTTAGTATCATCAGGGCATCTGCAGTGTACTGTACTGTCTTTATATTACATACACTATGACATCCACTTTTCATTTCCTGGAAATCAACATGGAAAAAGCGACTCTGGCCAAACATTTTTCCTCTTAGATGTAGCATTTATTTTTATAATTAGTTTGGCTAATCACATTGGGTGGAACCAACACTAACAATACGGGTTCTCTATATGGTCTAATAGCTACAGTGTTTATAGTCTTGTTGCAAATAGAAATATTCTCTCAGTTAGTTAAGAAATATGCTTAACTAACTGAAAGTACACTACCAGATTCAACAGGAGATACAGAACCAACAAACCAAGATTTTGCACTGTGCTCACACCAACTCCGCATGCTGTGGTTTGATATGCACTGTTTGTGGTCTACGCCCCACATTCAAGAAAATATTCCTGCATCATGCCACAAGCTACAACTATACAACCCTTGGCACTCAAAGTGCTTTGTGAACCCAAGATTCCAACAGGGAGAATATGTTACATGAATTATACACAACGTCATGTTTGCAACAGGTCTGTAAAAAGATGAATATCGAGATGCATCTTTTCTATTTGGGTAAAAATTTTTACTCTGAAACATCGTGGAGAATTTAGAGCAGCAGCTGTTGAAAACCAGAGCAAAGAGAGGGAGAGAAAGAAATTCGGAGTAAATCTGTAACAAATCCATCAAAACCAGCCAAAGACAAGTGGAGTGAAAGAAGAAATGATTTAGAAATATGTATTAAATTAGATTATCGTTGCCCTGATGTGATTTTGACATCCCAAATGCAGCTACAAAGAGAAGCAACAAGAAAGAAAATAAAAATGGTTCTGAATTAGTTGGAGGGGATTGAGTTTCTTCAATAACCCGGTTTAAGTTTTTGAAGTGAAGTTTGTGCAATTATCAGCAATTTGTATCTGGTCCACGGAAGACTGAGCTGAACATTCGCAGTTTGATAAAACAGGCATTTCGTCTGACAGGACAGTTAAGCTAACAGAGTGAAGCCAGTTACCGAGCAGATTTCTGCCATCTCAAAACAGCTTTCAGAGGCAGGAAAAGTGAGCGATAAACAACAGTTAAACCAAAAATAATGCTTTCCTGCACAGACATCTCTATGCTATAATCATTCAATTGTCTGTTACTGTCAGAAAAAAAACAATTTAGAGAAGCTCACAAACAATAACGGAGCTTGGCATTATATCACACAATTGAAGCCAGCTCTCCATAATGATTCTGTCTCAGAATCATAATGCATTTACATTTTCAATGTACACAAAAGGACAATCCATGAAACCTTAAGTTTAAAGTTTGAGGCTTGCCATTGAGTTTCTGCTTGTGAACTATGCAGAATAATGTGATCAAAAAGCTCATTAAAAGAAAAGTCAGTCAGTCGCTCCTTCAGTCTTTCCACGATCCATCCAAAGACTTCCCACCATAGCTACAACGCACAAAAACACTCACGGGCTCTCTGAGATATTTTCCACTGTGAAAGTGTTGCCTTTTTTAGATTTCCAAAGTAAATTTGAAAAAAATTATTTCAGTGATTGTCAACGCTCCTGTGCAAAATATATAAGATTAATAACCTAAAGTAATTAGATTTGTGCTGTTGAAGACAAAACATCCAGTCAAATATGAGTCTTTTTTTTTAGTAAATGCTCTGCTTATAATCAAACACTTATTCACCACATGCAAAAAAGCTGTTGCTATAATTGGAGGCTTTATATCGGACACTCGGTGAAGCAGTCGGGGGTTAAGAGGCTTGCTGCAGGGCACACTGACGGCGGTTGCTGTGGGAAGGAAACTCATGCCTAATGCATCCTATTTCTTAACCTTCTACACTGGTTTTCTACTTAGCTTTCTCATCAGTTAACTGGTTGGCCGGGTAATGAAATTCGCTATCCTGAAGCTGAACCAGTGCAAATGTTCATCCATCAGTCGCAAAATAAAGGATCTGTGAAAAGAAAGTGTCCTTAAACACAAAGGAGTGAATGCATGAAGTTTCATAAATATGCTACAATAGCTTAGAAAGACTGAAATGGTGAATAATTGTTTCGATAGAACTTGTTGGCGTTTCTGCATTAGTTTTTCTCTCTGAAGAGGAAGGGAGGTCGGGCAGAGCGGCTCATCTTGCCTCTGGCTGCATGGCTGCTTCGACTGTCTGATCGACTAAGAAGAGATAGACTGTCAGAGAGGTACGAAAGAAAGGAGAGAGGAAAGGGAAAAAAATGGTAGGGAATGCATAAGTTGAAAGAGATGGAGAGAAAAGTGAAGGAAGATAAGATTAGGAAGTAATACAACTGTAAAGGCAAGGCGGAATAAAAAACAAGCAAAACGGGAAGAGGGAAAAGTGAAGTGAGGTGGAAGTTTTCTAAAAATGAGCAAAATGTCAGAAAAAAACTGAAAAATAATTGGGGTAAATAACACCCAATGTGGAAAACAGACAGAGAAAAACTCTCAATTCGATTCAAGAACACTTGGAGATGAAAGATGAAACGAGGACAAAGAAAGTAGAGATATGTGGCAATTGAGTAATTACAGGATTGATAATCACTGACTGAGACGAGTAACAAAGGACTGAAACGGGGTGAGAAATCTGAAACCCTGTCAGCCATTATTCCCTGGCTTATCCCTGTTCTCTACTGGATTTGGCTGCTGTGTGCGCTCTGAGGTTTTCTTCTATTTCAGCAGCTTCTTGTCACAATAGGAGCGATTCAGAAGGCGACCGTGTCGACTGAATAAATCTATAGGGAGCATTTGAAAATCATGGGTGGGATTGCATATTTTCTGTGGTACCTAATAACACTTTGAATACTTATTTTATTTGTAAAAATATAGTGCCTATTGTTTTTACCTCTAATATCATTGAAAAGATTTAAATTTTGTCTTTTTGGTTTTGTTTGTTTTGGGTTTTTTTGTTTGTAAAGCATTTGAACTGTCTTGTTGCCTAAAATGTGCTATATAAATAAAATCACCTTATGAAATGGTCATCTTAAATAATGTATTAAGATACAAAAAAAGAAGTGTCTGTAAGGTTTCTACTAAACAAGCAAAACAAGTTCTAACACCATCTCAACATTCAAATTCAAAAGTACATTAATTCACTTAGGAAAATGATCATCCGTCAAAAAGAGGCGCCGTTTTGACATCAATCTATCCGCCTTCGATGTTTCATTGATCAAAACTGCTGAGGGGTTTGCTGATTGCAAGAGTTCCCCGTACATTAATGGAAACTTTTCGGAAGACATTCAACAACCATTAGTTTGTAAGTGAAACATAACTATTGGCAAATGTCCCATCTGATTAATTGATTTGTCACAGCCTGCCATGTTTGTTTTTGTTCAAGGGACAGGACATCTCTCACTAAAACTAATGATGAGAAAGGAGAGTTGGTGTCAAACCGCACTGACAGCTGTGACAGAGTGGTGAGCAGCGGGTGTGAGATTGTCACTGAAGGAGTTTGTGTGTGTGAGTACTTCTCAGATGTAAGTGTGCATACATATATGTCAGTTGGTGAGTGAGTGCGTGAAAGTGTGTGTGTGTGTGTGTGTGTGTCGTCTTGTACATTCCACCATATCTTGCCAGAGGAATTCCTTAGAAGGTCACGAATCCTGTTGAACATGAGGAGCGTGATTGATATGCGTAGTTACTTTGTGGGAGCTGCTCATGCATGCAGATGAGCTCTGTTTCAATTCACTTCATTCACAAGAGACCGCTTATTTCCTTTTCCTCATCCTCTGCCATCATAGGCAGAGGGGAGAGGGAAAAGACAAGAAAGTTAGTGGAGATGTAGAAGAACTGATGATGGGTATCTGAGATAACAATGTTTATGATTATTAACAGCAATAAAAGAGGGCTTTTATTTCAACAAGAGAAACAACACTCGCACACAAACACACGCAGGCAGAAGGACTCACACCGCCTCACCATTTTATCAGGACTTTTCTACCGCAGACAGGATAGAGAGAGATCAAATGGCTGATGTCATGACCTCATCCTTTTCATTTTGGCTCTGAGCTCCGGATATCAAAACGCATCAGCATCATTGATTTAACTTTTGACCTGACCATTTAATGGATGCTATAAATGAAAGAACAACCCCTTGCTAACCCCTGTGATGCTTCCTGTCAATTGTCATTCCCTGTTTGTACACGCAGACAAACATCAGCAGAAAATGATAAATTACTGATTTATTGAAGAGGTTTGGGGTATTTTTATATTTATATGCAGTCACAAAGTGTTATTTTATTGCTTGATTTTTTTTGTAAAAATGTGGTATATGTCAAACTTAACTTGAACGAAATTGACTTTCCAATTTGAGGCCTTAAAATTGGCCTAAGTCTATTTAAGTAGGTCCTATACTGACACTACCTTCAATATGTTGTCACAGCAATATTTAGCCATGGTGAGTGACTTATTTTAAGCAAATTGTTTCTTTACTATGTGTTTATATTAGGGTTATCTGGTGTGGATTTTTAAATAATGCTGTATTCTTAAGAAATTAATCTCTGGATGTAAGTGCAGTATTGTAACCTTTTCTGTTCTGTGATGCAGACAACGCCTTGTAAATGTTCCCAAAAGTCTTATATTTTCTGCTAAGCCTTTTTCTTTCACTCAGCTTGTCATCAGGGTAATTGGGTAGAGTGTTGTGTGAAAATCCAACTTATTTAGCAATGATCAGTTGTCGGTTATCCTCCTTACGGAAAGTGTCGATGTTATCAGTGGGTTAATTGTCACCATTATTCCTGTAATAAATATATATATGGTAGAAATATGCCACCTTGGCATTACATCTATTAATAGTACAACTTTTATTTTAAAATTCAGTTGCTGAAATCAATTAATTTATGATTATATTATAATTTATTGAGATCAACTTCTTTATGTCCAACCATGGTTACATTGCTTAACAGTTCTTTGCCACATCTAGTGAAAGCATACAAATCCACAAACACGGATGGATCTGTTTTTTTTATTAAAAATGAAGTGAGGTTTAATAGGACAACAAAAGTTTTCAACCTGAATGATTTTAAAGAAAAGGCTTAAAAACAAGCGGGGGAAAAAATAATTCTTTCAGTGAGCCAACTATTTTTCTTGCTTTGATATTTATGGTTGCTGCAAATCCTTTGAGAAGAATAGTTTGACAACTGGGACATTGAAAGCTCAATTCCACCTTCTTTCTTCCCACATGTCAGGTGTCCAAAGGGAAGACCCTTCTAGCTGCTTACCAAGTCAATGTATTGATGTGCGTGCACTTGTGTGTGTAAATCGAGGAACAAGTCACTTTGTTTTGTTACAAAAAGACCAGAACAGCCCTGTATGAATGCAGTCCATTTATTACAATAATGGGCAGCATGTTCCCTCTTGCTGAGACCAACAACATTCAATTGTTCTGTGTTACATTTAGCTTAACAGTTCTGAGTATTAGACACCAGCCATGCCCAAACTCATAGGTCAAAACCCATAAAAGGGTCCAGTTATAAAACCAACAGAACACAATTTAGGGTACAGCTGCTGCTTATTCATCACTGTGTTGAAATGAACATAAAAAGGTAGAGGGGAGGCATGGATTGTACTAATGACTGATCCAGTGGCGCAACCTCTTCCATTTTCTCCTTGCAAAGGACCACCAACCATGGGCCACTGAAAAGAGCTTATTCTCCAACAAGAGCAGAACTAATCTGCATTGTCTCTTCCTTTTGCTAGAAGCTTAACCCTCAACATGGTGATCATGCAGAATGAAGTTTGAACACTTGTGAGTTTCTTTTCAAAGTTTTAGGATTTTCATTGGGAATATTTGTGTTGATATTTGTGAGAGTTTCTTATTCATAATGATTGTTTTTGCTATCTAGACGTACCAAGCAGACAACACTCCTTACTAAAAAGAGATTAAGACAACAAACATATTGTCCTGTATAATATGTGCATATTTTTCACTGCCATTCACTAATTGATCCACAACTTCTGGAAATATATGAAGATGGTCACATTACAACACAGGATAATGTAACAGTAGTAGAAGCGTGTAACAGACAAAATGTTGTGAATAAATAAACTGAAATGATGAAACTGAACAATGGTTTTTCCATCATTGGATTAAACTTAAAACTAACAATGGCCTTGAAGAGATCGGGCAGCTTTTGAAGTGACTGCCACATAAACAGGTGAAAAATAAATGTGTGTAAAATGACAGCTTCCTGAGATTGGGACAGAAGGAAGCAGTCAGTAAAAACAACAATTCAGAGGTAGAAGAGTGGGGGATTGCGACTGCTGCGGAGGACTGGAGAGATGTGAAGTGATTGGGGGTTTGTAGAGCTCGGTCAAACATGACTCGCAGCCCTCAACAGGCGTAGGTTAGCTGCACTTGAGCCTTCCCAGGATGAGAAGATAAAGAGAGGAAAGAGAGACAGAGAGAGTTCTCCCCGTCAAAGAGATGAAAACCGCTTAGATCTCGAATCTGGATGGACAGAAGTGGAGGAAGGGAAGGAGGATAGAAAAGAAGAGAAAACAAAGCCAAATATATGACTGGCATTCTCTTTGTGAAAGTTCAATTCAAAGCGCCTGTCGTGTTCACTGTTTCGATGTGCTGAAACTGACAGACTATAGAAGAGAATGAGGGAAAAAAGAAAACTGAACATAATTTAGACTGTTGATTTTCTACCATAATGGACAGAAACAGAATGTTTACTTAGTTAATAAAGTTCTATTTAAATGTATTTGATTGAAGCTGTTTTCATGACACTTTTGACAGCTCAATTGTAAACTTTGAGGAAACCAAATTATATTTGGCATTAATATAAATGATATTACTGTATTATTATATGTCTCTATTCCTTAGACCAACTTGTTTCATTATTCTGTAGTTGAATATTGGTGCTCCCTTCACCCTCACTGGTCTGCAGCTCTCCAACATAACATACAACAAACTGTGGTGCACTTTTCCCAACAATCAGCATCAATATTTGCAGCAATTTGAACAATTCTCTGGACCACACCATGTGGGTCAGCTATTACTCTCTTCTGAGTTATATTAAAGAATAAAGACATGGATACTTGTGTTATTTTAGCCGATGGGTTTCAATCTTGAACAGTAAAACTATAGCTGGATATTGAATGTGATAGGTGTAGTTGTCCCCAAACTGAAATGAATAAGATTTCCAATCACCTTAAATTTGAAATCGACCAGACATTAAGTAATTTGAGTTATAAGAACACCTATTGATACCTTTATTAGAGCTTAAGCTGTTTTTTAGACAGAGTAAATCTATGAAATGCTACCCAATATACTCCCCCAATCCTACACACAGAACGGCATTAACTTTTTTTTTATTAAAGTAAGCACAACTGTGAGCAACAGGAGACCATGAGAAGAGATTTATGACTCTGCAAAACATTTAGAAAGTACAAAATTACTATGATCATGCATCATCCTCTGAATTTATGTTAGTAACAAAATACAATTTGGTGTGGCATTTTAAAATTCATATTTTACAGAATCTGTATGTTAAACCTCCATCATAGCTTAAATGTCTAAGATCATAGCATATCTGTCTTACAAACATCCATTTCTTCTTTCACATTATAAGACCCCTCTGGGAAGTCTAGAAAATATCCTCTCTGAAATGTAAGAATTTAAGGATTTTCAGCTTAATTAGGCACCCTGATGGGAAAACTATGAACCCCTGCAATCTAATGTTTAGCCTCATCTCTTTATAGCCTTCCAATCCCTCACTACTACCACCCATGATGCTCACAGTCCTGTGTATTACTCACTGAAGTATTACTTCATTTTACGTAAAGCATAAAATGAAGAAATTACAGTGATGTCTCCATTAAATGTCAGTGATGATAGACATTTATGTTTCTCACTTCCTATGTAATCATTTCTTCTTCTTATGAGTCTCTCATAGTGAGTAAAACATCTGCTAAGGTAGGAAAACACAATGGGAAAACTGAAAATGAAAACAAAAGCAGAAACAACAGCTGGTGAGTCCTCAGTAGAGTTTTGATTGTTTCAGAATATGTTTGTAGAAATGCTTTTTTTCTCTCTGTCTGTTAAGCTGCAAGTTGGCTATAAGTTTAAGCAATTCATTCTGCAGAATAATAAAGAAAAGCAGGAAAAACATTATCAGGTCTTTACACGAACAAAAAAAGAAAGGAAAGAGAGAACGCTACTTAGAAGCACAGGGAAACGTGGCGAAGACAAGAAGGGCCAGCATGGCAGTCATGTGCCTTGCATCATCTGTCTGCCAGACTGTCAGCTTGGCCTTATGCTATTCAACCATGATGCTCCTGCTTGCTCTGATGCCAAATAAAAAGGAAACACACATTCAATTGGACACACTGGCACACTTACAAATAAAGAGCTCACTTGATGTGAACACGAAAAACAAATGCTTGTGTCCATGCGTGTGTATTTCCAAGAAAACTACTCAAGAGAAGCACACAATGCACAGGGGTCAGTCTGGGTGAAGTGTTAGGAGGAAAGGGGGATATTGAGAGAAGATGTCACTCAAGAGGAGAAGCAGCATTTAAATAAAAGGTCAAGAGAAAAAGCTGCAGGTAAGGAAGGGGGGCTCACAAGAGAGAAGACAGGATGTGAAGGCGAGGCTGAGATATTACACATTCCATCTGTCTCAAGCGTTACGCCAATAAAGGAACTGAAATAGGAAAATTGAAATTTAAAAAAAGGCCCAAGACATGAAGTTGATGGCAAAGAAATGGTGAGAACATTATCACTGCAGACAGACACCGAAAGGCAGAGATGGAAAAGTCCTAACAAGTGAGAAGTGTAAATCAAGGATGGGTGGGGACAGCGCCGAAAGTACGAAGAGATGCAGTCTAACAAAAGAGCCGAGAGGCAGAGAGGAAGAAATAAAGACAGCAGTTAATGCACATCTAAAATGGAGCCCTGGCAAGCCTGTCAAAATAGACTTTTGATATTAATTTCAGCTTCATTAGAGCTTTCCAGCTCATTGATAAATAATACTTCATTAATGTGACACACTACATTTATCGTGGGGCTTTTTCAGGATTTAATGAAGTGCTGGCTCACAAAGACTCTAGTGCTCAACAAGAGTGCAGAGATATTATTGTTTCATGTTCAACAAGAAGGATAAAAGATCTATAAATGGACTGAAGACTCAGAGAGAGAATTGATTTTAGTCCACACCATCTTCCTTTTCCTATTTAAAGTGAGGTTTATATTTTAAACCCATTTGAATAAGGATATTTGGGATAAGGGTATAGACAATGATTTTCTGCACATACCTATTGTGCCTCCAACCATGCAAGATAAAATACACTACCAGGATCATTTCAACTCTTAAAACTCAACTCAACATTCTGCACGACTAAAACATTTTCATGTTGAAGCACACTCCTCACTGAAAGAAAAAAGTTTGTTCAAGTTACCTGATTTTATTGTGTACAATAACCCCACACAGGAGCCGGGCAATAGAGCCTAAACGTTTTGTGGAAAGACGAATTTAGCCAGCTGAAACTTCAACCTCAAACACCTGCTGCTGGTTGTCTGCCTTAGCCTGTCATAACACAAAGATGAAACATCTCCACCTGAAGCTGGTGAAAGAGTCTTCAATAATTTTTTAGAGTGAAATTGTTGTGGGGCATTAATCCTCTTAATCTCTGTGGAACATTGACACCATTGCATAAAAACTATTTGACTATAAAGGTGATACACGTATTGAGAGATGGTTTTCTGCACATCTTACTAGTTAGCTGAGCTGTTGTTTCCTTTCCACAATGTCATCCCAGTTTGCCCATTCCTCTCAGACCTGTAGCATCATTAGGCTTTTCATCTGCACAACTGTCACTTCCTAAATAGTTTCTCTTTTTGGTCTGAGAAATGCTATAAAGTTTCTATAATTTAACAAATTAGTCTCAATAAAAGAAACCGTTCTGCATTGAAAGACACCTAAATGCACCTTTCTTTCCCATTTGTATCCTTAGTTTCAACAAGTCTTCTTCACCTATCTAGATGCCATAATGCTTTGACGTGTTTAAAAAAAAAAAAAAACACTCTTTGTGGTGACAGGCAGTTGCTCAGTTGGACTTAATATTAGTGGCCAGTGAGAATATGTCTCCATAAATTAGTAATAAATTATTTTTTTTTAGCACCTGTTCTTGACTTACCTAATTCATAGGTGAAAACAAAAAATTACACCAATATAGAAAGACTGCATTTAGACATGATTTAGTGATGATGCATTGCAGAAAATCGTGGGAGACTGTTAAGGTATCCAGAAGGATAACATCTGGTGTCTCTGGTGAAGACGAGCAACGGTAATTACAGCTACTAAAAGTGTGCGTGAGAAGCAGAGGCAGGGGAGAGGAAAAAAAATAAATAAATAAGACAATGCATGTTAACAACTGTTTTGTGAAATTGTAAATCTGTCTCATCTGAAAGCAACCCAGCCTGAAACTACGCTTAATAAATCCGTCCATACAAGCTTAACTAATACACCACATGGTGGGGAGGCTTATAATTCACAACAAACATAACCCTTCTAAAAATAGTTGTCCCACTTCTTTTGCATGCTGTCCAGTGTGAAGAATATCAGAGCAGATCAAGTAAAGGAGGTGAAGGAGGAAAAAGGGTTTGAAGGACAACTGCGAGTCAGAGAATCGGAAATGAATCACAGGAGCGAGTTTTACTACAAAATATTTTTCTTTTTAATGAGTCAGGTGAAAAACAAACTAATCAAGCACACCTAAACACAATGGCATGTTCATAAAAATTAATAAGTGTGTAAATGTCAAAGCATGTGTTGATGTAATTCTTCAAACAAGAAAACTGTACGAGTGTGTATGTGTGTGTTTGAGGATAGGTACATTGTGATAATGGTTAGGCTTGAGTTAGGGTCAAGAATAAGTGATAGAAATGAATGGAAGTCAATGTGATGTCCCTGTGAAGATAGAAAGACATACTGTGTGTGTGTGTGCGGGCATGTGTGTGTGGGTGTGTGTGTGTGTGTGTGTGTGCCAACCAATACCATCAGCCATAATGATTCATCAGATAAAGACCTTCCCCGGATGAGCTCTTCATTGGAAGTGGAGCAGAAAGCAGCTAAAACCTAACAGCTGGCTAAGGATCATCATAACATGGTTGTGCGGTTTAGAAAGTCCCAGGTCAAACGGAAGGTTTGTGGTTTAATTTTTTTAAAACCATTTATTAAAAATATTTATAAAAATGTGTATTGTAGCAAATTTCAATTGACACAACAACCAGTATTCTATCCATTGTGTCTTACATTTATTTTATTGGTTCTGGTGAGGAAACCCTTCAAAAGCAATGTCTTTGTGTAAAATACTACTTATAAAGCATATTTTATACTGTTTGTATAATATGGGAATGATATGATCATGAAAATAAGATCTTATTATCACATCGTCATAATGCCATTTAAAATAAAGAACTCATAAAATGGTGATGTTAAAGTATGAAAAACAGATGATTTATTTACAATGGTAAATCATCTATTTTGGCAAAGCAATATATTACTAATATTACATGATAATATAAACTATAAGATGGATCACTGCAAACTGCAGCATCACGGCAAGCTAGAATAACAACATTGGACACCAAGAGAATTATTTGAAAACAAAAGGTATAAAGGCAATTCTGGGAGATTTGCCTTTATAAATGGGCCACCATGGTCAACAACAGTCATTTATAAAACACTCTTTTGGTTAAATTAAGAAAGCCTAGAGCCAAAAATGTTCACCGGCCCACCAGGCTTTGCCTGGTTTGGCAGACGGCCTGTTCATGCCTGGTACAACACTTCATGTTGGCTTAAACTTGCTTTCAACACTATTTAGGATCACATTGTTCTGTCACTTTTTTGGCACTAGTGGTCTTCAATGACGAGTTGTTTTTCAGGAAAGAGGGTGAAAAGAAAAGAGGAACACACACAGCTCAAGAAACTGAGCCACACAGTATCCATATTTTGTCTAATTTTTAACTTAAAAAGCCTGAAATATGGCAGAAATCTCCAGGAAACCAAACTGAAGCAGACTAAATAAATGAATAAATAAAAATAAATAAATAAATAAATAAAAAAGAAAGGAAAGACTAATGCAGCCTCACTCTGCAGGGTGTTCCTCCTGTCTGCTGTTGCTACATAGATCTCTTTAGCTGTGTTAATGTCATTGACTGGCATGATTTATGTGATGTGATTTATTGAAAGCCCATCTCAGAAGGTTGTGAGTTCCCGGGCGAACATAAGATGCTTGTGCTCATATATGTTTATAAGCATGCATCACATAACACCGACTAAGCTACACTATAAATCCTACTGAACATGTAATCCAAGTGGAATATGATGGCAAGTACAAAAAAATATGACCATTTTTGACACAGTATATAATTTTCTCATCTATTGCAACTTAAAATGATATTTTCTTTACAAACACGAGCAAGTTTCATATTTTTTGCATGGAAATGCATATTTATTTATAGTTGGAGCCAAGATCACGTTTAATACTCTTTAAACTGAGAGCCACAGCAGACCTACACCAGGCTGCATATGGAAAATGTTTACTTTTGTCATCAAATTAAATATGTTGGAGTTGTCATATTTTGGCACCTTGTTAAGTCTGACAAAGGTTATTTGTACACAATAGCTTCAGAAGAACAAAAGGAACAATGCTCAAGAAAATTGCATGAAAAATAATACATACATCACACAAATAAAGATTTGTTAGTACAGTAAAGAGAATGTAAAGTGTAATCTCTGACCTTTGTTCAAAAAAAAAAAACTTAATTGTGTTTTCAGTCCCAATTTAAAAAGCTCAATAGTTTCTGTTCATAACAGCTTTTCAAGATGTTGACACCAGATATTTAGAAAAGGACTTTAACATTCTGCTCATCCAATTTTTAATCACCATACATTTTACCATCTATTTTTGTATTTTATCACCATATATTTTGAAACTAAAGCTTGTAATGTGTGTTGAGGTTAAAAATATGGTTTTTGTTTGGTCACATTGACAGTAGCCCATTTCACTTTGCAAATTTCTTGCAGCCAAACGGCAGTATTTTCGTTAAGGGAGGCTCTAATTTTTGATAGAGGTTCCAGTGGATAGCTTGTCCAATACTGACTTAGCTAACAAAAATTTAAGCCCCAAAATGCATTGCCAGAATAGGGGATCACACTCAAACCGGGCTTGAAAACAAAACAAAATGAGAAGCCAACTGAAACACAAAGAGGAAATAGACATCTGTGCCTCCTAATTGATTGCAGTGTTGTGCACATGGGTGGTTCTCTGTCGATGACATATTCAATTTTTTGTCCAAATTAACTTTTGAATGACTTCAATCACATTTCAAATTCTGTTCACATTCTTTTTTCTTCCCCGTCTTTCTCTTTGTCTTTGCACAAATGCCTCATAAAAAGGAGGCTCTGTACTTTCAATTCGGGCTTCAAAAACAGGGAGGAGGGGTAAAAACAAGACAACCGAGTCTTTTGAAGTCTTCTCATCTGTGTTTTGTCTAAGAACTTTGACAAGAGTGGGGGAGCAGCGTCAAGGAGAGCAAGCAGAGATGGTTCCTAATTGGCCGAATGATGAAGAAGAGCAAAACAAAAATATTTCTCCGTTTCTAACTGACAGCATCTGTGAGCGTCGTGCTCCTAGCTGCCTGTGTACAACCTGTGGCTGTGTTTTTAGACGGTGCAGTCCCACCAACATGATCATCAGCGTTCAAAACAAGCATCACCATGCATGCAGGTCACTAGTTACCGCATAGGGACTGGATAGGAAATGTCCAAAATCAAAATTATAACTAGAATTCATCACTGAATCAGATAGTTTGACTACAAATATCAGGTGCATTTAAATTACACTTTTGTGTTTCAGCTCTATGTTGTGTGTGAAATATCAAACACATTTGATGTGTCCAGATGATAGTTTGTGCATCAATAATTTCCATTATGTACAACCATTTTAAAGATGACAATAATACAAGTTAAAGTGGAGGTTTTCAAAGTACTTTGGGCAATGAACACTTATGTATTTTTGAATCACAGTTGATTCAGAAACAAATAAATGGACCATCCCACTACTTGTAATAAGGAATCTGTAGTTAAAAATTTAAAATACTTAGAGGTAAAACTTTTGAGTGGATTGTTCAACAATGAGCAAAGATTTTTAAAACACAACTGCTATTCATGAAAGTTGCATTGTATTTGTGAAGAAATTTATTTTTTTTTTACTTTGATTTACATTTCACATTTAAGGGAAGTGCAGGCACATTGAACTGATCCACCTTAGACTAAAATATTTTTACATCACAGATTCTTTAAAACACAATTTGTTGTGTGAGAAATCTTAACGTCTTGTTTTTCCAACAAAAAAAAAAGGAAAGGAAAAAGAACAGTGGAAGTAAATCTGTCTATCTCCTTCCACGATAAAGCTTCCTAAGGTAACAAAATTGTTTGGCTCCTTTGAGGCGACCATTTTGAAGGCAGGAAGCCAGATGACTTCTTTTCACTGCTGAGTTTAAAGGGGAAACCTTTTGAGAAATAGAAATAAGTCAAAAAGAAGAAATAAAGTCAAAGAAATCTAGATTTGACGACTCAAATAAGTGAGGAGAAAAAGACGAAAGAGAAATGCTACCACCAAAAAACAAATACATTCTTAGTTACAGGTTTAAGAATCAAAGCACAAACTCTAAACAAGTGAATTAATACAAATTTAACTGTTCTTTAAATAGCTACATTTCAGACAAAACCAAGAAGCAACAAATGTATAGACTCAGGATGAACCTTTGCTACTTCACTGAGCAGAGAATTCACAACATCAGCCCTTGGGATCTAGTTTGTCTTGCGTAGCAGCACTGCTGGCATGACAAAGTAAAGGAAGGCAAGCTGAAGCCTTGAGAGAGAACCACTGAGACAGTCTGCCACTTTTAATTTTCTCCCCAACTCATCATTGGCATGTAAATCCAGCAGAAATCACAGCACAGACGCTGTCTTCAACTTAAGTAAATGGACGTTTTATCAGATGACAATGGCTTAAAATAAAAGCAAAAGAAAATCTGTTTTTTTTTTTTTGTTTTTTATCTGAACAGAGTGTGCTTTAAAAGTGAGAGCAGGTTCATTTGAAACATTTTCAAGTGGGTAATGTTTCATCTTACTTTTTTACACAACAGACAAGAGGAGAAAATTACGGAAGGTGTTTATCATTAACCCTCTTGTGCAAAACATTGATTGAAAATCGATTTATTCACTGCATGTTTATGTTCGTTTGTGTAAGGTTGAGATGAAAATGTCCTTTTAAACCATTCAGACTACCAGCACAAAAATGACACAACAAAAAACTTATTACCCTGTGATAACTCAGAAATAGCTCAAGTAGTTTGGATGTACTTTTTATTTCTTTCCTTCTTACAAAAGTTTCTGTTTATATCATAAGTTTATGGTGCACTTCTATTGTAAAGTAAAATCTATGAAATTTCATAAGATATTAACAAAACAAAACAAAAACCTTATAGAGTAGCAGAAAATATGATGGCCACTTGTAAGAAAGACAAGACATCAATTATGATTAATACATTATAGCAAAACCTTTTGCAGGGCCACGCAAAAGAAAAAAAAATCCTCCAAGTCCCCTTGGGCTAAGTAAAAAACAGATTCTTCAAGGGAAAAATTTGGTTCAAACGAATCTAATTTGGAGTTTTTCTTCCAGTTTGTGCTCAGTTAGCCATCAAAGAAAGTAATTAGGAGAAAACAAATATAGGAGAGTGTGTGAAACCAGTCAGATCCCTTGCTTGTGTGCACAAACTTGGCCAATGAAACTGATTCTGATCCTAATTCCAGAAGATATTTAATTGAAGGATGCCTCTCCAAAATACTTCACAAGACAAGGACAGGACAGGAGAACATACACAAAAAAAAGGCAGTGACAAATATGAGGAGAGAAAGTGAACGTGGAGAGTGAACTCGGCTGTCACTGAGTGAAATGCCACCCAGCCTGTCACATATCTCTACAATATTAATTACACTGTGCCACACTTCTGAATAATGGAACAGCCCTATTTAACCAGAGTGAATAATTTAGGAGCTGTTTAGCGTAGTGTATATACCAGGATCGATAAGCACAGAGTACAGAAAATGAAATACCACAGAAAACCTTAAGCAACAAAGCTGATTTCACCAACATTGAAAAGCTATCTAGAAAACCTGCGGAAGTGTTTTGTAGCGTTTAAAGCAATGTGTGCCGGGTGTGTTGGCCAAACTTCCTTACTTTCTACTTCAGAGTTTATTTACAGATGCATTATCCGTGTTTAAGAATAACATTTCCTGAAAAGGCTGTGAGTGTTTGTGCATCAGCGTCAACTATCCATGCCTATGTTTGAGTAAGTGACGTTGTGTCTGCATTTCTCAAATCACACTAAAGTAAATAAATGGAGAACTATTTTGTCCTTTGGATTTATAAGTTCATATAAAATTTGTTTCTAAAGTTTCAGCAATTTTAATACCAAGTTTATTTAGGTTTGTAAGAAAATTGAGTTTTTAAGAAGATTCCCTCAAGTCTCAAAATGGGTTTGAAATGAGCCACAAAGACATTCAGCTTCAGGCTGACAGCAAATGAAGGACATTCTGATCCATTTGCTTCGTTTTGGAGCTCTTTCAGTTTGTGCTCAGAAAGCTATCGATTGTAACTTAATCTTGAAAACCAAAATTGTTCTGCTAAAATTTGTAATACCAGTTTATGTGCTTTGATTTTGGTTGTGTACCAAGTAAAACGGCCTTATTCTGACCGGTAGTTCACATATGCACATTTATTGCCTGAGGATAAACAGCAAGAGGAGTAGGTCCCTGGACCTAAAGGGGCCCTTGGCATCTCTTTGTAATGAACAGTAAATACAGTTGCACATAAAGAAGTGGTTGAAAACATGTACATGCCAGCAAAGCTATGAAATTAGTAGAAATAGTAAAAAATTGCAAGCCAGCCTGTGGCTCCTTTAAAGAGTTAAAGAATGAGCCTTCCTAAAGAATACACAGTCCATGAACCGTTCTGTACTTTTCTCAGGTTACAATTATTAGCACATATTAAAAAAAATTAAACTATTGCATAAAAATTTTATCTTTTTCATCAAGATCAGAATAAATAAAGAATTGGGATTTATCATTTCATGTGTGCTGATTCTATACAAATAAATTTCAGTTTCTGAGATGACTGCGAAGAAATATGTCTCTTTAAGCAATATTCTGTTTGAGATGCAATAGTACATGCCTAGCAAAATAAACAACCCAAAAGAAATCATTAACGCTAATTAATAAATTATTAGTGATCACCTTTCTCTCAGGCGCACATGTTTTGGATACTATTCCAACTAACTGGTGAACTGCAAAGGGAACATGGGATACAAGTAGAAAACTGCAACACAGAAATGTAATACACACAATAGTTAACACATACTCACAGGCAACGACATCAGGGATTCTCTGCATATGCACACAGTATGTGCAAAATCACACTTTCACAGAGAGAAAGAATGCTCCCAGCGGAAGTCTGAGTTTCATGTAAGCTATTCTTTGAGATAAAACATTCAGATAGGCCAGTTCCTGTGAGGGAGGTCTGTTCTGCTGGAAATAGGTTGAAGTAATAACAGAACTGACCTTGTAGTGTTTTTTTTTTTCTGTTCACGTAATGTGTGTATTATGTTTTACAGCTTTGTGCAAGCATTCACAACTGAGTGTGTTTGGGAGTACCGGTGTGTGAGTGGGACAGTGCGTCGATTGGACACGGCAACCCTCTTTACGAATTAATCTGTCCTGCCATCCTCCCCTCCCTGGGAAATGGATGTAAGCGAAAGCTTAAGAGACTAATTCATCAATAAATCACAGGAAATTATAGGTGTTTGCATTGCCTGGCACAGTAGAAAAGCTTTCATGTAACCCAACAAAACGGAAAAAATCTGTGCTCAAGTCCTGCAGATGCTGGATGAGGTGAAACAACTCAGAGTAATTCATATAAAACCTTACAGCCAGTGAGAAATAGTTAGCAGAGCTGTTCTACTTTCACTTAATCCTAGACTCTGGCTTCTGCCACCTTAGGTTGTTGCCCACTAGTAAATAGTAATTAAATTTTGTTATAAAAGAAACTCCAAAGAATTGCCTGGCCATTAGCTGATTGCCATTTTGAAAAGGTTTTAAATTACTCAAAACTTAATAAAGGAATCCAAGGCTGTCAAATTCTAAAATCTATTCAGAATTTGTTAGTATTTTGCACTTCTATAGACTTGTAAAGATTGTCTGAAAGTTCTTTGGATCAGACTTTCCAGATCACTCACCTATTCTGAGAAACCTCTACATTCGATTCAACGGCAATTTTTAAAAAAAAATCTTCTACTTTCAAGTAATACATTTTAAACATCTACCACAACGGCTTTCCTCTGTTGTTTATCCACTACGACAATGTCTGGTTGGTTCGCCATTACCATTTTGTCTGTCTGGATCTGGAAGTCCCACAGGATCTTAGCTCTGGCGTTCTCCACCACCTTTGGGGCTGTTTCCCACTTTGATCTTGGGGGGGTTCAAAGTCTCTCTCTCTCTCTCTCTCATATTGTGTTGACCAGAAATCTTATATTTGCAATTCACAATACAGCCCTAACACAAGGCTATCCACTGCTTTAGGCCTTTAGTCCTGACGAGGCCCATCGATCGTCAGAAGGTTTGTAAATATGCTAGAGAAGGTCCTAAATAGAATAGCTAACACACACACACACACGCACACACTCCTAAAGAGACTCACATCTTCAAACTTCCCTTCTATCCCCTGCAGAGAGATCTTTTTACCACTGACTTTCATTTTTATTAGAGCACTTGGCATCTGATTAGTTCCCATTTGGGGTGTTAATTAGCTGAGAAGCCCTGCTCTAACTATCTACACAACGAATAAGGCCAAGACAACATAGAGACTACTGGACCATCAGGTTTTCTTGGAGAGCAGCTGTGAGATTCTAAACTGTGAAAGGTACACGTTTTCCTGGATTTGATCTAACCATGAGCACCATTAAAATAAAGCAACATAAATGTAAAAAATGTTGCTAAATTCAAGTTGTCTCGCATCACTGTACAAGCTTACCAATTGATTTACAATTGTCAAAACTTGAGTTTGCATCCTCACTATTACAGAACAAAATCATCACTTTATTTTATTATGTTTATTTTTGACTTTATTACTTGTACTATTTCTGAAAACAAGTGTGACCTAAAGTAATTGAGAAAGTTTTGAAATCATTTAAAGTGAAATTAGTAAGGCTCCAGATTGATTTTCCCCCCTGGAACCGGTGCATTGCCGTTTTCTCTGCTTCCAATTTAAATCCATAACTTTAAAACCAAACAATTTACATCCATGTACTTAAACAATGGTTTACAACTTATTGTTTTGCTTCATAAAATTTTAGATTTTCATGAATTATAAACAGCAGTCATAACATGCTAAAATAACACCTAAAACCCATCTGCATTTACAAGAGGACCGAATGTGCTGACAGTGGTGAGAATCTGGAACTATTTTTGTTAAAGGTTGGGTTCATGATAACACTGGACCTGTTCTACTGGTCCACCCACACCCTCTCACCCTATTGCAAAAGTATTTCTAAATAAACTTGTAGACAATGTATAAAAGAGTGTCAATGTTGGTGCAAAAAATAAAAAAAAAAAACATTTATGACATCCACCCATTCAAACCATTTCTTTATAAGTATCCACACAATCTCTTGAAATCTACTTGACTTTTTGTGGCACATCTGTTTGATCATAGATCCTTTTTTAGCACCAACACTCACTGCAGCAGTGGCTTGTGTTGTCATGGCAATTAACAAGATGTGTGAATATCAAAGTCACGGAGACGAGAGGCTTATGACTTTCACAAAGAGAGATCATTCAACTGACAAATGGATTCATTAAAGCATGAGCTTAGTTATTCCCTGAAAGCTAAGGTTGTATTATCTCCCCTGATCACAAGCAAACAAAGCCTCTCTGCCAACAGACTTTGCTGTACTTGGTTATGTGCCATATCACTCCCAAAAAGGTTCATCATACCATTAATCTTTATTTCTACAGAACCATGCTGTGCATGACTGTGTTTGGCTGATGTGGAAGCCAAATTGGGGAGTGTCAGAATAATATTTTTGACCATCATGCGTTTAAGTGCCTAGAAAAGTCAGTTTTGTTTAACTTTAGGGTTCCTACATCCCAATACTGTTGAGCACAAAAAACATTTTGGATTCTTGTACCACCTTAATGAAAAAAAATTACTTGCCCATAATAATTTATTTGCCTGTATCTACACAAGGGTGTACATAGTTTATCTAAATCCCAGCGTTTCGACTACTTCCCTGGATTAGAAAAAAAAAAAAAAAAACAGTGCATGTTGGTTGGTTTAATGGTTCTGACAGATTGCAGATCAGATTGCAGATTGCAGATCTATCCAGGAAGTATTCCTCCAAAAAAACATTTCTCGTGACCAACACAAGTATGAATTACATTAAAAAGTTCCTTGGTTCAGATCATAACCTGGGTCTTTATGCATGTTCTTCCTATGCATAAGTGAACCCACACCAGGTGCTTTGGCTTCATCCAATAGTCTAAAAACACGACTTTTCATTGGTTGTTCTAAGTTTCCCTTAGATATTAGTGTATGTGTCAAGAACAACATTGTCAAGAATTTACTCTGCCTCTTGCTCAATGAGTGCTGAAGATGGGCACCGCCTGCCTCACTCCCACAGTTCTGCAAGAACAAGCAAGTAGAGACCATCGATGGATGGATGGATGGATGGATGGATGGATGGATGGATGGATGGATGGATGGATGGATGGATGGATGGATGGATGATGGATGGATGGATGGACGGACGGACGGACGGATGGACGGATGGACGGATGGACCTCCTCTGAGGGTCAACCAGATATCTCAAGTGATTTGTTTTTTTCTAATACTAATATCTAAACCAATTTAAAAAGCTAAATCCAGACTAAGCAACAAAATGTACTGATGCTTCCGTCAGTATGTATTTTTGGACTACCGAGTTCACGTGAGAAATATGTAAAACAAATAAAAAAATAAAGACATGAATAGTGACATTGCATATTGGTATTATGTTAGCAAGCAGCAGGAGTTCAAAAGAAAAAAAATTGTAGTTGAACCAGGATACGTGAAGGAATTTGTGCATATGCGTGTACGTGTGAGCCGCATGCTTTTGCATGTGTGTTTAATAGGCTCTGATTTTTCTCCCTTTGGCTTCGCTGAAAGTATAAGCAGAGAGCACATTGAATAATGAGGCTATTACAACCACAACAGAACGAGGAGCATTGCCTGCTCTTATTCAATAATGTGTGTGCATGCCTGAATCAACAGTAGCGTGTGTGTGTTGTGTGTGATCCTCCTCGTCAATATGCTTGATGGACCTTTGCTCCATATTTTCTCCTTATGATACACTCCTCCTGGAGCATCACAAGTAATTCAATATTTGGTTCACAGAACGAGTCCTGTGGAGAATTGGTAGACTTGACTTGAACATGTCTCTGTGTGTCTGCATGTGCAAATATTTGTCTATTTAAAACAAAAAATTAAAAAAAACATAAGTACAAAGATGCATTTGTGAGAAATGTTGCAATATTCTTTTCAGACTCCACTCCTCTGGAAACACATTTACTTAAACTCAAAATACCCTCTAAAGTATCTCATGGAATCGCAGCAATGCTCATCTGTATTTCAATGTCAAGTCCTGTAGAAATCGAGCAGGAGTTGATTTGGTGTCTTTGAAGAGAGGGTGTCTTTCAGTGTATTATGATCAGCTTGTTTTAGTTAGAAGTTGACTGCTAGCATACAGAGGTCTGCAGAATATGGGCTAGGAGCAGACAATGTGATCATCAGATATTCCTTTCTGACAAGGAATACAAGTTACCTTGCAGACTTTTGGAACTTTGTGTAGGCCTTTCATAAAGCTTTTGGATTAGTCCACTCTTTTCTCAACTTTTCTGACAGAATTAAAGATAAAAGTCACCATTGCCTACCTGAAAAAATTATATATTTGTTAGCACAGTTTTGTAAAAGAGAAATACTTAAAATATATTTCAACTTTTTCCTTCCTCTACTAAATTGGCAACAATATCTTATGCATTTACCAAATTCCCTTGCATTATAAAATTGTTCTCTTTTACTATCCAATAAAAAAAATATTTTTTTAACCACATAAACAATAATTAATGGACACCATTCAAAAATGGTGGTTTCATTTTCCAGCCTCTGTCTAAGTTTCTACTGAGTATGAAATCTATCACCTGTATTTTAGTTGTTAGTCATCTGGAAAAAAAAAAAATGAACTCCAGAGTTTGATTAGCTGAAAGCAAAGGAGCCAAGAAGAAAGCTTTGACCTTGTTACCCCCTTCAGCCTGTGTAATGACTCCTCTGTGATCAAGTACTGTGTAAAGACACCAACACCCCCAAAGCCAGCGATAGGCTTTACGTCTGTCCCAGTTCGACTGAGCAGCATACGAAGACAGTAAGAGAGAAATTCCATCTCACAGGCAATTTATTCTGACAGGGTTGGAGCTGTTTAATTAAGATCTTCTGAACTTTATGTGTCCAATTTAAAAGTGCTATTGCACTTGCAAGCAGTGCAAACTTTGTAGAGGTTGGTGAATGGATGTAGGCGATAGGGCTCAACGTCCCTGATTGGATCTGAATGAAACAAAAAAAGGGGGGTGGGGGGGTACAGCTGGAAAGGCATTGGAGTTGTTGGTCATTATTTTATGTATTTCATAATGAATTTGTACTTTTTGAGCACCAAAACATTTAACAAATATGATTCAAATTACACCAAAATCAGAATATAATTATTCTCATCCGCACAAGTTAAAGCTCCTGGCAGCTGACTGAAACTGTTTGACACAAAGTATTCAAAGAAACCATCTGATGTAAGTTTTAAAAAAAATTACATTTATTACATCAAAATATTGTAGTGAAGTTAAGGTTTTCAGAGGGTTTAGGGACATGGATGTCAGAGGTTCTCCTTACCTCACCACTGAATGACCCAAATGGAAATTTTGCAACCATCTTTGTTGTAGCAGACCGTTTTGCAAAAATAAGTTTACTAATTTTTAATGTCTATGACACCCTCCCAAAAACAGGAAAAAAATGCATAGAGTTCACTTGGCTCATAAAATCTTTCTAATTCTGATGGCACAAAACAGAAAACAACATTACATTAAATTCATATTCTTAATGTTACAAAGTTACTACCATCTAATGGTGTCTTCATACTTTTTCTAATACTAAAGTACACCTCAGACTAGAACTATAGTTCTTGGATGTATTGATCATATAAAATATTTACCCCAATAAAATCATAAAAAGGCATTTTTAGTGTTAAAAAAATAGATTTTTTTTTAAATTAATCAAACAAAGGGGTTTTTAGTCTTTGCAAAAACTAAGCCAACACCTGTTTATTCCTGTCTTCATGTTGTCCACTCCTTTGTTGCACAAAGTAAAGTTTGGATGGTTTTCTAATTCTCACTGTAAGCTGGACAATTTTCTAAAATATTGGGAAACTATTTCCTGACTCAATATTTGTTCTCAATTCTAACTAGCAAAGATGCTCAAATTTAAATAGTATCACAATGAACAAGACAAAATTTTGAGTACAAAAGACGTGCCCTAAACTTCTGAATGAATGGAACAGGAAATGTTTTGTGCCATCCTTGCCCCGACAGTTGGCAAAATAGTGAGAAAACAATGGCTGTGATCGATGTCTATTTGCTTTGAAATGATTCAAAGTCATTAAAAATGGTGCTTCATTGAGAAGAAATTCATGGCTCATAGATTGCTATGAGCCAGTAATGGCCAATAATATACAAACATCACTGGCTAATTTTCAAGTGCAACATTTCAAAATAACTTGTACGCAGCAACAGCAATAAAAATTAAGGTCTCAAATCTCAAACCAGGAGTACAAGTCAAGTTTTCAGTCTTTGGGACGCAAGCCTAAGTGTAGTTTGAAGTTTTTGGTCCAAAAAGCATTAGAAACAAACAAACCCTTGTTTAAAAAAATATTAGGAAACAAAGAAATAGCCGTACATAACAGAGAATATATGATATACCCACATTTGATGACAGTGTGCAATAAACATTGTGAATAGGCGAGAAACATTGTCTGAAAGAGAGTCCATCACACTGACTGCCTTTGTCCTCTATAGGACTTTAGGGAATCCATTAAACTAAAATGGAAGTCACATTAAAGTAGTTAACTTTACATGAAGATCCAAATTAACTGTGAATGTACAGAAGAGCACATGAACTCCAAATTAACAGCACATCTAAAGCCATTCAGTAATGAAATTGAGGGAAGACATAACACTTAATTATGAATAAATGATCAGTATATAAATGAATTATGAACCTTACATATGAAAGGGAGTTTCACATTAAGAAACAATCATACTGATCAGTCTGCTTTTCTAATAACAGCTGAGTTAAAGGGGTGAAATAAATCAACCGCACCGACAGAAAAAGCAAATTTGTGCATTAAAGTCCATGAGTGGTTGTTAGCAGTATGAGAAATGAAAGACAAAATAGATAGGCACCTTGCTCACGAATCAAATCTAAAGCCACATTTATTTGGATTCTGCCTTAGAGCCTGATGCATTTCAGTGAAAATAGTTTTCAAGTAGGTAATTCAAGCCGAGCAAGTCAGAGAAAGCATTCAAAGCCATGAACTCAGAGATGTAACCAAAGGCTCAATAACAAAGATGTGCAATGTTTTTTTCCACATATGTACAGATTCACACAGATGACCACATGAGTGATCCAGCCTCCTTCGTTTGCCTAAACTGATTTCACTTACAGAGGTTCACAAACCCCGACATCTAATAACAGACCAAGAAATCAAAACTGCAGACAGACGAGAGTCCATTCCTCCTTCATGATTGGAATGATAATTGTACTCCGACAACATCATGGAGGACTGACCTGCCTGAGTGTCACTCCTAATCAGACTTTATTCATCGGTGCCCACACTAATATCTGCGTATGAGTGTCTCAAGAATAACGCAACTCTTGCGTGGGATCCTCAAAATTGTCAAGCTGAGTTGTGTGAAGACCATGTAAATCAGAGATTATTAAATAATCCCCACAGTGAAACAAAATCATTTGATACACAAATTATATTCCCATCCATATCTAAAATGTTCAGCTGCCATTATGCAATTAATAAGACTATTTAAAAATACTTTTTAAGCCCAAGTTCAGCAGTAAAAAGCTAAAAGTTACAAAAGAGTAGTCAATCAGAAAGAGTAACATCTGCATCAAAGCCGAGCCAAAGTAGATTAAGCAAGAATCAGGTATTTAGACGGTTCCACGTTGCAGCACGTTGATTTTTTTTTTTTTTAGCCACAAACTTTAATTAATTTTTTTTTAAAACTGCATAAAAAAAGTTAGATCACTGCACCGATTTTACTTTAAGCAAATACAGCAGTAGCAAAAACTGTGTAAATATTTTTTTCAGAAAAAACATGACATTTAAATAGAAAAAAAAACAATTAAAATGATGGTTCTATGCTCAAACAAATCAAATAACTTCCAGCCCAGAAAATCCAGTTACACAAGACCATCTTCACCCTGTCGAGGACAAAAGTATTTATATCAGTCTGAGTCTTACAGGTTCATAGTGAAATAAAAAAATATACCAACACAGTTAATGTATCTTCCCAGTTTGTGCATTGTGATGGTCGTCAAAGATCATGATAAAAGCAGACGAGTCACGTGTTCTTAAGCAGGACTCCTGTTACATCTTGTTAAAAGCTAAGATAAAACTAATTATGGCAAATAAACATGAGGAAGTCAGTTTGATGTTTCAAGAATGGTTGCTAATGCCTTGGTGCACATTAAGAAAAGAATAAAAAGTCACATTTTATCTTTTCCTTTGTTCATCTGCCTGGCAGGAGGCGAGGGAATAAAATGTACTTGGAAAAGGACTCAAGAAAAGTCAGATGTGCTGCAAAATGAGCAATATAAAGTGGCAATAATTGCCAACACACAGTAAAATTAAGGATTTACAATAAAGTAATAGCTTATTTTCTTTTAAAAGTTGTGGCTGTTATGGAACAAGACCAACTTCTCTCTCACAAATGATTTGTGTTTTTACAATTCTAAAGATCAATACAGAAATAAAGCTTGTTTTATACGCATTTACAGAATTGAAACAACTGCTATTATGGCAGCCATTTAGATCTTTCCAAGTCATTTCTCACAGCTAGGAATGTGTAAAACTTAAAATGAACAAGATTTTAGGTTTCAATGTTGCAGGAGGAAACATTCATGAGTGCGTTTTGCTAAGAACATTACATTTTCCTTATTTCTGCCGGGTGTTTCAGTTTGATCATCTCTAATGTGTATCTTTAAGTCGGTCTGCCCATTTTAGCATTTGTGTTCCACTATTCTGTATGATGTCAAGCTTAATTTATTGATTGATTGATTAAAGCTATAACTGACTGGCAGTGTTTCTGAATAATCAAGTAACACACAGAAGTTTCATTCTTTGAGGTCTGCATGTAGCTGGTTGACTGACAGGAGGCTGTAGTGTCACAGTTCAGACTTTTCCTGACTTACAGCCACATCAGCAACATGCTGCTCTCTCATTCCTGGTGAAGTCAAAGGCCAACATCTTAAAACGTTAGAACGTGGCGTAGTTTATTGGTCTGCTAATACATCGCCTTACCTATTGCTGGATGCACTTTTTTGACAAATGCTCTAAAATTAAGCCTCTTCCTGTTTTGCAAATTCCTGAAGAGATAAAATAAGTTTACTGCAGCAAATAACTGAATGCTATTTCAGTGCTAGATGATTTCTCTTCAGATAAAGTTAAAACTATGCCTTTTTTTTCTCCTTCTGCAGTCTGAGTTAAAGCCTCTCGACAAACTGGAGCTTTGTTTAATTAAACTGCAAAGCAATCTGGTGCCTAAAGACATAACCAAACAATTCTGCAGTTATACCAAAAGTGGTATTTTCAGATGGCTTCAAAGCTACAGAGAAGTCTGAGATTTCTCTTTTGTTCTCAAGTCACCATATTTCTAATCGACTGAAGTTTTGGCGTCGAGGCTACGTGGAGGGAAAAGAAAAAATATAATGCCATGATAGCTGTTCGGTAGATGACCTTCTGCATTTACACTTCCACTTTGTGACCCATTTCAATCATGACAAGCTACACAGCAGAGAATATTTGTTAAGGACACTCATAATGTCTGCCGAGAGGCCTCGACACTGAATAAAGCATCGGAAAAGGTCTAAAAAGATAAACATTGGCAAACTCAAATATGCTTATGTTGATTTTCAAGAAGAAGAGAACCAGCCATGCAACCGTGATTGAGCTCACCTCATCTACTGAGTGAAAGGTTCGTACTTCAAATTATTTTCATACGCCTTGACCCCAGACACAATTTCTTGCATCATAACCAGGCACTTCAATGCACTGTGTTTGGATTTTATTTTAGAGATCAACACAAAGTAGTGCTTCTGAATTTTTATTATGAAACCCAAAAAGTTAAATTCAGTGGAGCCAACTCTGTCCAATAGCTGATACGTCGAGCCTAAATGAATGTAATGTATTCTTAATGTAAGAATATATTACATGTTGAATCTTTGCTTTACTTTGACGCCTCCTGTTCTGCACAGGCCTCACATTCCCCACCATCCCAAGCTGCTCTTACATCCCAGATCAGAGCCACGCCAGGCTCCAACCCAACGCCAACCCTGGAGGTGAAAACAAGAAAACAGTTCAAAGTGTTGAACTGTGAGGACAAAGGGTTCTGTTAGCAAGATGAACCCAAGCCATACACAGATCTATGCTGCATGAGGGAGGTGATTACAGAATCACCTCCAGTATAATTTCACTATAACCATACATTACTGGTCAAGGCATGGCTGAAAGCTACACAATGTAACTTTTATTTTTTTTAAATAAAATAAAAAAAGCTGTGAACAGAAATGCAACCCAAGATAAAACCAAAACAATCTGAGATTCTTAAAGGTGCTACAAAATCTTACATACATTGAAATTATTTGTCTGCCCCACAAAAAACATGGGAAAGTTGAAAGGGTTTGAATACTTTAGCTAACAAAACTCTGCTCCTTTTTGAACATTTTGACTCTCAGAAGAAAATTTGTATGTACTTTAAAACATGAACAAGAAAGAGCAATATGATGTAAACAAGAATAAAATGTAAAGCAGGGAAAGAAAGAAAATGCAAAAAAAAAAAAAAAAAAACAGCAAGTGTCAGACTGAATGCATGATGGCATGACGAAATGTAGGACTGTGTCAGGTGAAATCATAAAAAAAAATACATCACTTTAGCTTTAAACCTGTTTGCAATTTTATCCCCAAAATATCAAAAACTGTTTTTGTAAAACCCCCAGCACCATCACTCATTACCACTGAATTGGTTAGGGACTATGTAAACAAAATGAGATTTATCTGCATCTTTGCGCCCTGAAACCCCTCATTCATCTATACCTCCCAACAAATCCATCCTCTCCATTTCTTTCATCCACCCTCATCCCTCCCTTCTGCCGCCTCCATCCTTCCTCTGCGGCCCAATTCTGCGCAGGGGGAACAGCAGCAGCGGCTTCAATAATTCACTTCCCCTCAGAACAGGTTGTGTTTGCATTGTAGGGCGCTGCAGGCGAGAACAGAGAGGGCGAGGAAGAAAGATTAAAAACAAGGAGGAATGAAGAATGAAGTTGCAATGAATGAAGACTTTGACTACAAAGATGGAATGAAAGTTTTAAGAAATGCAGCTGTGGCCCAGGACTACCGTTGTGAGTAATCATGATGTGTAAAAACAAAGGAGAGGGAAAAAAATTGTTTCACAGGGAACAAGTAAGCTTCATTTGTGAGCACAGATGAACTTGCTGTCTTTAGTAGATGTCCTTAAAAACTGCCCTGCCAGAACGTATTTTCAAAGGTGTTCACTTAGTAGAGACAGTAAAGTAGAGATATTAAGGAACAGAAGCTCCAGAAACAGTAACATGGTGTGCAGCACAGAAATATTTCTGACGCCAACATGTGTTCAAAAAACACTCTGGAGACTCTCAGCCAAGAAAGCAATTGCCATCCACATTTTAATGAGATTTATCACAAAACAAAATGTCAAAATTCATAATCATTCTTTTAATTTTGAAAAAATAAGATATGGCAAATACTTGTAATTGTTCAACTTCGAGTTCCTGTTCAGTTCTATTGGGTCACCTGCTTTATTCACGTCAGACAAAATGTAGTGATTGAGAAAGTTCACACTAGTTGCTAACTGCACGTTAGAAAATATCAATAACTTTGGAATACTGGTCTGTTCAGTGATGCCTCCAAATAGCTATTTTGATCAGAACCTAAATCAACTGTGTTACAATTAAGGCCAGATTTGAAGGTATGTAATGAATCCAAACATATTTCTGTTTGGTTTGAACTGATCTGCTTTCTGTTTACATACCGTTTGAATCGTAAAGTGCCAGGCAGAACAATTTTTCAGTGTTCTTTCTAATCCAATAATATATGCAGAGCAAATGTTTTGTTTTAGATCCAAAACCTTCAAATTAATGATCTATATAATTTGTTTAAGGCAAACTATTTCTTTAAATTTAAATTTATGAAAATTATAAAAGAAACAGAAGTTCCTTGTTCATTCAGAAACCATTAGCTTTGATAAAGATTTTAGTTCAATTGAATGAAAAAATAATTTCAAAAACCCTAAATGAATAAGTTTAAATTGTTTGAAACAACCACCAAACTGTCTTCATATGTTTAGTGAATTATAATTTTTGCTTTTTTTAGTTGTGCATTGCAGTGTAAATTTATAAAATAAGCCTCCAAGTGAAGACTTCAGCCATGTGATAAATCTGTTTTGTTGCTGGAGTCCAGCCAGAGTAGCCACAGACAGCAGCTGAACCCTTTTTTGTCCCCCACAATTTGTGAAACAATATTTTGAACATGATTTCTAACCAACATATTGAATTGCATGAACTTGAAAGCTCCCTCATTCTTGACTTTCCCCACCTGCCTTTTACTTGTGCATGAGGTGCTGCTTCACCCTATTTGCTCTGCGAGTGCATCTGTTTTTCCTCACAGGTTTTCCAGGCTTCAGACAGAGAAATGGCTCAGGAAGGTACAGACTGGGGACTTTTTTCCCCCCCAAACAGTGCAACATGAGAAACTAACTTTTTGCAAGACCTGAAAATGAAATCACAAATCTCTCAAATGGCCTTTGTATTACCTCCCGTTAGGGTTGCTAAATCACATGTCCAACGTACTAGATGTCCATTATCATGCTCCGAAGGGTAAGTCTCTTGCAGGTTTGTGTCAGTTTGATTCTTTTGTAAGTAGATGTTGCTCTCCAAAAGAACTACATGCAAGTGTTTTTTGTTCTTTTTCCATTTCAGTCTGGACTAAAGCAAATAAAGTTTAGGTCTCACCCTTTATCCGACTCCTACTCTTGCAGCGATACATTCCCTCTGTTCCTTTCTCATTTTCTAAGCCCCTTGTCGGTCTACCTCTCTGTCTCCAGGGAAGCCTTTCTTCTTTTAGCTGCTCTCTCTCTGGCCCTGCCCTTTTCAAAGTCACTCTCACTGTGTCCCTCCGTTTTTAATACGTTCATTTTCTTCAGCCACATGCCGTGTCTTTTTTTCTTCTTTTTATCCCTTTCATGAGTCAGATCCCATCCACTTTATCACATGTCAAAATTGAATAACATTTCCATTAGAGTTTGTCTGATATTTTAATGCCTGAAGTTGAAAGGTGTTGCTGTTGATGAATAAATGAGGACATACATTTTTCAGAGGTATATTTAATTCACTTGAACTTTAGATATGTATGATGAATTATGAAAGGGATCTCGTGTAAGGTTTTTTTTTTGTAAGTCAGATATTTCATACATCACAGCTACTAAATTCTTACTTTTCAACTGTGTTATTACTGTATGGTCATGAGATCAGATGACAAATGGGAATACTGCTGAGTATATTTGTATTCTTAAGTAAAAAGTGTGAAATTTACCTGATTCATAATCTTGCCTCACAGTACATACTCCACAAATGAAGAATGAAAAAGAAATTACATTTTTGCAGGGTAACATGTCCTCACTGAGCCAGGGGCGTCACAGTAATTGAGTTAAAAAAAATCTCATGTAATCATTTGGAAATAGAAAATCTAGTTATTTTTTTTTTACCCACATAGAATACATTTCTACAAACTTGCTTCTCTGAAATTCTTTGCCTTACTTTGAGAACTTCAAAGAAGATGTAAACACAGGAGCTTTCCTTCATTTTACTGGTTTAATGGTGAGAGGACGGCCACCAACTGCTGTTTTTCTGAAAGGCATCCAAACGACTTCAAGTCAGAGAAGAACACCAAAGATGTGCAGCAAAGTTAAAGAAGAAGACGTTTCAGCTTCGTGTAATGCACACAAAAACCCACAGATTCAAACATTCACCTACTTTCACTGCTTCTATTCACGTCCATTCAAATTATCCTTAGGCCCCATAGAACATTTCTCACAGGCAGCTTCCTTGAATCTCCAAATTATGAATGTTTTTAAGACCATAACAGTTGATATACTCAAAGTTGTTTTGTTGGTTTCTTTTTTTGAATCACGTAACTGTTAACACCGTTTGTTGCGTTTGTGTGCAGTTATTTTTGCCTTCAAACTTTTCTATGCTTAATTGTGCAGCTTTACGATGTGATACAAGAGATAAAAAAGAAGAGTAACTTCTAAAAGCTCTGTGAAAGATGTTTTCTCATAAAACAGCAGTACTTTGTTGCACACACTTTATGCAGCTTGTAAAGGTGACAAAACATCACATGCGATGAGATTGTGTGAGGGTTTTTCTAACGTGTTGATCACAGCAGTTTAATTATCTTCAGAAACAACATTACTCATCTACATATTATAATATCTTATTTTTTTATAAATCTTATGTTTAGAATATATCAGATAACTGTATCATTGTTACAATTTAAGTGAGAGCAGAGCTGATTTTGACAGTTTTTTAAAGTTTTTTTTTTTTCCACGTTTGTTTTCTGGTTTTGCAGCAAATTGCAGTCAGACTGTCAAATTAATGCAGATACAAGCGTCCCAGATAGTCATCTGAATATCACCTCCCTCTACACATCCTAAGGAGTGTTTTCACACATGTATATAGTGTTTGGACATGATTGGATCGGTCAGGAGACATCCTGGAGCCAGGTGTGAATAAAGTCTTAATGCTTGTATTGCATTGGAGTAAAATGGATTGATGTGAATCATATTTGCATTCAGGGCCTTGAGATGACACCAGTCACACTTGGGAGTATAATAACTGCAGTAAACTGACATGCAATATGGTCTTCATGCATGCATGGGTACTCCTGCTTCCTCCCAGTCCAAAAGCATGACTGTTAAGTTAATTGTTCTTGTGTGTGAGTGTGCATGGTCATTGGTCCTGTTTTCATGTGTTGCTTTGTGTTGGACTGGCGACCTTCCAGGATGTAACCTCACCTCTCACCCAGTCACTGCTGGAGAAAGGCACCCAAATTTGAGAACTTCTACAAAAGCAGCATGACGCAAAGTTTAAAGCTGTGACTTTGAAAACTACATTGTAGCTTGACCATAAATCAGCCCATGCCTGAATATAAGTATGACGGGTTGAAATTAGCCCAATCCAAGATGTTCTCTGCATTTCCATTCTTCATAGAAAACTTCAGTCTGAATTGTTGCCACTTCAGCTCAGCTACCAGTCAGCATGGTCAGAGTTTTAGGCGCGTTTTACTTTGAAAGCTTATTTTTAGCCTTGAGCTGCTCCTCAAAAGCAGAGGCATGCAGCAGACATTATGCATTAATTTCCTAAACTGACGTTCCTTGAGACAGAGAGACACTCAAAGTACCTTTTTCCACACCAACATGCAGTAGCACAGTTAATCCTTTATGACGGGCAGAAACGGAGGAACGGAAACATGTCCGTGGCTGAATTCTTAACCTTTCATACAATCAACGATATTAATTAGAACCAGCTCAAACTGCTAAATTATTAACACCAATGCTGAAGCTCTAGGGGCTTGTGAGCTTATTTGATGTTACTGAGAGAGTACATCAGTCTAAAAAGGTTGTGAAATACTGAACTTCACCAAGGGTGCAAAATAGTTTATTCATGAAAATATGTGAAAAATGATTATTATTTTGCGGCAACATAAAACAAATTTATATACCCAATGGTTGAAACTGCGCTGTCTGGTGAAAATACAAGTAATTTAAAAATGAGAACTTTCTGCTTGATTTCATGTCTTTGTGTTTATTTTATTTTTTGTACTTTAATGAGTGATGGCCGGTCGACGCACCTTTCACTCTGTCCTCGTTTCCTGTAACGGTGTCTAACCTATGTGGTCTTCCTGCTCCCCAGTGTCAGCGTTCCACCCCGTTTCCCGAAAGCCTTTCTGCAGCTTTCCATGACAGTATGAGCTATGTCCTATATATGCTGAAAGTGGAGAAGTGGGTGGATTCTTGCCACTGAACTTTCAGATGACAGTGAGAATATGACAGGGCTTTGGGGAAGGGTGCAAGATGTAAAGAAAGAAGGATACCAAGCAGACGATGAAAGAAAATGAGGGAAATTAAAGCTTTTTTTTCTGCTGAAATGGTTTGGATCAAGAGAGGGAATTAAGATGTAAAGAGGATGGAAAGCAAAGAAGTGGGTATGCTTTATTTGACATGCTAAGGGTATGCATGGCTGGGAAAAGAATCAGCAAGAAGTGAGGAGGAGGGAAGGCATGAAGATGACAGGAACATCTTTTTTTGACAGGTAAAAGTTTAGTGGACGGGTAAAGACAGAATGAGGGAGGAGGAGAGACGGATCAGGATGTGTAACTGGTGGCAGGTAAATTGCTACACTGAGAACACGGTTACTTCCAGCATATCCAACAGATTATACCTCCATCTTCTCTGAGCCAGCTGAGATGGGCGGAAAAGGGATGGGAGAAGTGTGAGACCAGCAGGCTAAAAGTGCGAACATTTTAAGTGTCAGAATTTTTTACTCAAACTACCATTTGTAGGAGTGGGGGGGATGGGAAGGGTCTTTACCACTTGGAGAGAGAAAATTTGAGACAGGCAGTGAGAATGGCGAAGAGGCAGGGAGAGGGTGAGCTCTCTGAGCAGCACGCATCACTGAATTATTGAGGCCAGATGTGTGTCAGAGCAAAAGATAGATTCCTCTGTTGATCCCCTCTTGCAGACAGAAAGTTTAGTTGGACATGACTGAATCCAACGATTGTGGTTGTTTGCTGTGGTTTCTGGGTTTTCAGCAGAGCAAAAATGGATCATAAAGCCAAACGGTACAAACAACAGTTTCAGTCAAATTGTTGGGTTCTTACTACCCTGTAATATTTTCCAAAGACATTTTTCCAAAGGAGCCATTGCATTTAGCTCTTGGGATAGATACAAATGTAAGAAAAGGGCAAGATTGTTTTTGTTTGCTTTGCACAACAAGTCAAATATCTTGTTTTCTAAGTGAGTCGAGAAACAACCATTTAAAAATCCCAGAGGAGATTTACACCAAAAGCTGAAGACAGTGCCAATACAGAAATTGGTTTTCTTCTCAGCTTAATAATGAAAAGTTAAAGAAGAAGTAAGAAAGGTTTTAACTTGTATTTTTTAATCAAAAGTATTGTACTGTGATATATATGCCATCATGTGAAAACTATCTTAAAGGATTTCATTGACACCTCTTGTCATCTCTGATTTTGTTGCTGTAGCGCCGAGAAAACATATTTCGGTGCATTGAATTAAATTTTGGCAAATCATATTTATATCAAAGTTTAATTTAAAATAGTGAAACTTTTTGGGATTTATGACAAATCTATTCATTTTTCTTCCTGTCAATTTTCATGCGCATCATTTTCAGTTAAAGAAACCTAAAATTCAGTTCCTCAGAAAATGGGATTACTCCACAAGACCAATGAAAGGGAGTTTTAATTGTAAAATTTTAGGTTATTGGATACACAATCATTGACAAAACCAAGCATGGTTTCTGAGTTACCATGGTGATGAACCTTGGAAAAATGTTATGATCCTAAATATGAGTTGAACTTGAAGTCTCCTCTTTGAATCAAGTTTGGTTTAACAGATCATGTAATCCTGATGGGGCTTTTGGATTAAAATACTCAAATCTGTCATTATTTTTGTTGCTTTAGATACTTTGGTTAGAAGCTTTATGTTTCCCCCTCCTCTGTGTGTCTTGTATGCCCTGACCAGCTGCTGTTTGTTTTGTCATGCCTCAATTTGTGAGGCCGTGTTTCAGGCTCCAGAGTTGCCCCATAGATTACTGTATCTCTCTTTATGTATTTTAGTCATTTCTCTCTTGGGAAACAAATTGTTATAGTCATACTAATCCACTTGATCTCTAAGGTTTATTTATTTGGTTCCTGAAGGGAACGGCGCAATTGAAACAAATCCTGAACACTGATTGATGCCGAGTTTCATAGTAAGTAGATCAGGAATCAATTATTCTTTCAAGCAGAGATGTTTGTAACATATCTCAAACAACTCTTTAAAGCTACCCATCAAACTGATGTAAAAGACAAAACATTGACGTAATTGGCCATAAAAAAGTGCATCTATTTTCACTTTGATTCAAAATTCTAAATAAGGACTGAGATAAAAATGCTGCAAAGCTTTTTTATGTGGCAATATGAAGGGATACGTGTTGAGGACAACAGAAAGTGAAATGAAGAAGAGAAGAAGAAAGAACAAGTGACAGGGTAAGGGAAGTGCAAGAAGAGGCAGACAGTTTCTGATGTAAGCTATGTTCTCACCACTGTTCACAACCATCCTGTTGCCTCCATAAATAAGTTAGATGCCAAATGTTCCCTCCTTCTCGTGTCCAATGCGAATCCACAACATAACACTCTTACTCACAGACAGGGACCTTCATCCTGCACTCCAAGGACAACAGCACAAAAAAAGATGCAACTAAGACAAAGTGGAAATTAAACAGGATGATGTTCTGTGTCCCTAAAAATGTGACTGGAGAGAGAAGTACACACTTGCACACCAAGACACATGCGCACAAAAACATATTTCCTCCTGAGGCCGAGCCAGCAAGAGGTGCTTGATAATGTCTGACAGAGTGACAGGACTACAGAGGAGAAAAGTGAAGTTTGCCTGACAGTTTTTTTCCAACCCACAGGGCGCCCACATTGCCCGGTAAACCTCAGAACCACTCTTGGTGTGCATGCGTGTGTGAGGGAGAAGGATACTGACAATTTTAAAGAGAGAGAGGGTCAGAGTGAGCTAATGATGAAAGTGAAGCAAAATGTGAGCAGTGGAATTGGCGCTTCTGCACATGGATGTCTCCGTGTGTGCATGTGAAAACCGTGTTCTTGTGCACATGATTGTATGAGGATGGGATCTGCATGAACTAGACCATCATCCAAATGAAAGAGCGACATGCAAGGTAAGCTGGTAAAAAGGAAATTTAAATAAATAAATAAAATGTAGGCTGCACTGTAATTTTAGAGAGAAAATTATAGTGATTCTGATGGCAATTGAGAGCCAGCAAGGTACTTCTGTCGTCTGCAAAATTGCACCACATTTTACTTGTTTTCATCAAGCTTTCATCTTTGATTTTTATTTTGAATAAAGTTGCAGGAAAACATTCAAAAGGAAATTTGACAAAGCAAACAGTTTGTCAGGATGTGTTAATTCTCTTTCAGTACGGTGTAATAGAGATTAAAGCAGACTGGAAGCACAGACCAAAAAAAAAAAAAAAAGCTCAAAATAATATTCATAATGAACACTGACAAAACCTATGATCTTAATCAAATTATTTGGATTACAATCATTTGTTTCATGTTAGACACAAACTAATGAGTAACTTGGGGCTCAGTACTATTTCCATGCAACCTTTCGAAAAACTTGGACCAAATGGACAACGTTATATAAACTTTAGTCGTTAGCAAGTGTCACGCTTACTTATTTGTCCTTTGGCAAGGCTTAGAAAGAAAATCAATAGTAGACATCAGCAGGGCTTTTCACCAGGATAAAGAATAACCAGTTAGGTGGTCCAGGGCTTCGCCCCGCTGAAGAAAGATTTCAACGCAGGGCTTTGCAATTTATTAAAGTGCACAGAGTTCATTGATTCACTAACTTACATATGATTCCCGTTATTTAAGTACATTTTAATTGGAACAAGCTAACATTTACTGGCCTTTGACTTTAAAAATGCTGATTAAGTTAAATTAATTTGACTTTAAAAATGCTGATTAAGTCAAATTAATCATAAAGTTTCTTTGGTGCAGTAAGAAGTCACCAGCTTTTATAGAGAACACATAGATCTACATTAGCTACAAATAAATGGTTTGGATTAAGCCTCCCATGGTCTTAGCGAGAGTCAGGAGGAGTGCTGAAAATGTCAGGATAGGAACAGGGTTGTCCTTTCAAACTGTCTCTTTCAAAAGCCACCCAAAAAAAAAAAAAAAAAACCCTGTAAAAGTGCACACAGGGTAAGTGCAACCACGTCAGACCGCGCACAGAGTAAAAATCTTGTGGAGAGGGTTACAGTATATTCCTGTAGTAAACTCAACCAATCAAAGTTCAGACCTAAATCTAATGGTTGTTGACCCCCAAAATGACGACCCAACTCCACCCTGCATCCTTATATCCATCGCAGGGGTTTGATTGTATCTTGTCAGAAGGTGATAAATCAAACAACCTCCCAATATGTTGTCTTAACTCTTTTATCCTTTACCCCTAGGTAGCAAGGCTAGTGTAAAACAGCTTCAGCGCATCACTGCGAGGCAGGTCTGTGGCTCGCCGCTGACCTGTGGGTTAATAGAAATGTTGTCAGGCTTTAATATCCAGTCAAGCACAAATAAAAAAAGGCAAGGAGAGAAAGGAGAAGCAAAGGATCAAGAGGAAAAATGCACCCAAAATATATCTCTCTATCCATTCGTGTTTGAAAGTCATGTTTTAATTGGAATAAATGTAATATAATGCAATAAAGGAAACGGTCACTCGGTTTCTGATGACATTGACGATTATATTCATCAAGAGTGGATGCATTTTGTTGGTGTGTTTTTGTTGTTTCTCATGTTGTGAGGACAGAAATCTGTTCAAACAGGCGTATAGTGTATGCATGCACACACTCCAGAAAGCGCACCTGTGAAAACATTATATGTGGACACATGCAGAAAAACTGAGCAAAAAGGGAAAGAGTGGGAGAAACATGGTGGGTGTCGAATCGTGGGAGGTGAGAGATTCTAATCATCTCTAGCTTAATGCTTCAGTCTCTTCTTATCACTGTCTGCCCTCCCCTTCTCCTCTCTTCCTCCTTTGCCTCAGAGCCACCAATAAATTATGGATGCTTATTAGAAAAAGGGCAATATTCAGCATCCCAAATAAACTCCGCGGCAGGAGACATAAAAGAGACGCAAACAAAAAGTGCTGATCTGAGGGTCGGAAGAGCTGGCGTTCCTGGGAGCAGGTGCTCAGGCCAGTTAAACCTGGAGTGATCTCTTTCTAGGTCATCGACATTAAGGCCATGTGCCCGCAGTCAAAGTGGAGGAAGCGACCGAGTCTTTTGCATCTGTGGTAGCCGAATACCGCTGAATGTAGAGGGAGAAAGTGGTACTGCGACAACAGAGACGTAAACTCAAAAAAAGTGTTGAAGGGCACACTTCAGAATACCATCAGGGTAGAATTATCAACTTCGTCTTTATTGCTGTGTGATGGACTGGAGATCAAGATGCAGCTAGATAATCCCACCACATCCCAAAGTCAATCTGAGATCTGGTGGGCTTCACTGGACTGACTCACTGAAAGCAGCTTGAAATTATTTGAGATTTGTGACATGATGATGCCTCATTGTGCTGCAAGAAGCAATAAAAACGGGGGTGCCCTGGTCCAGTCCTAAAAGGACAGCATCCTGCAACTTTTAGATGACTTTTTGTTCTTCCATCAGCCCTGAATCAGTTGGCTGAATTTCCTCATAATCATGTAATTGAGCTCTGTGGAGGACAGAAACGAGGCATGCATTTGGCTCAAATGTGCTGGAGAAGTGGCACATCTAGAAATTGGAAGATAGTAACTCTCGGGAACTGGATAAGGACATAGTCAGCAATAATATTCAAGAAGGGTGATTTGGTACTAAGGGGCCCAAAGTGTGCCAAGAAGATATCCTCCACTTTATTACATAACCAACAGCAGTCTAAACTATTAATATCAGGTTCAATTTTGGAAATAATCATACCATCTACAATGCAATACTCAATCATTTCTACTCTATCCACATTCTGATTCTTGTTTTGAACAAAAACATTTCAATACCAAATCTAATTGGCTAAATGCAATAACTTTCTACCAGTTATAGCTAATAAAGGAGGTGTATAAGAATTGAGGCGACAATAGAGTGTAATTAATCTCAGAGATGAACTGGACTTAACTCTTTTCAACTTTTAACTCTGAATTGTAGTAACTGCAGTAACTTTCTTGTCACTAACTGCAGCAAACAAAACTCCTGGTTAATATGAACGCAATTATATACATCCACACATGTATACAGAGTTGGTATAAAAAAAAAAACCTGAATTAAATATGTATCCCAAACATTCAAATGTTCCTCGGGCGACATCTTCAAAGTAATTTTAAATTAGTGTGCAATTTAGGTACATTAAACATTTTTTCAGTTTTTTGCATCTCTTACAGTGTTTTGCTTTATGGCCAAGGGCAAGGCCTCTCCTCCTCTGCTACTGCTGCTACAGCCCTACTTAAAACTAAAGAAAAAAAACCCTGTTAAGCAAAGTCATTGATTTAAGTTCATTAAATTTCCTGTTAACAAGCACATAATGAAGCATCGTATTGCAGGCTAATGCAGTCTGGATTCCATCTACAGCAGCAGCTAATGGTGCTGTGTGACTTTGTCAAGCAATCAATAATTTGGTGTCTCTGTGAACTCTGCTGCTTCGCACAGTAAGATGTGACGCAGTGCCACAGAGATGGAAAGACACTTTTTTTTTCTGGTACACTCTGTGTTCAGTGGCTCTGTGAAGGATGATCATCATTCAAGATTGTCCTGACATTTTCCAAACCTCCCTTTCTGCTACAGCGTGTTGCAATTTGTTGCATGTGAATGCATGTCACATCAAACTTGGAATGCCCCCAGACTGCAGTATATCCAGACTAAATTGAAAATCACATTATATGTATGCAGGGATGGATGTGTGGAGATGCATATAAAGAGCGAGAGAAAAACAGTGAAAATATGGTAATAAACAAGACATTATATATGATCCTATCAGCCTTAACAAAGTGGGATTTGAAGAAACATATGGCATGCAGCTTTTTGCCCCCTCCTTGAAATAAAGCACCACACTTCCTTGGTACCTGTCCATTTGCAGTCTGACAGACAGGTGTTACAAGCTTTCTGACAACTTATCAGAATTCAGAGAAGAGCAATCAATACAGAACTGCTGCAAGAAAAACAGTGACCGATCCATGAGTCCCTGCTGAGCCAGCAAACTGTTGCAAAGTGAAGAAAAGTGTAGCTGCCGCAGACGAACACATCCCACTCAGGCTCTCGCACGGCAATGAACACACACACACAAACTTCGAGGTTTAGAGGCTTGGACACTTCCCACACTTTGATGCACAACACCTGCATGCACAGATTCACACAAGCACAGACTGACAACAACACATGCATCCAAACACACCCTGGAGAAGGCTACAGTAAATGAACCTCGCAGGCATCCAAACCGCCGACATCAATCAGGCACACGTTGCCGTTTGGTTCCCGACGGGCGCTGAGTCGCATCTGTCTGCTAAAGCAAGTGCTAAACAATTCCAAAGTGATGGAAAGCATTTTATGCATATGTGCGTGCTGCGTGCCAAACTCGTTGGCTCTCTTCCCTGTTCCTCCCAACTTGTGTTGTTTACCACGTTTGTGCAAATTGTGAGACCGACCGCTTTCTTCCAATGAGTCCCCTTAGTCGTCAAGTTTTACCAAAAGCACAAGAAAGGTGTTGCACTGGTATGCACAGCTGAGCACCGCCACATCCGGTCCCACATGATCCACCTGGGAGATTGGTTCCTGTGAATGCCAGCCAGTACATTCTCACAAAGCCCTGGGGCTTCTCTTCCCTTGGCAGTGACTAAAGGCGCCCAGGTGCGCAGTACAGAATTATGTCCAAGTACGTATATACTTTTTACACGGATATGCACAAAAAATGCATACATGCCTGATTTTAAGAATTTTAGAATTAATGTTAATAAGAAAACGTGTTTGAGAGATAGCAGCTAGCTGTGGCTATAAGAAGCAGAGTGCTGAAGTACATTTGTGTTAGCTGTCTGAGCACTGCCAGTGTGCTGGCTGAAATAAGACTTGTGCACTTTTATCTTGACAGTCTTCTGTTACAACATATATCTTGTCATGAAATAACACAAACTGTCATGATGTGAAAACTAAAGAACCATCGTGTTAAGGACAGCATGCTGGGATGCTGTACAAAACCGACTCTAAAATAATACTAATGTAGTTATGACAAACTATTGCTTAAACCTGTGAATCAAAAACTATATGTATGTTACATGAAGCACTAGAAAATTTTAAACAATCACTTCATGCATTTGTTTTACATTTTTGTGATTACACATCGACACTGTGAAACCATGGAAGCCCTAATCTAACTTAAGAAAACTGCTCACATTCATTCACAATTTCATAATGAGAAGTTAAATTTTAAGTAAAATTTACCCAGTAACCTTTTCATTAATGAAAAGAATTTTAATTTCCTCAATTAAAATGACACTGAGCCCGCCTTGTTAAAAATAAAATTAAAACGACTCTAAGCAATGATGTTGATCTGACCCGGATGTTTCCCATTACAACACAAGTACATCAACAAAAAAATCTTTGTGATTTATTACAATTTTTACGCAGCAGGTTTATTTTTTTGAGTATACACACACAGTGACCGATCCACACTTTGATACGCAAACACCTGCATGCGCACATTCACACAAGCATGGACAAATGCATCCAAACAGACTGCACAACAAAACCTGCGAACCCTCTCCATTCGAATGCATGCTTCTAACAGAATTTATGATGGACAAATATTAGCAAAGCGTGAATGAGCCTGAAGCCAATTTTACACAACTGTGAGGGAAAATAATGACAAAAAGCACAAGATCAAACCGATGGGAAACGACTAATCAAGCTGTTTGTACTGAGTGTAAGCTTTATCAAGGATCCCATATGTTCTTAATATACATTCTACGACATGCGTGCTAAAAGGGTTCTGACAAGCAGAAACTGTCACTCCATAAAAGCATAAAGAGCTGTGCATGTTACATAAGTACAGCTCTCTTTTTTTTCTTCTAGAAAAGTTTGACATTTCCAGTAAAACTGAAAGACTTGAGGAATACTGAGCTGTCTCGCTTCATCAACACTGACATTTCTGCTGTCGAGGACTACAAAACGTCCAAGGCTGTAAAGGAGGATTCCCCCAAAAAAACATGCAACTCGTGCTATATTAAATACACCACGAAGAGACCAAGTTGTTTACACTGATATTGATTAGTCAGCAGGACTGTGAAGTATCAAACTAGTGTGAACCTGATTACTTAGCAAGGACTTTTACACAAGCCTACATGCTTCTGCAAATCAAAGACTGTCAGCGTCTCTCAGTGTGACGGCGGGATGCAGGATTGTATGTGACAAGCGCTCTCTGCGCAACTGTGACAAAACAGAGCTTGTTTCAATGGCTGCCACATTTCTCCAAACGTCAAAAATCAACGTATCAAAGCAGACAGATGAGTTTGTGTGTTAGCCTTGCCCAGAGGGACAGGAGGATGCATGTCTGGCCAGGCGCCTGTAAGCTCAGGAAACTGAGCCTCTGTAATACACAGTGAGGCTGCAGTCTTGAGAGGGCACAAATCTGAGGCCTTATCCTCAAAAGCGCAGAGTGACTGTCCTGTTTAACCTGACAAGAGACGAGTCGCATCCCAGAGAGCTTTGTTATGCTTATCCTCGCCTTCAAAACCTTCTCGGGGTGTGTGTGCGCGTGTGTGAGCAGCTGATTCGCTAAGCATGGGAATTTTTGATGACAAAAATTTTCAGACAGTTAGAGTTAGAAAATGTGTTTAGTGAAGCAAGTAGTAACTCCATAACACAGCCACTGCTTCAAATGCATGATTTAGATTCTAAAAAACACTGAACAGAACTGATTTCAAGCAATAGGAAGGTTAAATTATAGTTGCACTGTTCGATGTTCTGCAGCTTTTGTACCAAAGAAAATGTTCTCTTCAGGATATGAGGCAGTCTGTCCACCTGGAGCTGTTCTGGCAGTAGCTTGAAGGCCCTTATTGTGAGCCTATTAGGGTGTCATGCTGACATGTGGGCTATAAAGATCCTTCAGTGAGTTAAAAAATAAATAAACTAATTAACATCACGAACACAATGTGGCTGGGTCGGTCTGAACTTGCCAAGCATGGAGGGAGGCTGCAGTCTGGATAATGAGGGAATAAATTGTCATCGTCCACTTACCGTAAACTCCTTGACCCCAAACCAGAGGATGCGCACTGGAAAACAAGACGATCCAGAAAAGCTCCATATTCAACTCAGCTCCGTCATAACCTGAGAGAGACAAGAATGTTAAGGTGAGAACAGGAAAAAATAAAAAAAGAGTTTCTTTCGGCGTTTTTTTTTTTTTTTTTTTTTTTTTTTTGTCCCCTCCATGTCCAGCTGTGTCTCCTTCAACCCCGTAAGCCGTGACAATAATGTTTCGGAGCAATTTACTGCGCGCTGCAACGCCTCATTCAATTTGAAGGGCGGGTAATTCAATCACGACAGCGTGGATTATACAGAGCTTACAAGCGGCGCTGTGTGTTGGAGAATTGGAGATTGACGGGGCTTGTTGAGGTCCGACGTTTGGCTTCCGCGTCCTGCTGATGCAGGTGGAGTCGGGACAGGAGGATTACACCGCAGCGAGGCAGGACGGTGGATTAAAACCAACAAGTGGAGCAGTGCATCCACTTTTTACTCCAAGCATCCTAAAACAACAAGTTGCCGTTTTCAGGTAAAATAATAAAAAAATAAAAAAAAATAAACAGCATAGTTTTTAATCTTTTTTTTTCTTCTTTTTTCTTTTTAGTCCAGCATGGACCGATGTAAATGCTTGCAGGGTTTCGGTTCGGAATCAGAGGGCAAACCGAGGAAGAGGAATGAAAATGAGCAGGAGTCTGGAGATAATGAAGCCTCTTGTGTGACTCCACTGACCTAAACATGTTTTTATAACCTGCACTGGCAGGTTGCATTAGAAGAAGGCGATTAAAGTTTCATTGTGACGCGTGGGGATTAAAGCAAAGTGAAGACAGAAATAAAATAATTTAAAAAATGCTTTAAAAATCACACAAGTTGAATGACTTACGCGCAAAACGTAATATTATGAGACAGATGATAAACTTTGAGACTATATTGTGGAAGTAAATAGATTTTTTTTTTTCCCGAACAAGTTCATTACAAATTTAAGACGGATACAAATGTAATGCCTGGCTTCTACCTTGAGTCTCCAGGCGCTGCGCACTCCTCCCGGCTCAGCAGCAAAAATCCCTGCGATCTCTGCTCCTCTTCCCCTAAAAACACCAGTTGAAAAGTTATAGATCCTCTTCCACGGAGAGCGTGAAAAAAAAAAAATCCAGTCGGAACACCGACGTGGTGAAGTAACGCGTTCCGAGACATTTCCACTTGAACTTTTTGTTGTTGATTTAAGTGCGGCAGCGAAGCGCACAGCAGAAGTGATGATAGAGTCTCCTCCTCACAAATATAAAAAAGTGAAAAAAGAAAAGAAAAAAAACCCTAAACCTTCTAAAAATATATATATGTTAAAAGGAACCCAAGCAAATCCCTTTAAATATATACCCTAACCCTTGACTGCTCTACTTGAATTTACTGAGAAAGGCGTGGTTGAATTGCTGCCTCTCTCCCTCTTTGGCCGGTGTCAGTCTAGTTGGAGCCTCTCTAAATGATGCGCTCTGAGAATGAGCTCCCCTCTCCGCTTGTTCAATCAGCACTGTGTCTGTGGAGTCCGGGGGATGCTGGCCAAGTGGAATGCGTGCAGACTGAGAACGACCGCCCCTGACTGTGCGTGGAGAGAGAGGGAGGGAGGGGCGCGGAGAGGAAGGAGAGGAGAGGACGGGCGCGGGGATGCGCTCAAGCTTCACAGCTCCACACTGAACAGGTTGTCAAAGAAGCATCACTGCTCTCCCACTCCCAGTTTGTTTTCCGCCCTCACTTAGGTTTCCACGGGACGCTTTTACCATGCCAAGGGGCGCCGTGGTCTTCCTCTTCCTCTGTCTATCCGTCTATATGGCACTCGCCAACAATCTGTGCCTATTGAAAAGCGCTCTGAAACTTCTTTACTTTGACGCAGGACTTCCAACAACCACTAACCTCGCTGCGTAAAGCCCGTTTTTAAGGGAGCCAAAAAAAAACAAAAAAAAAAAAAAAACATGGTTGACCAAGTACCCGCGCACACACCGACTATCTCCCTTCTCAGTTCCTCCTGACGCCAAAGTTGTTCGCGCGACTTCTGCGTGGGGCCACAGGAGGGCGTGTTTCAGCTCACAGCCCCGCTGTGATGTTGGTGCAACCAGCGTGCAGCTGTTTGTTTGGGAACTGAAATCAGCTCGTGTTGAGAGCCCTCCCTCTCTTCAACAGATGAGTTCACTTTGTCACCGAAAAGGTCCTGCAAGAAGAACTATTGGATCCTTTAAAAGTGACTTTTAGTCATCCAAACATTTTGAACCGCTACCCGAGGTGTGAAAGGCAAGAAATCACAATGCGATATGGATCATTTAAAGTTGAGGAATAGCTTATTTCCTGTGATTTAATAGAACAGAAAAAATAATGACAGTCTGACTTGAGACATGTAAATTTAGCAAGGCGATCTGACTTGTAAACTCTTCAGACCTGTAATGTGACATTAAACTTTAATGAAACAGTCCATTGTCACATTAACCTCCAATTGTTTCTAAGGTGTCAGGAGTATTATTATGCTTTCATTATATACATCTGAGTCCAAAACTGAGATAAAACATTAAGTAGATATAGGTAAGATAATTAATTGAACTTAGATAGCCCTTGAGTAAAAAAATAAATAAAAAAAACTGCACACAAGAGGAAAAAGTAATACACAATTGAAAATTATCTAAATAAAATCAAAGAAAAGAACTCTTGTATAATTTAGTCTGAATAATTGCTTAATTCAGTGGCTTTTTAAATAAGACAGTCGTGTAGAGACGGAGGAAGTTTCTTCCAAAGTCTTGATTTTATGAGCTAGAATGAAACCCTGTGAACATAGGCAGATCCATCAACGACCTTTGACCTGTTGATTTGAGGAGGAGGAATGTGGTTTCAGCAGATAGTTGTACTGAGGAGCTTGACCTTTTAAGGTCCTGAAAGTTAGAACTGAAAGTTTCAAATTAAGGCCTCAGGGTTATGCCTTTTTCACAGTCTGAACTCGATCCAAATTGGAAAACATGCCCATGTTTTATTAAAAACATTAAGAAGTGACTCTTTACAAAAGATTCTTTTCAGCAGCAATGTAGAAAATGGCGTTTTTGCAAACTTAAGATTAGACAACCAAGAAATCATGTTAATGTAAATATTCCCAGCTATTGCACAATACTTTTTTTTATTAACCTTTCGCAGCAAAGACAGCCTCAAGTCTTTTTGAGTAAGATGCCACAAGCTTAGCACACCTATCCTAAGGCAGGTCCACCCATGGCTCATTGCAGGACTTCTGAAGTCTCCATCAGGTAGAATAGAGATATTCATCAGATTCAAGTCTGGGACTCCTGGATGTTTATAGAGTCTGAAGCCACTCCTTTGAGAGCTCCATCACATGCGTTGGGTTATGACAACTGGATATTTAACACAATTTAATATATTTTGGAATAAGGCTGCAACATAAAATATGTAAAAATTGAAGCACTGTATACGCATTACACATGTACTGTACTGCATCAATTGCTGATGAATATCTGTTGGCCAGGTAATTGTTGTGATACAGTTTGCTTCAGGTACCGATTTTGAGTCTCAGGATATTGAGTTGACCATTTTTTTTTTTTTTTTTGCATATTAAAGCATGCAGCTGCAAGCCAGATTAATCTCTCCCCATACCTCTGCATTAACCAGCTCTTTGTGCAAAAGTTAACCAAAGAAAAGATTTGTTTTATTTCACAATTTTATGTTTTAAAATAAGCAAAAGTTGTTTTTGTTTGAGATATTCTAATGCGTTTGTTTACATCTGAACAGCTAACAAATAGTGTTAGCTGCAGTGTGTGTGGTACTCTGGGTGAATTGTGACTAAAGGTGCTGTTCTTCAGCATGAATCATCCACTCCTGCAACCACTTTTTATTTGGTTTCATGGACAATTGATTCAGCTGCCCTAATTTCTAAGTAGGACCAACCGCTCCCACAAACATGTATCCATTAACTGGAGATGACTATTGCTCACTAGAAAGAATTTGTAAATAATGTTTTTTTAAGAAAACAGATCCTTTATCTTTAAAATGTATGAATTCAGAGCAACCAACCTTACAAATATTCACTTGTGCATTCTGCAGGAAATTCTTTGCACTTTGTATAACTTCTGTTCATTCTGCAAAAAAAGTAAGGGAAAACATAAAAGCCGTTAAAATAAAATCTTAAATGTTAAACTGAAACATTATCTTGGCAAAATCTTATTAATTTGTTTTATTTTCAGTCCCAACTACAGATTTTAATAAAAAGGGTTGTTTTAGGAAACAATTTTGAGAATTGATTAATATTCATAAGTATTGGATGCAAAGTCTTGATTGATTTGCAACCTTTTAATTGTCATCTTTCAGTGTCAGTCAATAAACACAGTTCAGTCATTTCTGGGCAACAGTGCACCAAATATTTTTGGGATTCATTGTGACATTCCTAAACTGACTAAAGACTCTGCATCATTACCTAGCACCCTCTATTCAAAAGGATTGTATGGTCCGAGTAAACAAAATTATTGAATCTGGCTCAGAATTCTCATTATTTCTTCTTCTTCTTTCCATTCCTGATTTCATCTCTCATGTTGGACTTGAGCCAGCAGTCTTGGCATGTCTTCCTGAAAGCACATCATGGCTGCTCAAAGCAGTCAATTTCAAAAGACAACATGTTGTTGGAACAACCTTGGGTTAGAGCCACACAGAGACGCAGCAAACTCATCCAGAATGAGAAAGTGATAATCACAAGGGTAGCAGTGAGCAAACAAAGAGGGAAAAGACCAACATATTACATCTGCCAATTTTTACCCTGTTTTTTCAGTTTCATATGCATAAACAGCTTTTAGTGACTTGCACGATGTAAACAATTTGTACCCGTTTGAGCTGTGTTAGTTATATTAATATGTATATGCAGTTAGTCTCATAAGCTATCAAAATAAGTTGAATTGATCAATTCTGCAGCTTTTCACAGAGAGACTGTCATTGCATAAAGAAAAATCTGGAAATATATTAGGATTAAAAATTAAAAGAATTCAATTAAATCAAGAATTAGATTCAACAATCGATTCAGTGTTAATCAAAACTAATAAATCAATACAACTGAAATGAGAAATGCAAAAGGAAACATTCAAATTATATATTAAAGACCTAATATCAAAAATTTATAGGTCTCTCAAAATCCAAAAAACAGGTTTTATTTTATTATTCTCAGAAAGTAAAAAAGGAGGTAGAAAAAATTCTGACAGCCTGCTTCCCTGATTTTTTTTTTTAGCTCTAGAAAAGCCAAAACACAAAGGAAAAAGTGCCTTATATGATCCAAAGCCACTGTTTTACCACTCCAAGCTTCCTGCAACTCTTTCTTTTGTCTCATATGCCCAGAAAATCTCAGCACAACAGTGTAGAGGGGCTGCAGGATCGCTCAGATGCAGACTTTAGTCATTTGACAGCAGGACGACTGCAATCTTTAAAAACAGGGAGAAACGATCGTTACAGTGGCAAGCAGAATCTCCCCGAGGTTACTTGCTAACCTTACAATGAAGGACTCACCCTTTTATTAATGGAAAAAAAAGTTTTGCAAAAATTTAATGCCTGAAATTCATGATTGAAGCAAAAATGCACAAAAAATACAAACATAATACATTCCCTGAAAGTAGCATAGAGAGATTCAATACCCTCTTCTTTGACTTGGACTAAACATTAAATTCTGATGCTCTTACATGTGTGTCTTGTAAAATAGATATTTTACGAGACACTTTTACATACAAGACATTTTACAAGTAATTCTTACTATTTTTGATGTAAGGAGCAGCCATTTTGAAACATAAAGTCAGCTTTACAAGTCATAAATGGGGGTAGTTGGAGAAATTTGACTTTGGGGGGTGTTCCAGTTGATTTTTTTGACTGGGAAGTTGGAATTTCCTAGTTCCAAGTAGAACTGGAATGCAGCACAAGATCCTCTCTAAATACAAAGTCAACTTCTCAAGAGCCCGCTCTTCAAGAATAGATGCGTCACATTAAAAAAGAAAAAACAAAAACAGTGCAGAAGTATTTCTCTGAAGGTCACTCTAAATTCCAGTAACTTTGTAAAAAGCAAATTATCACTGCAGCTAAGGTAACCATTTCATTAATTTGGCTTTCCCCATTCACTGAATTAGATGCAGAGTTCTAATAATGACATTTCATGTTTTTAGGTCTGGACAGCTTGCAAAATTGTGTCGTTTGGTTTGTGCTGTCCTCTATTATGAAGGTAATGATTTTTGATCACCAGTTGGTTACTTGATCATAATAGGGAAGATGATCAAAATTTATGTGCTGTTTCCATCTTACCTTCATTCTTGTGTCCAAGCCTTTCTGTCAAACCAGAACAGAGGTCTCCCAATGCCTTATGTGTCAAACTCCAGTCCTCAAGGGCAGTTTTTAGATGTCCCACAGGTACAAAACACTGGAATGAAATGGTTTAATTACCTCCTCCTTGTGCAGAGAGGCTCTCCAGAGCCTTTCTAATGACCTAATTATTCTATCAGGTGTGGTGCAGCAGAAGCACGTCTAAAAGTTGCAGGCCTGGAGTTTGACACCCCTGCATGGAGAAGCTGATTTTGGGATGTTCCATTTCTAATGCAGTGCCTAGGGGTGTTTGTTTTTTCCACACAATTTTAAAATTACATCACGGACAATTTGATTACATCATGGTCGTGTCAATGCATTTGGGTATTGGTCAATATTAAGCAAGTTGTTTATTATTTTCATCTTTGTTATTGGGATTGAATATTAATTTAAGGTGGTTTCTCTTGTGGGTGGAGCTGATAGCATAAAGCTGATGAGGATTGTGCAGTTTGGGCTACAAGAGGCATGAAATTCTTCAGTTCTGTTGTCACTGTGCAACTTTAGGAATTTTGTTGAAAGTTCTGCTTTCATAATCTCAAGACTTTGAGTCATTTTTCCATAGACTTTTGATTTTGTATGTAAATGTATTATGTTTCTCTGTCATCATTATCAACACAATGCTATTATACTTGATGAGGGGAAGACAAATAAAACAAACCCAACCAGTGAAGCCTGAAGTCCTGGACCTCCTTCAAACTTTGACCAAGTGCTTAAATATGACTAGTCGTCAGCTAATTCAGAACTTTCTCAATTTAAGATATAATTATTTAGAATAATATTAGGAATTGACAAATTTTTCTGAGCACATAACTTAGCAAGGACTTAAACTTTCTATTTAAAACATCTATTTTTTAGATGTCATTTCTCCCCCTGCTTAAATAACTTTTATACGATGTGGACCTGAACATCTAGAAGTGGCCTGCAGAAAAGCAGTTATTGGAAGTGAAAGTTCAAATCTGATGTGGATGGTCCTCACTCTCCCATTACATACCTTATGATGTGTAATGGGATCAAATGTTATCCAGATCCCACAGAAGGTCACACTGAGAGACAGAGAACAAAAAACTCAGCTACAAAAAAATGAAGTCAGATCCTGAAATTCAAGTATGGACAAGTAATTAAGTATGGACAATTATTAATCTCATAAGTCACCGTGAAACACTAGTAGGAGTTTTGGAGGCAACAAAAAATGAAGATGGAAATTCTCACACAGCAGGCAAGTCATGAAACAAGTCATATAACCAGAAGCTTTAAAAAAGGAAAAAAACCAAAACTTGTTGACATGTATTGTCTGCCAAAAACTATGATGCAATCTGAGGAGCTTGTTTTTTTTCTCTCTCTGCTACTATTCTTTGTAATTGATGCTCCCATCAGTGTAATTCAATCAGACCTCAAAGTGCTGTATATCAGCAGCAAGCACTTCCCCACAACGAAACCGCTAAATGGACAGAAAAGATACACTTGAGACAGAAGATGATTTCATTGTGCTCAGTGCGTGTGTGTGCGCGTACATATTAGCCCATGTTGCACAGAAATGTGGAAAAGAAAACTAATAACGTTGTGTTAAACACGGACGTGAAAGAAGCGACAGAAACTTAACAACTCATCTCATCAGCACATTTAGGAAGATTCACAGCTGACAGGAGGAGGAACTGCCAGAGAAAGTAATAGAAAACAAAGGGCATCTAAAAAAAGGAAATTCAGCTACTGTTCTGAATGCAGGCCTACATTGCTGTAAAAGATGACCACATAATAAATTTTCATAACATGGGCCTCAGTGTAATACACAGTTCTCTCAACTGTTGCATGAATAAGAAAGTTGATGTAAAATTGAATGTTTTGGAGAACGGTGCCAAATGGTTTACATTCGTATTGAAATGACTTTTTGACTTTGGATACATTTAGGAGAAAACAATAGATCTATAGCACACCGTTGTCACTACTAGTTACATTGCAATTGAACACCCAAAAAGACACTATATATGTAAAAATATGTACAAATAAAGAACGTCAAAGTGAATTAAAGCCCTCACAGTTCAGCACCGCTCACCTTGGGGCTGATCATTTAAAATATTCTAGAGGCGCTGTAGAGAAAAATTCATGTTGGGGTGCGGGGATGAATAAGGATTCATCCCAGTGAGTTTGGTGTAGCTGTATAAATATATATAAATAAAACTGAAATTGTTCTACTCAGTCTGTCATGATGTACTGATTTCTTAACCAGTACACAATGTACTGGTTTCATAATGTGCCACTGTTAAGCTAAAGATGCTGGGATGATTCTCACAGAAGCTGCCTAATTGGTGTTTAGAAACAATAAAGAGGAGAAAAGTTAAGAACCCACTTGTATGGTCTTAAAGGCCATATATCTTTCACTAAAATCAATAGCATACTGCGTCTGCTATCGGGTTTGAAAGCTGACACTGGATATTAATCACTGCTATACATAATTATGCACGGTACACGTAATTGTAGGAAAACAGTAATGTTTTATTTCCCTTTTTATGAAGTCTTCAATTAAAGCTTTTCCCATAACACATGACAGTTTGAGAGATAAAACAGCCACACTCCCATCATCTTAATTACTGCAGGAAATACCAACGCAAAGAACATAAAACTAAACCAAAGTTCATCTTTTACAGATTGCTGCTCTGACAGGATGTGTGATGGTAGCTTAAACAACTGTGTGTTATGCAAAACTGATCTTCAACCCAAAAACAGCCACTCTTTAGAGTGTAGTAATAGCAAAAAATGTCATAGTCCTCTGGAACTGACAGATCATTTGTTGCACCAACACAGTTTCTAAAAGGAAAGAGAAAAAACAAACAAACAAAAAATGGCTATCATCAGTCACAATGTACAGTCCAGTGTGTGTGTGTGTGTGTGTGCGTGTATATACAGTATGTGAGTGTGTAAAACACAGAGACAGACAGAGGAGGCATAGCTGTCCACAAATGTGTGACACCAGCCGGTCTATGTCAAACTCTCCACCCACTCCGTACCCACACATCTGCGTGCAAACACACACACTTGAGATGGGGTCATTTTTCACTGGGTAATTGGCGGCAAGGCACATTGCCCTTGGGATTCGATAATTCATAACCTCCTCCCATCCAATATTGGATAGCGAGTAGAAATGGGCTGAGACAAGGGGTGATGTGTGCAGAGAGAAGGAGGTGGGAGGTGGGGGGGCTGTATCATTAGAGAGGAGAGGTAATGGCTCTTATTGATTCCGCACCGCCGGGGCCCCCTCACCATTTCATGTTTAAAACAACACTGATCCTCATTACCCAGGCATCCGCCGCTGCACTGATAAGGAGAGGAAAGACACCGTGTGAAGAAGAGAAGTGAAAAAGTGAGGAGAGAATAGGGAAAGAATTGCAGGTGAGGAGGAGCACGGCGAGGCGAGGCAAAGAGGAAAGAAGGAGAAATGAGGAAAGAGGAAATAGCCACGATGAAAAAGAAAGAAGCGCACTCGGGGCTTGTGCTTTTCTGTCCAAACACCACAGACTGACTGGAGTAAGTAATTACTGTCACCCTTTAATGCGTGTAATGCAGTATTACTTGTTTAAACCCCTCTCTCACCCCCTACAGTGTGTAATAAGCCTAAAGAATTGACTCAAACACAGAGTACTTGTGTCTAATAATTCTCTGTGCTATTATCCTCTCTTTGCTGCTAATACTCTGAGCTCTCTGTGTGTTTGGCCACCGGCAAACATTATCATTACTGCAGCAAAGGAATAAGACCCGCTCTAATGTCTTTTCTGTTTTTTTCCTCTCCTTAGTCTCTCCTTGAGACTCTTTCCAAATATGGGTTTTTATAAGAAGAAGGTAATTTGCCAGATGAAGCTGCTCCAAACTATAAAGTTGGAAGTCAAATACTTCAGACCTTCTCATCTGCTGAATTTCAAGGACTGTGTTCTTTGAATGTTATTCAATGTTTTTTGTTTTGCTGTATTTTCTAACCATTTAATTTATGTTTGAAACTAAATTCAACGATAATGTAACCTGGACCTTGTGTGAATTCAATTCATATACTTTTTTCTATCACCATCAAGTCTAGTACTTTGTCATTTTTAAGACCTTGCCCTCTGCTTGACTTATTGGCAGTGTTCAAGATCATACATGGCTCACTAGGTAGACTACTATAAACTCAAAATAGCTGCACAGTAATTTGCCACTCAGATAGCAATTTCATTATGTCTGATTTGAGCACAATACTGTAATAAAAATGCTACTCATATTGTTTATAAAATGAGCTACATAAAAATACCATAGGAATTATTTTATATTCCTAGAAATAACATTGTATTTCAATATATTCTTTATAGGGTCAAGCAAATTCACAATGAGAACAATTGTGGTGGAACTTGTTTGTGCCAAATTTGGTGGAGTGTACAGTTGTATTGGTTTGATTTCTTTCCCCGAAATACAAGTTAGTACTTTTAATTATCATTTATAGAGATTATTTATGAAACAAACAAAAACCCATAACATATCTGGATGCAACACAATAGGAAAGAAGTGAAATCAGAAGAGAATAAAGTTAAAGAGTACAGTTTTGCTCCGAACCCACATTCAGACATGAACTTTTTGACCAAGCAGCATTCAAGATGATTTTGGTTCCTGATTGGTTGAACCAATCAGCTTAAAGCTGAACCAATCTCATCACACGTCTTAACGTGATCCAACCCCAAAGGTGAATAAGAAAACGGAGAGAAGTTATTATTACAAATATCACAAGAATGCTGAAATTATCAGAAAAATAAACTATTCATTTTATTTCAACACAAATTATTTTTTTATGATTTTTTAAATGATACTCAAGACAGCCACAAGTCTAAAGCTAATAGTAAAACTTAGGGAAGCACCACACAGCTTTCCACAGTCTGTACATATTTTTTAAAAGACCTGTAAGCAAAAATAACCCACTGGTTTCAAAAAGTTTTTGTATGCTGATTAAAAATCAAAATCATCTGCACACCACTGAACACATCAAAAGCATCTGAACAAACATACCAGTGGATTGCGAAGCAGTAATTTGATTTATTGCCAAACAACACCAGAACTTTGAAAAGAACAGGAAAAAAGGGAAGAAATAAACAAACATGGACAGCATTTGTCTAATTTCTTTGTTTTCTGTGCAATGAGCTGTGAATAGTTAATTTAGGCTTATACTCTGTCTCCCTTGCCAGTCTCATCTGATGCTATTAAAACTGAACAGTAAACAAGTGTAAATTTTTGTGTGAAAGAATGTGGGCCATTATGTCAGGAAAGAAGACACGACTAAAAATCATGAGGGTGGAAAATGAGACGTGATTAATTCTAGTGTCATCGGTGGCCTTTTATTGTTTTTAAATGGACAATATGGCCACCACCCAGGGAGCTATTATGTCAGCTTGACAACAAATACCTGCCAAGAGAAAGAAGAAAAACAAAAAAGGAGACAATAACAGCAGATCTTGACACCAAGCATCAGAGAGAAGTGTGAAGAAAAGATGTGTATCTGTATCTGGCTCCCAAGCAGGATGAGCCTACGGCAGAACCAAAGGCAGTGTTGTGGATACACATTCAAACACACGAGTATAAGATTAGAGCTCACGTTCTTAAGAGCATTCATCTGAACAGTGCTGTTATTTTACATGACAAAATTGAACTTGATAATAGATCAGCTGATGCCATTTGATAGCGCTCCGCTTTGGGTGATTTTCAGGGGAAAACTTTGGATATTTCATGCAGGGAAGAGAAACAACAACAACAACCATATCTCCCAAGTCGAGAGCTGAGTGGCTGCTTTGTGTCAGTGTGTCGGTCTGTAGTGGGCAGCAGGGATGAACTTTGGCTGTTGAGCACACAAAAACAGCTTTGGTGTTTTTTTATGTGTGCTGCTTTCAACATAAGAATCTCAAATGAAAGTCCATGCCCCAACCAGGCCATGTTCAATGCAAGAATAACCAAACCTGCATGTAGACTGAACCATGACAAGAACTCATTCATTCCACTTTCAATCACAGCCATAAGCAGTAACAAACAGCAAATTGTGATACTGTCTTCAATTTAGAAGATTTACATTTTTATTGGCTGATATGCTTGGAAAGAATGAGAGCTGTATTAAAAAACATTGTTTTAACACTTTTATGACCAGATTTATGTTATCCGAATTTATTCAGTGTGAAATAAAACATTTATGTCTGAACACAAATGAAAGTATTTTAACCTTGCTTAAAGTAATTTAGAAGTAGTTCTCATTAAGGGTTTACTGGAACAACACTAATTATGGTAAATTAAGGATAACCCATTAAATATTCAGTTTCCAAGAAGAAATGTTTATATAATCATCTCTGATATGATCACTGGAAATAATGTGATTTAATTGCCCTCAAACAATAAAAGTTGTTTGAAGGCAGAAGCAAAAGATAAATAAAATAAAATTTCAAAATTCCAGCTGAGACAAAGTGTGGAAATCCTTCCCCCTAATGACTAGCATTGCCCCTTCAGTTGAAATAAATTGAATGAGACGCTTCTCGTAGTCTTTGAGTTGCTCATGGAACGATCGAACATCGTCATCAAACACTTGTTTGTGGGAAAAAATGAATAAATCAAGGATTTGTTTTTAACTGATCCACGGCTCTGCATGTGGCCGACATGTGAAGAGGTTTTTTTGCTTCAGAAACATAGAGTCAAGAAAATATTCCTTGTGGGGATTAGACTGGGGCAGAAGATATTCTCGTATAAGCTACATCAGCTTCAGCTCCTCAAATTGCTTATTTGCTTTTTCTGCCCACACTGACAGCCGAGGGGTCTGGGCTAACAAAACAGTGCTTTCTCTCCTGCTCGTGGCCTCACCCCTGCATTGTTTCTGATGTTCTCTCAAACTGCACTTGTTCTCTGACAACAAACAAGCAGTCAACTCTCTTCTCTTCCTTTCAATTACGCTTCTATTCTGACACTCACCAGCCCAATAAATCCCTGTTAGCAGTGCAGAGGAGAAGAGAAAACAGTAAATTGGAGACGCCGACCCCTGAGGGGTTCATCTTGGCTCCGTGACAATGTTTAGGGTCAGCTTTTTGCATCCTGCATAATAATAGCCGAGGATGAGAAAAGACTGAAAAGAGAGACTGATTAATCTGATTAGCCACGCATTCTTTGTCCATCCACCAAAGTTTAACGGTGCTGTCCACTCATACACACACATGGACCTGCTCAAAAAACCATCTTGCCAGCCAGCAGATCCTCAGATAAGCTTCTTAAAGGGCAAAGTACCCACAAAGCAGAATTTACAGAGAAAATCATAATCTAAGAGACATGATGCTCCTCATCCTTTGACCTTACAGTCTATCATCTCAGGCCCAAGTAAAAAAAAAAAAAAAAAAATCAATGTGCCCCCAATGTGGCATGCCTGCTTTGGTATCAAATGTTGTGTGTGATTCAACCTTTAATAAATAATGATTTACCACACACTCCATGTCTGGGTCTCTACATTCCCATCTATTAGATGAACAGCCACCACCTGCCTCACTGTGTGTGTGTGCAACCAAGTGTATCTGCGAGGTTACTAGAGGAGACATACTTTCTGCAAAATGCCGCTATTGATGGTAGTCAAGTCGATGGCATCCTTGCAATAGTTATCCACACAGTCAATTGCCTCACAGAATGACGGGTTATCTTGCTGATAGTCTGAGTTGCAGCTGGCTATTTGCCCAGAGCATCTGCTAAGCATAAATTTATTTTTGTTTTTAGGGAATAAAAGGAATTCAGAAATTGAGCCTATCAGCAACTGGAAGCTAAAATGATGTGAGGATTGAGAGAACTGCTTTCATCTAACTCTTTAGATTAAAAATCCAAAGTTAGCTTGTAAACATAGTTTAATTTTGTCATTTAGTGATGCCATGAGTTACCATCTTAGCATTCATATTTGATCATGAAGATGACTGTGAGCTCTGACTGTTTTCTCAACAGGTCTGGTGGATAAAATATCCTGGAGATTGTAATCCTAATCTGAAGAAGAAAGACAAATTCCTTACTTCTTCTTGTATTCTACTGATGAGTAACTAATATCAAAGGTGGACTGGTGTCTACTGACATGTTATAAAGCATGTTAATTTTCTACCTTTTCATTTTAATATTTAAAGGTTTTTTTCTTTAGCCACAGGCAACTTGGAGCAAAATACTTAGCTAGAAGTAGTTTGTATGATGCACAGCTACAGCAGGTGATTGCTTATTGTTGCTGAAGAAGCAGTGGGAGAATCTAGGAAGGGTTTCTCTGTGAGGCAGAAGCTTGGCAGAGGCCAGCAGCTCCAAGAAAGAGCAAATAGGCATCGCTTTTTTAGAGGAAGGGCTAGGGTCCACCCAATGGCTGCCATGAGAGATTTAAGGATTTCTCAAACATGCATGAAAGAATCAAAGCAACCCTTTAAAAGCTGTGATTTACAAAGGGTGAACAAGGAATCGTGGGAACATTGTTTGCTTGAACTTTCTTGATAAGGAAGCCAAAATGCATTTTGTGCCAGAATAATCTGTGAGATATTGTTTGCTCAGGCTGTCCGTGTTCGCTGGTTTACCTTAAACTTGCATGAAAGAATATAACTTAAAGTCAAAGGGTCTGACATATTGTTCAATAAATAAGTTTGATAGTTGACATTATGTTATCTGAATTCTAATATCCTAATAAAATACAGCACTATTGTGTGTCTGACTTTTTATATGACTGAAGACATAAGACTTTAAGTCAAGTCAGGTTTTATCTTTACAGCACAGTTCAGTGCTTTACATGGTGAAACCATAATACAATAATCAATCGTGAAATATAAACTTTACATTTTGTCAAAAGCTATCAGTATTAAAAACCGAATGCTGCTTCTCCATGTAATCAATCAGTTTAGCCTTTAATCACATCTGATCCTGTAGCATGTGTAAGTTTATCTTCAACGAATCCATGCGACTTCAGAACTTTTTTAACCTAACAAAAAAACTGTGGCATAACATCTTCAACAAATTGTACACGCAAGCCAAAAATTAACGGTATTTTTGACAGATTTACTTGAAAATTATCCTTTTGTTTTAACAGCATGTTTAATTTAATTGGAATGGAAATTAACATTTTGAAACAGTGCCAAAGGCTTCCATCCTCAAGAGCTCAACACCAAAATATATATTTCACTACGATGTTGTTGATAACATAAAAATAAAAGTTTACAGAGTGTTTACACATTTGTCTATGTGTAAACACTCTGAAGATGGGGAATATTTTAATAAAAAAAAGCCGGACACAGTGCTTCTGCTCCAGCATATATTATTATCTTAAGTTTGCTTACAAACATACATAATGATATCAACGTTGAAATAGCAGTATGGTAGCAACGGCGCTAACAATGGAGCTAACAAAGCTAGCAACGTAATTTGTTAACATTCGGAGCGTCCAAAAAAACTCAATGACCAGAAGTCAAATAAATGAACTTCAAAAAGAAGATCTTTATTTAAACTGCAGTGTGCTGCAGTTGAATGCAAGAGGGAAAATTAACAGGAGGAGGTTTGTGTGTGCAACAGCAAGCTATAATATAGTATCTTTCTTATTCTGATATAACCGTGAATTATTGAAGTATTGCATATTTATAGTCATTGTGACGTGATTTAATACTTTTTAAATTCAAGGCAATGTCTTTTTTATCTGATGGATAGAGAGATGGATCATTTCACTGTCTTTAATAATCAACAGTTAACCAGAATTGTATATTTTTTAAAGTGAGCAACAAAATATTTTTGTGTTTTACCCTGCAAGGTTTATTGGCAATCTGCTTTATAAAAACTGGGAAAAAAATGATGAGTGAGAAAACAGTTGCAAGAATGAAAGAAATTCTGCTGCTAATGATTGATGTGTCAGGACAGTGTGCTCTATTTGCTGATTAATTAAAATAATTATTTTCAGACTGCTTAGGGAGCTGTCATGGCTTATGCATTGAGGTATTGACCTCCATCCTGACAGGTTTTGGCCATTATTATTAATTATTAGTAAAGAAAAGGGAAACAATTTAATACTGATGTCAAGATAAAGGGATATATATTTTTTAGCTCTCAAAATAACAGTCTAAATAGTCAGACTGCACCACGGAGAACAGTAAATTTAGAGTAATTTTCGGTATTTTTGTTTTTTTCTTACCTTTTAACAATGTTAAAATCACTGTAAATGTTAATGTGTTATTTGTTTATCCTCGTTTGCACAAATTCTCTGGACAACGGTTTATCTATCAACAGGGAAAAGCAACACTAACTAGGTAAAGTAATGGAAAACAAATTTTTATTAGGAAATATTTGAGTGAAATCAAATGTAAAACCATGAAAGGGTGACTTACCGGTCAGAAAAAAAAAATAAACAAAAAAAACAGACCATACAAATTCAGCCCATGTAAAACCACCCAGGAGATTGCAGCGAGCATGTGTTAATTGAGCTCTACGATAAATAAGCACGCATCAGATGAGATCTTCCCATCCAGGCCTTGAGCAGCTCTGGGAGAATGATGAGAATTGACTGAGAGTCTCAATTTCCAATAGCAATCACAGTGTGACATCTCTATCTCCAATTAGGACTTGAGAGTAGCAGAGACGAATCCGCCGGGAGCTGCTGTTGCTTTGAATAAGTTGTTGTCTAGTTTAATAGTCTCTTTCTTTGTAGTTTTGACCTGTAAATGATGCATGCACTCTTAAGCCCACGAACTCATTCTGCCAGCTGCTATTGTTTGCTTCTGAATGAATTACGCACCACATGTGCTTTTGCACTTTAACAACTTCTGCATGAGGCTGCCTTGAACTGTAAATTACTTGGCTTCATGGAGAGTCGAAGGGATCCAGGAACGATGAATTTTGTTTTGTGAAGTCAGAAAGTGTTTTCATAGTAAACGTGAATGCTAAAAATACTCAGAAAGAGATGATGTCAAAATGAAAGGTACCACAAGCTGCTCTGTCCTTGCATGGTAGCAGATACTGTACTAGACCATGTGGCCATCATACAAGACAAAAAGGAACAAAATTGTTTTGAAGTGTTATGGCATGCATAGAAAGTAAAACAGCTTGATTGATAGCGAAGAAACAATAAATTGGTGCTCAAGAAGATGAAAAGAGGTCACAGTACTCTGCTAGGATTATTAAACACAGTGTTCTGTTGAAAACTGTTTTGGTGTGTTGCGTCTCTGACATGTATATTGAGACTTTAGCAAAACGTTTATAGTGAGAGTTAATACATCAAATTTTCCTTTTGGATTAACGAAGTGGCATTCAACTGAACTGAACCGAATTTCATTGAATTGGACTGTCTGTAGGATAGTGAGGAGAGTTGAGAAGGACAATGTTCTGCTTTAGAATCTCCTTGAGTGTGTTGTCGGAGACTCCTCCCACCATCTCTGTAGACCTTCTGAACTGCTGAAACCAGGAACATGGCATCATTTCACTACCTCTAGCTGTTACAATTACACCCTTTATCTATTTTTAATAAGCATCTTTTGAATGATTGGAGAAACTTTCCGTAGTCTATTACTATTATTATTTAATTGTATTATTTGGCAAACCCTGATTCAACCACAGTAAACTGATCAGTTTTTTTTTTATTATCCCACCTTTATTGTTACAGGTAAATCTCACTGAGCCAGAAGGTCTCATTTTTAAGTTATATAAGCATAGTCCATATAGAAACCTTGGTGTCCTTTGTGAGTCTTTTACATGCATTGATTTTCTTTTCTAAATTATTCTTCTGAAGACATGACTGCTGGTGGATTTCTCCAGCGGTCATGTCTGACATAGCTCACAATATGCATAGGGTCCAACACAAAACTGCGTAATGCCACATTTCAAACTTTATGTCAATTTAGAATTGCCAGTTATTCTAACATGCATATGCTCTACAATACAGAGAAAACCAACACATACATTGACAGGGGCGTCGCAAAATCCAAACGCAAATGGCGTAGCCTCCGATTTGTTGTGACGCCCGGTCTGAATGAACGCATTTCATCCAAATGAAATGTCTCCGGCTTGATTCAGTGTTGTTCTGTGACTTAAATTACTATAAACCGCATGGATCTTTCAGTAAAACATTTTACATTGTTTCATCACCCGCAAGTGTATTGATTTTTTTTAATCTGGCCAAAGAAAATGATTAAAACAACTTTTTAAACTTTTTATGCCATAAATGCAAATAAAACTTTATTGACAGACTGTCTTTTAAAATAAGTCTATGTTCGTAAAATACTTAAATACTCTCCCCTGATGTTGATGTGATTAGTCAGCTACCTCGCCATTGTACCAGAGCTAATTGGCCAATAACACAAGTGTTTAAAGAAGCACCTTCAGGAGGGCTTTCTACATGATTAAACAATATGTTTCCAGTTGGGTGTTTATTATAAATTGTGCATAAATTACATAAATTAATTAGATCACCGCTTTATTGTTCATTGTAAAAGGATGCATTTAGGAATCTCTCCTGAGTTTGTTTTTGTAGAATATTTTAGAACAAAAAAGGATGACCAAACAAAGATGACCAAAAAATAAGAAAGAGCTTTAAGAGAACATATACAATATATAATTTCACAATATCAATATCAATAGTTTCTATGGGGGAAAAGGGAGAAGTTACTGTGTAGATCAAGGAACGTTATTGAAATTGTGAAATTGCTACAAAGCTCCATTGAACCTCTTTGTGACTGAAGACTGACTGGACTGTGACAAGAAAAGTGCACCTTATTTGCACTAGTAGCCTTTATTGGACAGTACAGAGACAGGAGATGGGGTGGAGAGAGGAGACATGCAGCAAATGGCCTGAAGCTCAAACCTAGGATGACTGCTTTGAGGACTATGACCAATACACCTGCATTAAACCTGGAATACTGACTGATAAATACATCAATCCAGGGAATAAGACGGTTCTTAGTATTATTGCTCAATTCAAAGCCCAAGAAGCAAGAGACAAATGGCTCTAAAAGTTTCTTAGGAATATAAAAACAAGCAAATACAGAAAAAAGTATGAACTAATCCATGTGTCCAGTAAGCAATGTTGCAAAAAATGCAATATTGCACAAGCATTTGTGATTACCATGAGTCTTTTGTATCGCAGCGGAGGAGTTTTGACCAATTCTGCCAAGCAGAATAGTTTCAGTACTCAGCCACATTCAAGAGGTTTTGAGCTATAATGACCTTTTTAAGGGCATGTCGCTGTCCTTTTCTTTTTTTTTTTTTTTTTTTTAAGCCAGTCAGACTGAGACTCACTTGGGTGCTGCAGATCATTGTCCTGGTGTGTAACCCAACTGCTCTTTAGCTGAAGTTTAAATTCTCCTGCAGCATTTTCTACTAGGGAGAAAAATGAATGGTTTTTGTCAATGAAAGCAAGTAATCCATGTTGTGAATCAAGAAAGCCACCTTTGATAATCACAACCATGTTTTACTGCTTGCATGTTTTGTTTTGGGGTTTTTTTTATGTTTTTTTTCTGAGATGTGTTTTTTATGCCAGATGTAAGGTGGTATACATCTTCCAAAAATTCAATTGCCTTGTCTTGTCAATATTTCCTCATTGTCTTTGGAGTCACATGTTGAATGAGCTCCATGAAAGACTTATGAGTAGATTACCTTCTCCAACCTCAAGCCTGGAGTCTTTTCTTTTTTTTTTTTTTGCTAATATTTATTTTTAAAAGTGAGCATATGTGAATGGAGTCCATACTTTGTCATAGAAAACAAACATCTTCTGCGGCATAAATACACAGGCGGACATCAACAGATATAGGAGTTATGTGAAACCAAACCTGAAATGACTCGTCTAATTTCATGCATCATTTTGGATAAACATATTAACTTCCCACTTCCTCCTTACTCAGCTCCATGTGCTACAGGCCTCGGCAAACCATCCCCACCTAATGCCTGTAATGTGATATAACAACAATTAACAATCAGACACCATGCAGCACATTAAATTTATGTCTCCGTCTGTGCCTCCTGCAGATGTTATGGTGCTGGGTGTCACTGGGAAATTTTATCACTGCTTGGGTAATGGAATCAGGGAACGAGGTGGGAGGGGTCAGAGAGATTGTGTTGTCAGGGCTTCCTGACAGACGAGCAGAGCATATCCTGAGCAAACCCCTCCCCCCTGCACCCTTAACCACATTCTCACTCATAGTACTTTCTTTCAAATGACTAAATTACCAACCTTCATAATAAAGGAAGGAAAGTGGTAGAAACAGCCTGCCAGAGGCCACTCAAGTGTATTTCAAATAACAAAGAGACCCTTTTTGAACACATACTTGTGAATCTCCGTCCCCATTTTACCTATAAAATATTATTGAACTGCAACAGAAAAGCACCAAGATTACAATCAGAAGAAAAGCATTGGTTAGACATCAGTTTTTGATGTGGTTTCAATTCAAGTCCTATTGCATTTCAGGGACTTCTTTAGAAAAATATCCTTAGATTTATAAATTAGTGTCTGGTAAGGAGTGCCAGACAAAAACAAGCAAGAAAAAAAAAACTACTGTATGCAATAATAAATATATTTTTATTAGATTATTTCTTCAGAAAAAAAAATCTAACAAAATATTAAGTTGCCAGTTTTTCTCAGCAAAAATCTGTTTTCATGATCTGGATTTCTGCTTCTGTATGAGAAATGTTGCACTAGGTACGTTTCTGACATTTTGATTTTTATTTTTAACAACTCAAATCAACAGCTTGGTTTTTATTATCTAACTTTAACTGAATAAGGTAATTAAAATACTCAGAAACAGAATCTTCATTTCGAACACAAAACCTTTGCCTATGCCACTCCTCACTCACATCTCAGAGTGACTAATCATAAAACATCTGGACAGACAGTCTTTACCTATTTTTTGAGATTCTGACAGTTGTCTGGAAAAAATTAAAACGTTCCGCCTCTTCGAGTGTCTCAATTAGTAGTTACAACCTTCTTTGTGCATTGCATTATTAAAAAGGGGGTAATAAAATATTTAGCTTGCAAGAGCAAGTCTATTGAAATGCAAGAAAGACCCCAATCCATTTTTTCCCAACAATATTTATCTTCACTCTCTTCTAAGCCTGACAAACAAAAGTTGGAACTGACAAGTATATTAGTAACTATCCTGTTTTAAGTATATTTTCACAAATAGTTAAATAAAACCAATACAAATTTGAGATCATCGTGTGGGGCAGAAGCACTTAAACAAAATGGTCTTTCTTGCTGGTTACTAATTTTCCTTCTTACTTGCAATTTGTCTCTTGTAAAGTGTCAATCTTGTGATCTTTATGTCTCATTCACTTGGAGAATATCCACATTTGAAACAACAAGGAAAAGGACTTCTAAGATATCCCGGACTCTAATCTGATTGAAACCAATGGGCGTGTTGCCAAAAGACTTTATTATGTCTTGGCAATAATGGAGGGTCATAAATGGTAGCGGTTCTGAAAGGCTGAAAATTTTGCTGGGGTGATTACTGATGTCTTATTATTCATGACTTGCAGTCAATTTTTGAGTCTGTGTTCATGCAGCTGAAGGCAGAGAATATATCACTGTCAACACATGTATTTGGTAACCACGAAGAAAGAAAAAAAAAAGAAACTACATATTATATTTTTAACATTACAGTTCTTAATGGTAAAAAATACTACTCAAGTCATAAGTTTTCTGACAGTTAGCTTACAAAAACATGAGCTAAACTGACCTTGGAATTTTCTCATGGTCAGTTTGGACATTGTCTTAAACACAGATTCACTAAAATATACCTAAAATGTTGACAAAATAGAGACAAAAACAGACATTGAGAGAATGGAAATTGTTCGAGAAAAGAATATCATATTTTATTTATCTAAATCCGAGTAAAAGATGAAATATTGAGACTATTGACATCAAAATTTCTGTTTTCCGAGTGTCAGTGCTGTGTTTACACAACTGATAATGATATAATGATTGAGAAAGAAAAAGTCAGTGGGATTGTCTGAATTAGTTCAGAATTTACATTACAGACTGGTAATACTTTATTTCTCTGCTAAACATCAGAACAAAGAAATATCACATGCAATTTTTGTCAGGTTTTCATTTCTGGACCTCTTTGATTAAATATATATTTAACTCTATATCTGTATCCCGGCAGTAAATTTTTTGGTGCCCTACAACATCTCTTACCGCAGTAGGAGTTCAGTTTTGGCTCTGAATGACTATAAAGGACTTCTTAGAGCAATTTTTAATAAAGCTCGGACTTTGGAACAAAATTATTAAGTCAGCATTTAATGACCAAGAAAAGAGCCAAATGTTTCAATCTTATTGATTATAAAGGCCTGCCTGATGAGACTTAGATTTTTAAATATTGGACAAATTCATAAATCCAGCACTGGTAATCTGAATGCAGTGCTTTTCAGATTTGAATCTGTATAAAACCATGTATAATTTTACTTTTTATTTTACATATATGAGTAGTTTGACTTGCTTTGTCAGAATAAAAGTAATTGTTGTTACATGACAAGTTGAAAAAGCTCAAGTAGTGTTAATGTTTGCATTGCATTAATTCTACCTAATGTGGAAAATATTCAGGAAACAGATAACACTGGTGTTTGCAATGCTGTTAAGTGCAACTGCATGAGTAGTTCATAATGACAACACTCACCCACACAATTCTTTTCAGAAAAAAGCTCATAATGGATTTGAGTATTCTGATTCTATTTTAGCTCCTGAAAAATGTCTGCAAGCCGTTTCTCTGGCAAGCATAAATCTCCAGTTCAGACTGGCTTCTGCATCAGGTGCATTTCTCTGCTGCCTGTGAATAACATTTCTGTCCTACCTTGAGGAAAAGTATTCAAAGGTTTAAGTTAAAGATCTATCATCTGAGATCACAAAATGTGTTTTCTGCAAAAGAGAAAGTGACTTGGAAACATGATGTGTGCTGTCTGCAGCTGCTATCATTGCTCTTAAGGAGCAAATGCCCCAGCTGTTTTTTTCAAGTGCAGGACTGTGACTCAGCTGGGAGAAAAAGCATCCAGCTGTACGCAGGCACAGGTTTGAAATGAACAGAAATGCAGAAAACGAGAGAGTCTTTTTCTTGTAATGCACTGAAATAGTGTTCTCAGTTGAAAGATTATTCCCGGTGAAAAATATAATCACAAACGAATAACCCATGAAATGTTTTGCTGCAGATCATAGCAAATCTATAAATATCTAAAGTCTGCAATTACTCATCACACACCTTCATGGAAGCAAAAATGTTTTAAATGTTGCGTAACTGCTGCTATTTCATTCTTGCTGCCTACAGACAAACTAATGCCCAAATTTAGTACATGAACAGAGCTTCCAAACGGAAAAAAAATAAAAATAAAGTAAAATGAAGTAAAGTTGTAGGGGAACGTATTGAGACTTCCGCTTTGAATGTATAGCATGTTCTTCAATGTGTATTTATTTAACAAACAGGGAAATAGTGTTTGGAAAAACTCTACAGTCTGAAAGCCCCTCCTGTCACTTGTCATCACTTTGGTCAAACACTAATGTGGGATGGCGTCCAATTTCTGTTGCAAGTTACCTGTTGTTGTGATAACGCTCAAGCACATTTAACTTCAGATAGCATAGATGATAGTGCATTGGCACCGTCTCTAAAATGGAAAGTATAGGATTACCTCTGGCTGCTGAATCTTGACATCCCTCTGCACTGAAATTATCTTTTGTTGGGATGAAAACAGAAAGAATACAAAAGAAATTAAAAACAGGAAACAGTGATGAGAAGAAGTGGTTTTTCAGAGGGCTACAGCAAACAATAACTTCTCCTCAAAAAAGAAAATGATGTTTGTGACAATATTAGGTGAAATGACTTGCTTTGGAAATTAGATTTTGAAGAATGAATGACAGGATATTAAAATGAATAGAGTCATCTATCAATAGATAGATATATATGGGCAATATATATCACATTCTTATATTTATGAAATGTGAGACTGTTAACCTTAAAGTGATGAAAACAAGAAGCACAGACTAAAAATTAAAGAGAAAAAAAATATTGCAGTTTTCTCTGAAGACCACAAAGTTAATTTCAGAGCCTAAGTCTTGAATTACCAGTTAATATAGTGGATGATTGTGTGGTTGCTTCTCAATCTATCAGGTTAAAAGAAATACAAGTTTTAATAAAAGTGATACATTCAAGTAGAACTTAACTTTGTATTATTCTATGGTTTATTCTCAGATATCACTAAGTGAGACATTCAGTTATTCAAGTCAATGAAGGAATCAAAAAATGTTTTCAAAATTCTGCTTTCCGACAGGTCTGTCCTAGGAACAAATACCTGCACTGATAAACCTCTACAAATAAATTGTTTTATGAATGGTTTGTAGTTGGATTGGTTTGTAGATGGATTGGTTTTCTTTGTTTTAGTGCAATCTGAATAATGAATTATCAGGGATGTGTGTAATTAATGATTATACTAACCCTTTTCATCAATTCATGATTTGTTAGTCACATTTGATTACATCAACCTGTCCAGGGACTTCAGGTGGAAATGAGCATTTTTTTTTTTTTGCTGTAACCTCGTACCACGTATCTCTTCTTTGAAGAGGTCAATCAAATGTTGAACTGTACATTGTCTCTTTGCAAATAAACAGTAAGCAGTACCGAAAAGCAAGATGGCTATCCAACAGTGTTTTACAACCAACAGAACTGATTCAAAACTGCTCATAAGATATCGCAAACTTCATCTTAAAATTCAACAGTGCAGCAATTTTATTTTGGAAATAAAATTAAGCTGAATTTTTTTCAGATTTGAAATTCTGAGTGGGTCTGATTCAAGACTTCCTCCATCCATCTCTGTCACCCATCACTGTTCTTAACTTCAATACAAATACAAGACTTCTTCATTAAAGTCAGATTCTATCACGCTTTGCCTTATTCTGTTGAAGTCAGCCAGCAGCTGAGAAGAAGTGTGTAGTCAGCTTGTTCCTTAAAGGTCACAAGGAGGAAAAAAGTCAATCAGACAGTAATGGCTATATTGGGATTGAGTTTTTCACCATTGCAGCTAATTTCCTCTTAAACCTGACCAAATGTCAGCAGCAAGCCTGTTTGAAGCCCCTGCAGAATACTGTCAGTTTTTGCTGGTTGAAATGGTAATGGATGATACTGGAGTCATTAGCTATGGTATGAAGGAGGATTATGTATTATATGTCTCCTGATATAGAGTAACTCTCAAAGAATATTAAACTGGAAGAGCAATCAGAGACCACAGAGCCCCTCCAGTGTCCTTGGCCTTCTTCACAGTTTAAATAGTTCAACTCACCGACAAGATTTTAAAAATCAGGGTGGTTCGTTTTCCTGAAGCTTGCTGACTCACAGTCATTCCAGAGTTATTATGTAAAATGTACTGCACTCTAAATAATGCATGATGGTGATCTATGATGTAGCAAATAGTTTGGGGATTTAAAAAAAATCAAAATAGTTAATTGTAGGCAAACTGATTTTTCCCTATGCATTTCCATGCTATTAATTCTAAGGCTTGCAGTAGGTACACATCCCACACATTTAAAGCTGCAGCATTGATTTGCAGCTGTATTTCTGGAAACTTAATGGAAATTTAATTTCCCCTGTCTGCCCATTACTTATGGAGAATTTACAGCTCTTTAGCATCCACAGGCATTTAGTTGTTTGCATAACTCTATCAGAAGCTGTGCCTGAGCTTCCTACTCATTTACTGTATGAAGCACTATAGTGAGTCGGCCATCATGTATAAAAGCTTTATTGTAATTTTTTTATTCACTATGGAGTATGCTAAGAATTCATCACAAGGTACATTAAAAGAAGGTATAAAAAAGTGCATAATGCACCACTGCCACATTTCTAAAAATCCAGAATTGTCTTAGATTTTAATCTTATTAATTAAAAACAGAGCAACACTGATTACATCAGTTAAGCTTGCTCCCTATTTTTAGGTTTGGGAAAAGTACCATTGGTAGGAAAATCAAATTCATCCTCAAGCTGTATGTCACAGTTTTGCACATTGTTCATATAATAGAGAGATTTCAATTTAATATTATTCCATTCAGGCAATAACTTTTTTGACAGAAAATGAGAAAGGAAATTATGATAAAACAATGAAAAATGACTATAATTTCTAAAAAAAAATGATTTATTTACTTACAAAATGTTAAATACTTAAAATTGTAGCATAATACAACCTGTAAAATATAATGAAGAAAGCACACCCTTAGTAAAATTTAGGTTTCAATCATAAAAATTATCTGGTCTGTTCCAAGTTCTGCTTTGCCTTCAATTATTAAACTATAATAAAAACTAAATGAAATAGCTTGTAAAGAATCAGGTCCACCTTAAGTATTTTTAAAAACATGGTTGACCAAATAATTAGAAATGGGGGTCTTTTTGTTTCTGTTTTTTTTTTCTTACCATGGCTGCAGCTACAGCAAAACAGATTTATGTCAAGAAATTGAACGTCGTTGCAAAAAGACAAAAGAAGCTGATTACATGTTTTTACAACAAAAAAGAGACATTTATGCCATTCGATTGGACGTGAATTCTAGTGTATCTTACCTACATGTCTTGAGAACAAAACTGGAAATGCTCTTGGCATAATTATGAATGAGTTCAGTCTTTCAGATGCAATCGTGCTTCCTTCTCACAGAGCGGCCCTCACCAGCGCCTCTCCCACTCAGCTGCTACAGACTAGCAGCAGCAATTAGCAAACACCTGGTGGAACTGTGGCAGAGTGTCAGAAAGAGCAGACACTTCTTAAAGGGACAGAGCCCAATTTCAAATTCCAAATGCTTGATGTACACAGAATGCAATTTTCCAGCTTTGGAAAGCCTGCATGTTAGGTTAATAAACTATTGAGCTTAACTGACCACTATAAAGGAAGAGAAAGCGAGACAGACAGGTAGGTAGGTAACTACCAATTCCATCACGCAGCCCAAACCACATGAATTTGTTAAAGATCATGATCAAAAGATACAATGAACTCTTTTTCTTCAATACGTATTACAACAATAGCCTGCTATTTCTGAACTGTTACAGAACAAATGATACAATTAGCTGTCATTGTAGCTTCACAATACATCACATCTCAATGTACATATGCCGCATTATTGAAATCAGACAGACGTTTTCCACATCTGTGTTCTTTATGAGCTTATCAAATGACGACCATACTCTTTGCTTTAAGTGGGTGTAATGGGGACGATGTAATTACAGAGATGCTTTCACAGAGCTGAGTGCTCATGAGATTTAATAAGAATAAGTGAACTTATCACAACACTGGACAAGACCAGCTCTGACTAGAAAACAGCCAGTCATGCCACCAGACAGTGAAAATGATCTACTGCTTACTTCCAGCATTGTTACCTATGACTGCTTTAATGTATATATGAGATCATTGTTTACGTTCATCCTCTGCGTTTACAAGAAAGTAAAATCAGCGGTTTTCCAACCTCTATTGAATAAAAGTGGCGCCAGTGTGTCTGAGAAAAAAACAGTGGTCTAAAAACAAAGGGCACAAAGAGAATCCTGAGACAAAGCATTTAACAAGGCAGTGTTCAATTCACAGATGGTGTGTATAGCTGATTGAAGCCAATCAAGCCAGATAGAATGGCAGGCTTCCTTGTTTGTCGAACCCTAAGAAGATTACTAACCACCGGCCACTGCATCTTATCCCTCAAATCCCCCTCTAACACCAGGCAGCCTCCTGCAAATACAGATCTCATGCTCCTCGTTGCCACCCCATTCTGGCACCGTTCTTCAGTCAGGGTGTCAGAATATAATCAAGACAGCATTAAACACAAAGAGGAGAAAAGGCAGTAACAACCAAGACAAAGTGAGGACTTCACAAAGTCTGAGGGAGGATCAAAAGATTACTAATAAAACTGTGGTCAAGCAAAAAAGTGAAAAGCAGCTAAAATATACTCATCTTTTTAGGTACTGTTAAATTATAAAAGGGATATTTCAGTCTAACTCAAGTTATATCTGTGCATTTCAAATATTTTGTTTTTGCTTTTTTGTCACATTAATATGTTTCAGCTCAGACAAAATTTAATGTCTTAAAAGAAAGAAATAAATAAAAAGAAGCTTTGGAAATTACGATTTCACTTATTACAGAAAGTAGCTTTGACAATCCAACCTGGTTCTGTGTGAAGAGGGAATGATACTCCTCTGTAAAATCATGACTGTATTGTGATTAAACATGTTTAAGAAAGCTGGGTACAATTTCACAAGCCACGCCACCGTACCATTAGAATAAAAACAATTCTTTATAAGATCCTAGCAACATGAAGTAGGCTAAAAGGGTCTCAAAATGCAACACATCCTTTCTTTTAATCACATAGGTTCTACATTTTGACTAGGTTTCAATAACCAAAAATAGTTATGCAATATAACTTTTTTGTCATATGAATCTAAATTCCTATTTTTCACTCTATTTTGTTAGAGAAAATTAAAAGATCGGTAGCTTATCCAACAGAGACGTTAGATGTGGCAAAAACCTTGACAGCAGCAACAACTTTCCCAATTAGAACCTACCATACCAGGAAGAAAAAGAGATTACACTCCGACTGGCAACTGACCAACTCCAACATTTAGGGACCTCTTTTGATCACTGCAAAATATTTTTTTTTTCATAACATTAATTAGTTCAGCCTTCCTCAGAGACCCATTGCAGCAAACATAGACAACGTTAGTTAAAAGTCTCTTTTAATGCGCATGGTTTCCACACATGAGCACGAACACGAGCAAAGACGATAAGTGAATTAGAGAAGCTTTATAGCAGCCCTCTGTGAGCAGTAAACAGACGTTTATAACTCTATAAAACCCAGCAAAATATTAGAATACTCCAGGGAACCAGCACGTTGCAGGAAGACTCCACCGGCAATGCCTTACGTTTGCCTAAAACACACGTTACGCCACATATAACCTTTTGGAAGGAAGTACACCAGGGATGACCAGTTTTTGTCTAACCCAGTTTATTTTTAAATCAGTAAAATAACAGGAAAGTGGAAGCAGAAAAATAACGCAAAAGAAACATATATATATTTATATATCTATAATCTTTAACATTCATTTTCTCATTTTTAAGCACATCACAACCAAATGCTTAAGTCCAAAAAGTAAGAGGTTAAACAAGGTTTTCTTTAAGATACACAAGATTCATTTATTTTCTTGTCATTCTTTCCACAGTCCCCCAAGAAGAGATGTCAAAGGCAACTGTAGCCAATTATTTCAAACACTTTGCTCACCAGAGTTCAGTTTCCTCAGTTACATCAAACCAAGGAGAAGGAAAGAACAAACAAACCAAATGATATCATGAAAGATGTGGAAAATAGGACGAAGGTTCATCCTGCTGAATGAAAATCAAATCTTGTATTGAGGAATATTAATATACTGGTTAACGGAGAGAAACTCAAAGATATCTTACTTCAATGCTGGCATAGAAACTAGCCGGCAGTGAAGGGCTAAAACATGATGTGTAAGACCTGATTAAACAAGAGTCCAAAACAGAAACCCGTCACCTTCTTAATGCAGCTTCAGTCCTGTCAAAAGTCTTCAATATGTAAGGATGCAAGCCTTCCAGGTTCATGGATTCCTCATCAGTACATCGTCTCGTATGTCCTTAAAACCAGTCTTTTTCAATTTTGCATACAACAAGCACACAAAAACCTCGTACTTGTTGATTAAAGAGCCTGGATTTGAAGAAATGCTTACATGTGAAAGATAAGGAGAGGATAAGCAGATTGGAAAAAGAAAAAACATAGCCCCTTCTCAACACTGAAATCTACATAATCCAAGAACAAGGAGTTTGCTGTCCCCATGTGTCCACATTCGGCACAGTCTGCAGGTCCTGATTATAGACCGTCGGTGTCCAGAAACTTTTCTTTCTTTTAATCCACTGTGGCAGAAGCACCTTCAGTTTTAAACAATGAGGAAACAAATGGTTAAATGGTTTTCTGCAGAGCAGAGGAAAATAAAGCGAGCTGGTGGGAGGGCGAGGGCAGGGTGAGCGCCGGAGATCCTGAGGTGGGTGATTAATAGCGGTTTGTCTTTCTGAAGGGGTCAGGGTTGTAAGAGCTGGATGGTCAGTGTGGGTTAGACGTGACTGGAGGCTAGCTAACTAGCCTCACAAAGTCCATACTTGGCGCGGGGTACAAAGATGCTCTGGTCTGGATTCTGAGGTAAAGAGCAGTCTAGAAACAGCGCCAAAGCCAAAGTGTGCAAGAAGTACGACCAATTCTTTCTCCGTTTTCTCCTCCTGATCATTCCTTTTTTTTTTTGTCTTTTTTTCTGAGGTAAAGAGTACAGTCTGGTTTCCAACACAAACATAAGAACTATTTCAACTTGACATCCCTTAATATACTTTCACACCATTCATAGATTTGTAGTCAAGAGCGCGTCAAAAAAAAATTATAATTTCTTTTCTCTAAAATGTTCCTCTTATCGAATTTATTTTACTTGCAACAGGCATCTTAGCAAAAGGGATATGATCAGACTAAGAGGAGCAGGGGGGAATTGAAGAGCGAGCCAATTTTAAAATGGACCAAATTCAGGTTTGTATAAAAAAATAAAAATAAAAAAAACTTGTGAAAAACCCTGAAGAATTAAAGAAGAGGAGAAAAATCATATCCCTGTTAGTGCTGAGACTCCGTCTGAAAGCCGAGGCTCCTCCGGGGAAAATTGTTGCTCATGAACACTCCTCCCCGATGCGCTGGCACGAGCGGCCCACTTTACGGTCCAGCTTAACCATCTTGAGCACAGCCTCCTGACGGCCGCGCCCCTGGTGGTCAAAGAGACAATCGTGTTGCTCAGGAAGACGATGGAGCATGCAGAAGATGAAGCCTGGAGAGGAAGGAAGGGGTCATTGGTATGAGAGGGAGAAGGTCATTTAATTTACTACATTCAAAGAAAATTTAAATAAAATAAAAAATACCACAAACAGACCATTTTAAACCAGATTAGACTTTAAATAGTTCTGCTTGCCATTTTCTATTCAGCAGAGAACAATCGTCTTACTCACAGTCTCCACTGTAGCAATAAATTTGGCCGACATAGTATGCTCAAAACGATCAGAGATTATTGTTCGCTCCATTTGTCAGAAATTACTTAATTAATACACATTTTAACACTGCAGCCATTCAATAAATGGTGATTAAAAACCCAGTTTGACATCTGGCTGCAACGCAATTAAAACCCAGTGACAACTGCACAAAAGAAGGAAATAGCAGGCTGTGGAAAGTTGGGCAACAATGGGACATAATTTTCCTCCAATCAGAAACTACACATGCAAAATTAGCCACCAAACTCTTTTGATATTCTAAGCTCTACTTAATTAAACCTTTTGAAAGTATTAGTGAGCTCATTATAAATGAAGTAACTTTTGGTGAACACATTTTGATGAAATACGTCAACAAAGGTCATGTTTTTAAAGATTGCACATTATTAGATTTGGGTTTTCCGAAATATTTAACTTAAAAGAAATAATCAAAAAAAGCTAAATTAAAAGGCATTGCGTCCACCACCTTTGACCTCTGAATGTAACACAAAAGAACGCTGACTAAGCCACAACCGAACCTTATTGACAGTGACTTAAGCTACATAAAATAAACTACTAACCTTTACTGTTGCTTAAAACACGTTGCGTAAATTTTAAGTACAGGAGCTCTTTCATTAAATGGTAATTTATTTTAATTGCTTTTGCATCTTTGTCAACCACACTTTTTCCTTCCACACCACTTTCTATACTTAGGTTTGGATACAGTAACATTTTCAGTAATGATCTTTGTGACTTTGATGAACAACTGTCAAGCCTGAGGTCATTTGTAAGAACCACATATCACTTCTGTATTAAAAATGTGTTTGAATTGGCCCACAATACAAATAATTTTGCTTAAGAAATTGGGTTTTCACATCAGTTACTTGAAACGCATCTCCCTATGTGTGCTCACTGTATTAAGTAGAGGTTTTATTGTATTTTCGTCCAGAAACACTAAAAGGAAAATCACAGCTTTTCTAAATAATTGAGATGCGCCTGTATTCACTTCATCTTCTTTAAATACCCTGAACTGATCAGGTAATTATTTCTGTCCAAATATGAAGAACCTGAGCAGGGGAAAAACTGTGGGATTCAAGTTTTTTCTTAACTAGATTTCTATTCCACTAATTTAAATTGACTCAAGTTACTGCTTGTGGACCGGGTAAGTCTGTAATTGCATAACAACAACGTGATTCAGAATGATTTTGTTCTTGGGATTTTTAGCCTCTAATGTCAAAACTAATGAGTTAACTAGCAGTTTAATACCAGAGCCATTTCCTTATGTCATTCTAATACTTAGAAAGATTAATATTAGAGGCAAGCGAATCGAGCAGATGCCTACTGAGTGTGACAAAACTGGATCACTTTCTCTGCTGGCGGATTCTTTTCTCCCCAATTTACAATCTGAAATGCATTCATGCTTTCAACTCATTTTCAGATCCTCTTGGCTTACAAACAGCAGCACATTCTGCCAGGACCATTAGCAAAATAATCTGAAATGACTGCAACAGTCGAAATTACTATAATTGCCACCATTTCCCCTTTTGGTTTACTAAAAGCCATCTTTTTTAAGCATTAAACTATTAGGAATTGATGACCAATGCATTGGAAGAAAAGGGGAGAAGTCAATTTCCAATTTAGCCATTACTGCACTGGTATAAGGAGATTGATATTAAATGGCAAAGAGCTTTGACTTTTGAAGTACTTTAATTTGTATGCAAACAAGTTGATTAGGAAGTCAAGTATTGGTTTAAATTGCATTAGGGCTTGTGGTAATTGGCTTATGTTTTATTCGCAATTAAAAACATTCAAGCTCTCTGCAATGTTCCCTATGGGCCAACAAAAGCACAAAAACTAATAGCAGAGCCAAATCTCAATTGCTCTTCTGTAAATTTTCTAATCCGTAATTAAAACTTTAACCCAGATAATGTAAATGTATTTTTCATTCTTCAAGGCAGGTTCTACTCAATACTGTAATACACACACGCACTTTGGATTGGACCTTCTACCTAACTGAGCTCTCTATGTTAAGATTGCACAGAAATATTTATCTGTATTTTAGGTCAAGTCAAAGCAAACGTCTTATCAATTTAATCGGTATTCCAAATTTTTTAAAACATATCTAACTTTAAATGCTAAAAAAAGTCTCATTTATAATCTTATTATACTCTGTTAGAAACCCAAAAAGCTTTTTAAATACAATTTAAAATAAATTTCAATCTTTCCCTTTCAGTTTAAGTATTGACTCATTTTTGTTTCTGTTACAAAGGAATTTTAATCCTGACAATTACCCAGAAATCCCATAATTCCAGTTTCAATATGTCATTCAAATCACTCACTGAAAAGGAAACAAAAAAAGAAAGAAAAAAAAAGAAAAGTTATTCATACTGATCCTGTATGTACTGCGCTTGATAAATGTGTAAATCAGTGTGCTCAACTACAAATGTACCTAGATGGATCATATTACTGATAATGTCATCATACCACAGCGACAGGAGCCCAGTTCCTGCTGTACCAGCTCCAGTTTAGTTTGGCAGCGATGGCAACGTTTGCGGCTCCGCTGTTTAGAGCCGCTGCGAGAAGAAAATGGCGAAGATGACAATGAAGATGACGACGATGAACACTCCTCACCCTCTGGGACCTCAGCCACCCTTGCTCGCTTCTCTGGTGAAGAGTCACTTTCTGACTCTGAGGCTTAAGACACAGGAAAATGTGCACAGATAAAGAAAACAAGAGAGGACAAAATAAACAATTGCAAGAAATTATGGTTAGCTGTATTTCCAGGAGTTCTTGGTCATATTTACAGTTAATTTTGATTATGTATCACAGATTGTAGCAAGGTTTAATGCTCCTGAACTATTAATTTTTTATTTTTTTTAAACTGTCACTATGTCCTGACAGAGAGAAAATTTATGGAAAAAATTAATAATTGGTGGCAGAGAAACAACCTAATATTACAGAAAAGTAGAATTTCTTAAATCTTGACAAGCTCTGCTGTGGAGGAGGAGCTGTAGCGCAGCACAGGAAAAGGCGGAGGGAAGTGTGTTTGTTCAAATTTTCAGGCTAAGCTTATGGTTTCCTCAAAACTATGTGCTGCCGTTTTAAAAGTTGAAAAGTTGAATCTCATTTAAAAGCAAACGAGATATATAAAAAAAAGCTGCATAATGACCAAAACAAGTAAAGATTGACCTGTTTTCTGTAAGCCATTAACATATATGAAGGTTGTTATCCAATCTAAAATGGTTTAAAGATGAATTAACAACTATTTACTTCGGAAAGAGGGCAAAATGCCTGTTTGATGTAAAAAAAAAAAAAAAAAACGAAGGAGGGAGGGAGGGAGAAACCAAGATTAATAGGTCTCCTGTTTTAGATTACATGCCCGACATGAGGGACAGTAGGAGCCTGTAGCAAGCTTCTGCTGGTTGGCTAGAATTTCAACTCAGCTTTTCTCATCAATCCAGCAGACTTTTTCCCCAGCCCTGCCAAAATGCAGATCAGCACTCAATAAATCTCTGAGAACTAGGCCAGGCAGTGCAGTCAGACATCCCCCTCCCGTCCCACTAGCCTCTCTCATCGATCCCCTATATATGCGAATGTGTGAGTCTGTACATGTGCAGCTTCAAACTGTGAAAAATGACATCCTTTCTCCCTTAGCCTTACTAGCCTTGTATGTTGCTGTTAATCTACATGGGTTAAAGTAGTCTTACAAGTAATTTAAGTTAGATTTGAAGTTAGGCTGAACAGCTTTAATTTGGATCAGATACAATAAAGAAATGTGCAAAAACAGTGCAAGTGCAGGCTTTAAACATAAATACATATAGCCCTGAAATGATGTAACATGTGAATGTGTGTTTAACCCCAACACTCACATGACTCTGTAACATTAGACAGGAGATCAGCACATTCACACACAGCGGGGAGAGAGTTGCCTCCTTACTGCACAGCTGTCTTAGATCATGTCACGTTGTTTTGCCTCTAACTTACAGTGGCTCTCAAAAGTTTCCACACTTCGGTAATGTAAGCCACACGTGATTTTCATCCTGTGCAATTTAACTGAATACATACACTTATTTGGACAAAAATAGAACGTAATGGTGAAATAGTTGCATATCTTTGCACGCTCTTGAACTCATACTTTGTTAAAGCAATTTTGATTCCAATTTAGTGCACATTTGATTTTACAAATCTATCTGGTTGTGACCTCTCGTATCCTCTTCTGAAGTCATTGTTTTGTCAGCTTGGATGTATACTTCTGCCAATAGAAAATATTTTAGTTGCTGTTTTTTTTTTTTTGTTTTCTTGAAGGCAGAAAGTTTTGTGCCAAAGCAAACTGGTACATGGAACTATACCAGCCTCCTCAATCTCGTCAAAACAGAAAACAAAGTAACCCAGAGCATGATGCTACTACCACCATCTTTCAGAGCTGGAATAGTGCTCTTCCGGTGAAGTTCAGTGTTGTTTTTCTGCCAAACAAACATTACAAAATAGTAGGCCAAAAGTTTAAGCTTAGTTCACATACTCCCTCAGGGCTTTGGGAATGTTTAGTCATGTTCTCTTTGGGGGAAAAGAATTAAATATTTTTTAAATTACTCTAGAATATAGACTGTAGTTATGTTCAGATAACCAGCAAATTTTGGAAACTCTTGCATTTTCTTCAATGTTATTGTCAACCTCCCTTCTTCAGTTTAAGCCCTCTGTTCTTGTCAGAAATGTAGTTTTGTAATGTCTTATCCTTTTCCTTGTATTATGGTGTGTATAAAATTCTCCCCGAATATTTTGAACCGTTTTCTTGACTGAGGACCTTGTACAAGAAGTTCTGTTACTTCCTCTCCCATCTGAGTTTAGTGAAAGGATGCAAACGAGCAAATTCAAAAGGCTCCTACCAGAATAGCTGAACTTTACAGTTTTAATCATAATGACTAATGGGAGGTTTGAGCTCCAGAAGACTGGAGTAATTTTGCATTTTTACCTCATAAAACTTTATTTTTCTTGAGTTTTACAGAATATTTGTTATATAATGTTAATATGTTTCAAAATGATTATGGAATAATTTTATTTCTTCACAAAACCTTGAAGTTTTACCTGGGTGGTGCACATTTTTGTCCGAGTTGTACATCCTGGCTGATGTTCTAAGTGTCTTTGCCAACACTAGCAAACAAGTAGTTAGCTTTTGTTTGCTCATTCTGCATGATCCACGTAGCTTTCCCATCAGAATACTCTCAGGAATAAAACAAATCTCTTTCGGATCTATCCAATGCCCTTGATCCTACTGGGCCCTCAAAAATCAGCTGTGTCAGTGAAAAGAACAAGAGAGTGGTAAAAGACATAACAGAACCAAGGCATACCAGATTCATATGAGCGCTTTGTGGGGGTGGAAAGTGAAGCCAAGACAGTATCTGTGTTGGATAGTCCTGAAAAACAGACAATACAAGCAAAATGGGAGCAAAAGTAAGAAACGGCAACAATTTAAAAATACACGTGAATGTGATGACATTGTTTCCTCCCTCTTAAGTCTCAGTTTCTTTCAGAATCTGCACTATTCTGTGCAGATTCTTAAATTATTAACAATAGAATAGAGATGTTTCACGACATTACAAAGATTCAAATGAAGCAGAAACACAGATGGGTGCACTACTGGGTCACACTGAAAAGCTCAGTTTAAAATCAGACAGCACCATAAACAAAGGCTAACAGACATTTTGCCCATGGTTGCTCGGATAGTCTTGTACCATTTTCCACACAGTACCAGCTAAAAAGACCGTGACTCTCCAGAGTGGAATCCATTATTTAAGCTGTGAGGTGTTTTGTTTTTCCAGCTATGATGGATAGCTGACAAGAGATGCTACAGCCTCCCATAAGCAGATTGAAACCAACCCAGAGATGGTTAAAAACAACAATTTCTATAAGAGCTCTACAAAATATTTTTTATAAGATCCATAATCTGCTGTTTCAGTTTTAAATCTCAGAAAGTTTTAACCGTTCAGTGAACTTTGTACATAATTGACTCCTTTTTCTAAGGAACCCAACTGTTACACACACATATCAGTGAGAAAAACTGAACAATTTAATGGTAATGAAAAAAACCCACTTTTTTAAAATCCTTAATTTATATAATTTGTGAAGCTAAGCAGATTAATAAACTAGCTTCAACAGGAATTTTTCTCAAAGATAAAAATATATTTACAATATACTGCATGAATCTAATATATAGTCAAAATTACTCCTGCAGTTATTTCACAGTTGACAAGGTTAGTGAGTTTTTTCTTTTAAGTTGCACACATCAATTTCTGTGCTACTTTTTTTCACCTGTGCCAAATAGACCTCTACAAATAAACTTGTCACACTGTAGGGATGACGGATGCCAGGGCAATTGTAGGTGTCCTATTTGGACTTTTGCTTCTGAGAAGACATCCTTTACTATCACTCTGTTGGTGTCCATAAGGACAAGTGCAACTTGCTTCTTCTGCAGACATAATCAACAAAATGCTACGATACAGATTTTGTCCAATAAGATTGAAAATTGTGTATTTTAACTCACTTTTGGTGCTTTAGTTTCCTTTAAACGGCTTATATCACCATTATGCACCTCATTCAATGTTTTGTGAAATTTTGACCAATTACATTTTGACACTAGTTAGATAGTTTTAAACAAAATAATGAACAAAAAGATCTAAGGCGAATGGAAGCACACTTGCCCAAGGTTACCAGCAAAGGGGACAGAGCAGTGGGAGGAGTGCAGCCCAGAAGTATACTCAAAAGCATAATGTTCTTTTGGGATAAAGATAGGAGTTAACTAAAATTAAAATACTGCAAGGATTTTTTTCTTTGACAGACCAGAAGCAATTAAGAGGAAGATAAGAGTAAGATAATGTCTGAAGACTTAAGAGTACATGAGACACAAAGTGTAGTAAATGTCATTTGTAGTAAATGACATTTACTACAAATGTCATTTGTAGTAAATTTGGTAAAGTAAGATGAGTGATTTCAATGTGTTTTGCATAGAAATTTGTTTCCTGTGATGTCGATATGCTTATAGACATTTTCCTAGCAGGAGTAGAATAATGTGGATCTCTGAGCTAAATCCAGAATCAACACTGGAAAGGAAGAGATGCTGCTGTGGCATTGGATTGGACAGATCCTGGCTGGTTCCTGTATATTCACAATATGGTTTTGTTTTCCCACAAAAGCCAGCAGCACAGGTTTTGGCACATTTCAAGCAAGACAAGCAAGCAAACAAAAAATGTTTTCATGAGTTGGTGCTGAAAAGCTTTTTTTTCCATCTGTGGTCAGGAAGAGCGTTTTTACCATCTGACTCAAGATCCAATAAAAACTGAACTGAGAATGTGGCAGGTATGTTAACATAACATATTAAGAGTTATTCAGACAACTATAGCATAAATAACATGCTAGCAAGTTTACTAAACCATCCGTGTCTCTCCAAATCACTAAACGCAATGAAATCTTCGTCCTTGGTGTCGCTTGTAAGCAACTCCGCTAACTCCGAAGATAGAAGAACACAGGCCCAGAGCGCCATATTGCATGAAAATAACATGCAATATGATATATTAATGTGTTAACAATTTCACACATAAGTCACTCCTGAGTACAAGTTGCAACCCCAGCCAAACTATGAAAAAAAAACTGTGAGTTAGAGTCCGGAAAATACGGTACATACAGTAATAAAAAGGATGCTGAGCAGCATATTTTAGGACAAAATTAAAAACAAGGTCTTACCATTTTGAATATGAACAGATGCCACTCCAGTCTCTCCTGGCGACGGTTCTTCTGAAGTGTTGGATCTTGACATCAGGGACTGACTAATGCTGTTTGTTTCAGTACAGAAGATGTCCGTTTGACTGCTGCTGGTGCTTGAAGAGGTCTTTGGGGCACAATCATCGTTTGGCTGTTTCTTCTCAGTGTCTATGAAGAAATTGGCAGGTTGAAATGTGCTTTCTTCTTGTCTCAGGCTACTTATTCCAAAAGAACTTTCATGTTTTAAAAATTAACAGGGTAATGTTTCAAATATGTGTGGCACAGCGATGCATCTTTGGACAAAGAACAAAACTGAACAGATTTTAGGTTAAGAGCCAAGACTTTCTGGCATGTGATTATAACCTGAGTCTGGTGAAATTAAAAAGTTCCAGAGATAAAATACCCTGAGATGCATAAATATAAATAATTTGTAATACCAATATGCAATTTTTAGACATACTAATGACCAAGTTTTGGTAATCAGCAAAATACTTTTTAATTAGTTGGTCAAACAACATCTTGTGATAATGTTCTAAACATTAGCCTTTTATTTCATTTTACTTGAAGACCTATTAACCCTGTAGTAGTTTTTTTTCTTTATATATTTACTAGCCTGTATGAGTGAGTAAAAGTTTAATTTTATATAACATTTGCCCAAACAGTGGTCACAAAGTGCATCACAGGTAAAGTATATTAAACAAAATATACAGCAATCAATGCATAACACATAAAATGAATACAATAAAACCATGAAGGCACATTATAAAAGCTTATACAGCAGTATCTGTTAAAAACTGTAAGAATATATTTTACGGGGATCGTTAATACAATTACAGTCCCAGTTTGTTTTCCTGTGTAAACTTGTAACAAAGCTATTTAGAAGACCGCATAAAAATATTCAATCAAAACTGCTCACCACTTTCTAAAATGGGAAATTTATTTACTTAGAAACAAATAGCATTAACTCGACTTAATGTACTCCTCATTTCGTACAGTCAGAGAGAGGTAGAATATACCAAACACAAAAGCATAGATGAGAATAACTTACCTGCAAAACATTTAGAGCAGAGATTCTTAGTTTTGCTCGACCTGGGGGAATTAGAGAAGACTTTGTTAATGACATCTAAAAGTGGTTAACAGGGGAAAATAAACACCTGAGATCTAGGATTCAATTTTATGGAAGATTGCAAGACTAATTGATCAAGCCGTTAACCAAGGTCTGCTTCTCTCTCTTCAAGAACAGAATGTAAAATGTCCAGAAGCTCATGAAAACCATGGCCAAAATAAGAAATTAACTAAATAAAATAATAACGAAAAGGCTACAGAAGAGGATGGAGTGGAGATCAGTACATCTTGGCAGGTTAAAAAAATAAAATACAACACACAAAAAAAGTAAGAAGTAGTACAGAAATACAAAAATTATATAAAATGAGTATTTATTTTCTATGAAGTCTAGATAGGTTCATTATTCAGGTTCCAGGAGAGCAAGAGAGAGCAAGAATTTTAGAAAATAACAGGAAGGCTGAAGTTATTACATTACACAGAGTTTTAAACTTTTCCACATTCATCTTTTCTTTGTGATGGAACATGCTGGATATGAAAATACGGGAGGCCTTTTGAAAATCTCTACATGAAGTTTACAGTTAGCAAAGCTAATCATAATGAATGTTATCTTTTTAAGACTCTGTACCCCCAAAAGAAATTATCAATGTCTGTACAGGGTGAAAGGACAGAATAAAATTATCTTACATGCTTTTTATATTATAGTTAAAGTGAAAAGAGAATTACTTAAAATTACTATTGGTTTATAAAAAACAGGAACTTGGAAAATTAGGCACAATACTTTCTTTATGGAATCTCTAATCAGCAGTTATATCAACATTTAATTAAAACATCAGTCCTAAAATCCCATTTCTTACTCCTCACAGAGTAATCTTAGAGCAGCAAATGTCTAGAATTAGCAATTATGATCCAAATAAAATCAAATGACACCCAGGGCACCATTTTGGCAAGGCAGACATCTGACATGACAACTGTTTAAACAATTTGATTGTTGCTTTTGCAACAACTGTTAATGAAAAACCTCAAATAACCTGACCTGTTCATGAACAAGAAAAGCATTTTAGTTTCCTAGAGCCCCAAATGTGTTTCTTACAGTCCTCAATACATGATTCTTCCTTCTCATCTTTAAATAGATCTTAGAAGTAAAATAGCTATTGTTACAGAGTTGACCAGCATAGCCTTCATGGTTTCAGTAGTGCAGCTCTTTCTCAACAGATAGCTCTAGCTTCCTCCTGAGAAGGCTCTTCTCATTTCCTCTCCGGCCGTCGTCCTGACTGTCTGTGCACTAAGTGTGACGGTCGCTGCTATCAGTCACATTCTATTTATTTTGGGCGCTTCGTTGCACACCTTTGTCCTCGTTTCTAAAAGTAGGGTCAGCTACAGTCAACCAGAGGGGATGGCTGGCATTTTCTAAGTATGAGTTTGAAACAGAAAAGAGGAAACAAGAAACCAGGATGAATCCTAAATCTCATTCATGTAGAGAGCATATAACCCCATCTTTCCATTAGCCCTGCAAATGAAAGGCAATCAAACCAGTTGCATTAAGAAAGATTGGAATGAAGACAGGCGAGAAGTATGCTGAAGCCTAAATAAAGTCTGAAAAGAGTGGAGAAAACCTGTGTTTCGCCACTGGCCCAGTGGTAACAAGAATACCTAATTAGGAAAGATTCTGTCATCTCCAGGTTAAGTGACACAAACCTGTGATAAAATTGTTAATGCTTTTGGAAGTCTGATTCTGTTAAGATATTACTGATATAATCAAAATTAAAAGATCTAACAAAAACCTACCAAACCTTCCAAGACATTGTGTCACCTGTGAGGGAGCCTAAATTATTTAGAGTGATGGTCTATCACATACAGGAACTAAGCTGGATTTAAGTCACAAGGGAAGATGAGACCATAAATAATGTACTACTGTGCCAAATTTGCTGTGTAAAATTATTCCTTTTATACAATTTCCACAAAAAATGATGAACAATGAATAGGACATTTTATACTAGACTGGAGCATTAACTGTGTGGCATTTTCTGCAGACAGAAAAAAGCCATCGTAGAAAAATTAGGCTGATACCTGTCGTCAAAGTATACAACAGTTTAAAGTCACAATTTCAAACCTGCAACATTTTTCAGTAATGCCATTCCTGTGGTTTGGCTGTTGAGACAAAGTAGCTTCAGCATAGAGCACAGCACCTTTTAGTTCACTACCTAGCCAAACGCTTAATGTAAGATTGCTCTAAATAATTTACAACAAGCATTAATTTTACAACTTAAGAAAAATGCTAAATTCTGTCTCCAAGAAGAAACCACATGATAGAAAACACACCCAGCTGCCATTGTCTGCTTTTTCTCCAAGCTGGATAAACCAAAATGAATGAAAAAAAAAAAAATTCCAAACATTAGAATAACTTAGTGAAGGATCAATACAACAACAGCTCATCTGGTGTTGGTTAAAGTCAAATTTATTTATATTTGATTTATAATATAAATTAAATTAATGACTTAATAGCTGGGAGATGTATTAGCACTATTAGATGAACATTAAACTGATTATCTTGACTAGAGACAATTTGAGAGTTCTTGTGTTTTTTTATGTATCCCTTATTTAATCACTCTTATTGAACAGAGAATACCCGAACTCAATCAATCAGGCAAATAGAAAAATAGTCAACTTTATTATTACTATTACTCTCATTAAATATGTTTTTTTATATTAAATATTTACACCACACTTCCTAAAAATAATTATTGAATCAAATCCAATTAAAAATCCCAATATAAACCCACCTATTTGAGTTCATAAATTTCTAATCAGCACTCAAGTGTACCTAAAACAATCAATGTTATATATCTTTTCTTAAGCAGAGACCAGTTATGACTTAATTCTTAGATGACCTGCTGTCACAGCTATACATGGTGACCTTGAGTAAGAGTTTGACAAAATGGCACAAATGGGGAAGTCAAACATTAAGGCAGGCAAGCAGAATAATGAGTTTCCTCATTTTCTACAATAAGAAACATCTATGTTGCATTTTCAGCATTAAAAGCAGGTTACATTGAATTACTAGAAATCCCATTTATCACTCGTTCACTGCCCACTTGCAATAATCCTTCTGATAGTTACTCAAGCGACATGCATGTTAGTGACAGCAGCCTGAAGAACCTAGCACTTTGGTACCATATTCAGAAATAATGATGAACATTCAGCTTAGCCTTCATACGTTCTAAAGTTTCTATGCTCATTGGCTGTGTCTGCAAAACTCTTGATTCTGACCACCAAAGTCTTTTGTCTGCTTAATGAGCACAAGTTCTTCACTTACACCTGCTTTACTTACAGAAGTACTGGCTCACGACTTTTTGTTTCGGTTGTAGGGGAAATGCATTCCAGTTAGACGAAAGAATGTCAAATTACCTGCCACAGAAGTGATGTGGCTAGAGAATGAATGTTGGAAAAGTATACCTCTCTACCACATGAGAAAATTAAATCTCAGAATGTCAATCAACTTAAAAAAATATCAAGGCAGCCAAACTGTCTGTACTTGTATTATGTTACTTGGCAAGAAAACTCTTTGGAACTTGGCCTTTTATATGTCCCAATCTACTTAATCTAACTGTATTAGACTAAAACAGTTTGAAGAACACATAACAGACTTTATGTGTTATTATATTCAGTTATATTCACATATAACTACATGTGAATGTAACTGATTAAGATTCTGTGTAGTGCCTTGACATAATTTTATAAATTGCAGTTTTCTGAGTTGAGGCTTGCATCATACAGCACACTGTTCAAACAAAAATTAAACTCATTCATCAGCTAGTTTTAAATACATTTTTAATATATGCACAGCTTGCAACAACAGTTGTCCAAGTCCAATATTTGAGAACTACTATCCTGGAACTTTAGTTGCATCCTTTCTCCGACACACCTGAACTAAATGAACGGCTTGTTACCAGGTATCTGCAGAGCGAGCTGAAGGACATACTGATGAGGGAATTCAGCTTTTTCATTCAGGTGTGTTGGAGCAGGGATGCATCTAAAAGTTTCAGGATAGTAGCTCTTGAGGTATGAATTTGAGCAGCCAAGCTCTATAGCCAGGGTCTACAAATCCAGGTCTGGAGAGCTGATGTCCTACAACATTAATGTGCCTCTCTGCTTCAACACACCTGAGTGAAATAATAAGGTCATTAGCAGGACTCTGAAGAACTTGACAGCATACTGAGGAGGTGATTCAACAATTTGATTCAGATGTATTTTACCAAAGACAACACTAAAAGTTGCACAACACCAAACAGGGAGGCCTGGATTTGAGGTCCCTGTTCTACAATATGCAAGATACTGTTTTGTTAAACTTTGTCAAACTGTTAATAATTAACACAATTTCAATTCAGGCATCCATAACATGGATGTCAGTATCAGTAGGTCTGTGGATGCCATTTTTCTCCATGTTTTATCTTTGGTATCTCCTCAATAACAAGTACTTATGTGCTACTGTGGGTTAAAGGTTTGAGAATCCCCACTGATAAAGTAAACACACCCAAAATGAACTTATTTACTTCCTGTTTCACTGAAGAAGGTTGTCAAAGGGGCCTGATCTTTTTTAGAATAGAATTTTCAAATTAATCTAAGAACCTCTGAATTAATATTCTCACACACCCTAAATAACATAATTTGATAAATAAGCACATGCTTTTCTTGCCTGGGGGGGAAAAAAAAATTGAAAGGACTAAAATTATAATTTTCAAATCATCATTTGAAAAGGATTGTGACTAATCATTTTCAAATATGATCGATAATAACTCAAAATAACAAGAATAGTTTTTAAATGTATAATACTTAAATAAAATAAAATACATAATAACAGTAATGGTAACCATTATTATTTATTTAGAATGCCCTTTATGTCTTCAGATATCAATGGGATACAATAATTTTGGTTCATTAACATAATTTCAAAAAGGTGCAAACATCTCTCTAGTCTTACAACATATCAGAACACATACCAAGCAAAAGAATTATTGGAAGCCCTAAGAAACTATATTTTATGACGCCAAACGTTTGAGGAAGGATAAAATACATTTCAGCAGTAATGAATGGTCCGAAAACCACCACGGCCTACATTTATCAGAAAAGGAAGATGTCTGTAGCCTTCGTGAGTATGGCCGTCTGACAATACAGACTAAATGAGGAAGAAAACTTTGGTTAGAAAGTTAACCAAAACTCTAATGGTCCAATGACCTCCACTATTTCCTTTGTGGGGATAAGAGAACCATCAGCAAAGGCTAACAATCACTTTTGTGTGGTAGCTGCCAGAAAGAGGCCACATTGCAGCTAAATTGAAAATGATGATCTGATAAGGCCAAAATAGAACCTCAATTCCATGTTTCTTTTTGAGAGAAAAATAGACACTGGCAACCACCACCTGCTGTGAAGCACAGTGGTGGCAGCATCCTGCACTAGTCCACATGAGATACAGTATGGTCACAGAAAAAAAAGAAATCAAGAAATCCTGCACCACATTGCTCTGGGACTGAAACTATAGCAATAATTCATCTTTCAACCCCACAGTTAAGATAACAAAGGCGTGACTTTAGGAGCAGCCTGTGAATGTCTGTGAGTGGCTAAGCCAAAGCCTACACCTAAATCCGAATGAACTTCTCTGGGAAGACCTAAAAATGGCCGTCTACTGACACTCCCCGTCCAACCTGAATGAGCGTTGAGAGGACCTGTAGAAAGAAATGTCTCTAACAGGTGTTACAACTGGATTAATAAACATTCAACAAAAATCTGCACATATTAGCTCTTTTCGTTTTTGAGAAATAAATGTAAAAATATGTGCCAAGACGGAATTGTGTTTATTTATCATTATTTTTTGTTGGAAAACTGGAACACAGCTGTGTTACTCATGGTCTGCTTGACAGCCGTCCAGTGGGTTCAACTGTTTGCTACATGAACACGGTGTGTTAACTAGTTCCCTCTGTGTTAACGCTGTCCCACCTGAAAAATTACATGTAGGATTTGTCGCACACTCACCCTAAAGTCTACCTTCATAGGCTAAGGTTACTACGGCCAGCTGCTGTTAGCTAGAAGCTAATGCTACAAAACAATGAGGAGGGGGTAATGACAAGAACGGCAGCTCATCTCTGTTACGGTTGCTAATGCTAGTAGCAGTCGACTTTGCTAACTGTTTGGGAAAGAAAGGCACATTGTAAAGAAATATATTTGAGGAAATGTTCCGGCTTACCCCCAGAACCCGCACGGGCAGCGCGGGGGTAAAACGTTGACGTTGCTTGGACCCTTGCTACCCTCGCTCCCGGTGTCCCCCATATCGGACCTCCGTGGCAAGCTGTCGCGTAGCAGGTGAATCCGTGGATGGAGTGAAGGCCTCCTGTTTGCGCTCAGCTAGCCCCGGCTTCAAAAGTCCCTGCTCGGCTCGGAGTAAGTCTTAAAGAGTTTCAGCCGAAAACGAGTAGCTCTGCCGACACGAGCGGCTTGTGAACACGTAAAGTTAATCCAGTCTCAGTGGGTGTCAGGGCCCGTCAAAGCCGAAGACTGACGGAGCCACTGGGGACGTTGGGCCGATCAGCTGGAGAGAGGAGCAAACCACTGGAAGAGATGGGAGGAGCGGAGAGTCGCTGTAGGAACTAAACTTCAGCTCGTGTGTCTGTGCCGAAGAGTTTCAGTAAAAAAAATTAAAAAAAAGTTGTAAGTTTATCAATTCAACTCTTTGATTATTCACTAAAGGTTTTAAGTTTTTCAGACAAACTAAGTTTTGGTATGATCCGGACTGTGAGAAGGAGATTTCTTTAAAGAAAGAGCCAATAATAATAATATTAATAATAAATACAACTTGGATTGTATTTACTCTCCTTTAGTTTAAAGATTATTCTTTGACGCTGAAATATTTTTGCAGCATTTAATCATGAGTATTTAGTATATTAATCCAGTAATGTAATAATTAAGAAAACCTATTAATTGCATTAGCCTACTGCGCATGTGTATGACATATTGCAATGAATACTGATAATCAACTCTTCATCAAAAAAGTTATAGTCATTTATATACTTTTGATTGTCTTCTAACAACCTAAACACTAGGGTGCCACCAAGGAGACCTGTCTAATTAGACGATGTTAGGTCAGCGGCCTTTTTCGTGGGAAAGGCCGCTGACTTGATGGACAGATGTCCAAAAGACAGTCTTCGACTCGTTCAAGAGGAGAGTAAGTCACAAAAGGTATTTGTTGAAGAAGCTAGTTATTTGCAAAGTTCTGTATCCAAGCTTTTTTAATGAAAAATTGAGTGGAAGGAAGAAGTGTGATAGGAAAAGTTGCATCAGCATCAAGCAAACAGCCACTTTGAGAGGATTGTCAATGAAAATAAATTCAGAACTTGAGGGAGTTTCACAAGGAGTGGACAAAGAGTTGGTGCATCAAGTGTCATCACACAGATGACACAAAGAGGCATGAGCAGCAAATGTCGCAGTTAAGTCATTCTTAAACTAGGGAGAACATTGGATGCGTCTCCCTGGGGCTAAGGAGAAAAGGAACTGAACTGCTTTGCAATGGTTCAGAGTCCCATTGTAGTAAATTCTGAAATTCATTTGGAAATAAAGGTTCCAGAGTCTGGAGGAAAAGTGCAGAAGCCACTTGAACTCTAGTGTCTCGTCAGAGATGGTTTGGGGTACCGTGTCATCGGCTGGCGTTGGTTCACTGTGTTTTCTGAATGGCCCAGCAGAAATTCAAGAGCATTTCATGATTCCTTCTGCTGACAAGCTGTTTGGAGATTCTTATTTTATTTTCCAGCAGGACTTGGCATGTGCCCACACTGCCAAAGATAACAAATCTGGTTCAGTGAACATGGTGTACCTGTTTTTGATTGGCCAGCAAACACACCTGTCCTGAACCTCATAGAAAATCTATGGTCTGTTGTCAAGAGGTAGAGAAAAGAGTTTTATGTTTGGCACGTATCAAGAGCAGCGGTTGTTCAGCAGAAAATATTTTAGAATGGATTACTCTAAACCAGCAGCTTTGCTTGGTGACAGTTGTTATGGGGACAATTGTGTGTAAGTATATAAAAAGATGCAATGGATCCTTTTATTTTTCCTTTTTAACTCCTTAATATTTAATTGTATTTTTAAAAACTTTCCAACCAGGCAAAGCTTTTCACTGCAGAATACCAAATTCATTAAAACATTTTAATTAAATGAAATAGTAGGGCTGCACAGTGGCGCAATTGGTAGCACTGTTTGTTGTCTTGCAGCAAGACGGTCCTGGTTTGATTCTAGGCCTGGGGTCTTTCTGCATTGAGTTTGCATGTTCTCCCTGTGCATGCATGGGTTCTCTCTGGGTTCTCTGACTTCTTCCTACTTCCAAAAACATGACTGTCAGGTAAATCTTTCTAAATTCTCCTTAGGAGTGTGTGCATAGTTGTTTGTCCCGTCTGTCTCTGTGTTGCCCTGCTACCTGTCCAGGGTGTACCCCGCCTCTCACCCAAAACATTCGCTGGAGATAGGCATCATTTTGTAGGAAATGTTTGTTGCTTTGACTCACGCTCTACATATAGACACAATTACTGTGTCCACATGCAGAAACAATTTGAACATACAGCTTTTCAAAATTGTTTCTAACACACTCAGTGTGCTTTCTCATAGTTTCTCCGGTTACTCTGGTTTCTTCCCACAGTCCAGAAACATGAATGTTAGGTTAATTGGAGACTCTGGATTGCACTGAGAATGAGTGTGTATGTGTGTGGTTGTCATGGTTGTTCGTCCATGTTCTGACCCGAGCCAGCTGTCTCGCCCACTGACTGCTGCAATAGGCTCCTGTTTCCACCTCTCTGCTTTGTGGTCCTGAACAATGAATAAGTGATTGCAGAGTTTTGTAATAAAGTCACATCAAAACTACATAAACAAGACCATCAGATGTAATGAGTTAAAAACCATTAAAAATAAATGTTCAGACTCATAACAGATGGTGCCTAAGCATTTCCACAACTATATTTACAATGGCAGCAATGTTATCCCAAGATCAGAACTCATCAGTCTCAGTAGCAGTAAGTGAGAACCATTTTAACCAGCCCCCTTAGTTTTCTGTCTAAATGAAATGGTACTGTCATCCATCTGTGTATCCTCTGTAGTGGGATCTGCAAATCAGCTTTCTGGGGGAAAGTTATACAAAAACCTTGCAACTAGGAACAAAAGTGTTTCAGTTTAATGGAAATGTTATCCTAACAGCATTGTTCTCATATTTTCTGAAGTCATAGACGGTTCACCTGTTTGTCTTCTCAGATGTTTGTATTGACAAATCTACAGATTTCTCTTTGTTGACTGATGTTGAAGATACTTAATTAATTGGTAAATAAATTTTTACAACTGAATATCCAAACTAAGGCAAGACCGTTTAATCTGTTCTTGCAATAGTGATTCTTGTTTAAATGGCACCATGTGCAAGCCCCTCCTTTTATATTCACCTTATTTGGCTGAAATAAAAGTGACATAATTATTTTTCAAGTTAAAGAGGAATGATCAAGATTGAGTTCACAGCTTTTGCTATTGCAGCGAGAAACAACTGACCAGTCCCAAAATCTGAGAATAGTGATGGACTCAGATTTAAACCTCCAAAGACACAATGGCAAACTTAGCCTTCCAGGATTCAAGGACTAATGTCCCAACAAAATCTTGAGAAACTTATCCATGTGTTATCTAAATAAACAGAGTCTTGAAGAACAGACCTGAAAATACTTTTTGGTCTAAGAGGTGATGTAAACCATCTAGGTACTTTGGCAAACAGATCATGAGATAAGCAAAAGTTTCTTGTTGCTAATGAGATTCAGTGTCCTATCTGTTTACATACCAGTGGCTTTTTTTTTTTTTTTTGTAATGCCTGTTTAGCTTGGAGCTATAGAAACATGGTGGTCACAAACACCAATGGTGCTGTTTATGCCAAGAGAAAGAGCATCTGTAAATTTTGTTTTTCACCTCAAAATGACTTTCCGAAGAAAGCAGCTCTTAACTTTGCAGCCGGGAGATTTGGATTCCCCTCAGCAAGACCTGCCAGGAAGTAGCTTCTGTCTGCTGGGACAGTGAAGTGGGCCCTGGGTGGAATGAAGATAGATAGCTGATAGTTCATTAGTTAGTCAGACACTGGGAGGGCTATACCGCAGAGGATTTCAGAACCGCTTTTTCAGTGTCATTATGAGCTTTTATTCTAGCACAGGTTGACTCTGTTGCTCAGTAGAAACAAACTTTTAAAGTGTTTGCCAGTAATATTCATACATCTAGGAGTATATTGCCACATTCTCATAATTATGACGTACGTATTTGGCACCATAAACAGATTTTTGTGGCACTTCAAAGAGCAAACATGACCAGAGCAAACTCCAGTTTTGATTCACGCAGAAGAAAAGCAGTTGTTGCTTCTCTCTATAGCTTGAGTCCAGCCTCAGGCTACTCTGTCCCCCAGAGATTTAAAGAACTCTACTTCAAAGACAGATCCCCTCTCCTCATGTATTGAGTACCCTCTTCCTCTTTCCCTGCAATAAACACAAGAACTTAAGGAATTAATTAGACACTGGATCAAACATGGGTTAGAAAATCCAGTGAGCAGAAAATGCTGGAGGGGGGTAGATGGGGACCAGTGCGTATAAAACTTGGGGCCTTGAAAATACAATAAAAATGTTCTTCTTTCAGGTAATAGATTTTTCAAATATTATGTACTCCTGCTCGTTTTATCCACTACATTTAATTTATAATGTCAGGGTATCCCAATCAATATCTTGCACCTCACATCCTTAATATAACCAGTGTGATGTTTTCATCTCTATGTACAGTGGAAATCAGAGCCTGTATGGATCATACTGATTATCCCACCGCTCTTATATTACCCAGTGTCGATGGAGAAAGCTGATTCATAGCTTCTACAGCGAGAAAACAGCTCTTGGCAACATGCGAGGGATGAATTGTATTGGAAATCCATGCACACGCTGGTCTATAAACTCAAGTCTTTGTTATCTTTTAGTGCCATCCCCAGATAGGCAGGGTGCCTGGTATTTGCAGGAGGACAAGCAGCATTTCAAAGTGTGTTCAGAAAACAGAATCTCGTTGTTCAATCAACTGTAAAAACAGCAATATCGATTTGAGTAAGCAGGCTGTAGAAAGCTGGGATATTAGTGACTTCACAACATATCAAGCAATAATGTGTATTGATGGCTGAATATAGGGATATTTAACAATAAATATGTACTACGCCCTGTTGAGGGAGCACAGTGTGGTTGATAAACTGCTATCAACCTAAATTGCTAATGCTCATAACCTCAGTCTTTCATATTATTCCTGGTAATAATAACACTTGACAATGCAGACTCATTCTGCCAGTGTAAGTGGATTGATTTAGCTTTTTGTTGATTGAGTTCAGCCAAATCCCACAAAGTGCTGTTTTTATTTTTTATTTTTCTAAAAAAAAAAAAAAAAAGCACTTTTATTTCATTTTTTATTTAGCTGCACAAAAGCTCAATGACAGATGAGGGAAACCGTTCTTGACAAGGAGGTGAGAGATCATAACTTGGCTGTGAAGCAGTATTGGCTGGAGGCAATGTTTAGAAATACACACAGGCCAGGATAAACATCAGAAAGCACACAGTGGGGCAGCCAGCATTCATTCAACACCCCGTTTCACTAATGTCCCCTTTTCATTCTTTTTTTTTTTTCTTCACCACAGCTGGTTGAAATAATGGAAAAGACACTGGAATTATTTCTGCATATACTCTAATTCGTAATGAACAAAAATTACATTTGAGGCTCTTCAAGGCTCCATTCTTGGGCTACTTTTATTTACCTCTTGTATTCTAATCAAAATGCAGCTCATTCAAAATGTCGCCTCCAGAGACTAACCGAAGAATTGATCATTTTATTTTTACATTACACAAATCACCTGTTGTAATATGATAGCTTTTAAAATAGTGATATTAGTTTATAAGACAACAAATGATCTTGGCACCTAAATGCATGTACATTCCCCAGGTTATGACAAACCTGATCACTCTGTTTTCTCAGGACCAGAAACAAACAGTGTCACCACTTAGTTTCCACATGTCAAAATAGGACTACAAAAAGTACTGATTACTGTAGTTCTTTCTGATATGTCATATTATTTCCGAAAATAATTGTTTGAATGGCTTTATTGTTTTTGCAACATTGTTTCTTTTTGTTTGATGTTTCATTAGTTACTACTGTATTTATTTATTAGTCTTTATTGGAATTTTATTTACCTTTGTTCATTTATTCCACCTTAAAGCACTTTAAATTATATTATTCATGACTGATGCTATACAATAAAGATCTAATAAAGAAAGTAGGTGAAGATTAGATTACTTCATTACTTCATTTTTATTATGCCTAAGTATCTTTCGTTTTATGCGATGCTTAAAATTTGCTATTACAGTTACAATGCATTTCTGGTTCCTACTTTAAATTTATCAAATTATGTTATTTTGCCTCATTCAAAAACCCTTTGAATTACCCAGTGCATGAATGTTGCTATACAAATAAACTTGCCTTACTTTTTTTGCAATGTTCAATGTTCGCATCTACATTTTCCTTTTTTCTGTCACATTCGCATATGAACCATAACGCGCATCACACACACACACACCAAAGGTCCAACCTCCCACTGTGTGCAGATAGTGCAGCGAAGCTTCCCGTACATCATGCAAGGAAGCCAGCACATAACCATCCTCCCCACAATCTCACTATCGGCTGATCAAAGAGCCGCCAAACAGCCAGAAACTACAGCTGATTCAGAAAGCAGTGCATGCACAGCAATACAATTAGCAGAGCTTCTTTCCATGTTGAATTTTAACTCCCGACCCCTGACATTTTCACTCACACACCCGGTTGTGGAACGTGTGCATGCAAACTGGAGTAATCTTCAATCAAGTGTGCAAATTCTTCTACTTGTTTTTAGTATGCACACATGTAAGGTGTGATTAAATGCAATTTCTACTGAGTGGCAATTTTTGATGGTAAAATTCTCCTTTATGAGTTGAACAATTAAAGTGTGCAAAGTGCTCCAACCAGGCAGAACAGGACAGAGCAGGAAGAGAAGGATCAAAGTGGAGAGGAAAGTGAAAAGCAGCAGAAGACATGAGGATTGAGAATGGAAGATGATGCATGAGAAATACTGTGTACAGAAGGCAGCAGCTGAAATGGGCTGCAAGTAAAAAGAGGGAGATGTTCAAATTGGTTCTGTCTGTACTGATCTATAACACAGTGACGACTATAGCATGGTTTGATTTTTATTTGGTGTTGATGACTGATACAGCTAAATATTTTGTGCCTGTATGTTCAAGTGGGCCATGTTGGCAAGGATTAATTTTGCTCTTAAAAGCTTTTATGGGCAGACACAAGATGGAAAAAAACCAAGAGTAAAAAAAAGAGGAGAGATTATAGTGTTTGTAAAGAACAGATGGCGTAATCCTGAACACATTCCTGAGAAGAAGCCTCCATGCACCCTGGGTATTGAGTTGTTAGCTGAGTTTCAGTCCATGGTGTTACCTTCTGCTGCGAGGTGTGAGGTCATCACCCTAGAAAAATCTACAACAGCTGCTTGCCTAGGATCAGGGATTGCCTCAAAGTCAAAGCTTGATTAGATATGGGACTTTTTGTCAACAGAAATCACAACTAATTTTGTGATATCTATGCAGCTGAATTGTTCTATTTATATGATCTATACAAATGAATTCATTTGGCTTAATATAACAAACTGAATAAGTTTTTCTTATAGGTGCCTTGAGATTATGTTTACATGCTACATAGATATCCTGCAATTTCTACTCAGCACAACATTTTCCCTTTGGATTTAAGGCACTATCCAATTCTACTCAAATCACACATCTTAATAATCAGTGTATTGACTCAGCCACTGTTGCAACCTCAACCATCCCTGTTATTAACAGCTGATGAAAATTGGATTGTCAAAATATCTCCTAATCTTGATAGAATCATCTCGAACTTTTTATTTTAAGGCCGGAGACATTGGTGTCTCAGCAGTCCTATCAACGCCCCACAAGGTTGGATTACGAAGTATAAAACATGTATGAATCCAAATATCAATCTGTTGTGACATGAAACTTTTAGTTGCCTGTTAGAAAGCGGAAAATGAAGAGGAATTGTATCTTTCTTTACAGTGAGTCCAACCACAGCAAGTCAACAACAGAAATACTTCAGGAGATGAAAAATTTACATTTTAGTAAAGCTGACCCAGAATCTACAACTAAATTTAGCATAAAACCAACAATGTATCCCAAAACAACCTGTGGAAAAGAGAAAGTCCTTAAAAGTAAGCAAATGATGTCAAGTCAAGATGTGGGATCCTAACAAACTCCAGTCAAAGAAAGATAACATTTTAAATTGTGGTTTTAATAAAGTATTAATTTAAGGATGTGAAACATTTTCACACGGATTACTTTTTTATTGCTTGGTCTTTCCTTTGAGTATATTTCTCTATTATCCAAGTAATAGAGAAATTAGGCAAAAAAGTGCCTAATTTTTTGCATCATAGAAGTATATTTTTCAACAGGAAGCTGCTCTATTCACACAATTCCCCTTGTGCTTCAGTTGTAGCTCAAAAGAAATGCAGCAATCCCAGAAAAAAAATCAACAAATAGCATAATTTAGGGTGGAAAGAGGGGAGAGTCACAAATTATTATGCAGAGAAAAGCAATCAAACAAAATGATTAACATGACATTTCTAAGGTATGGTCATTTGAAACTTTATAATAAAGAGAAAGAATCCTTTTTTCATAACATTAAAGTCAATGAAAGGATATTTCTGGGAGCTGTGCCATGAAGAGGCAATCCACAAATCTAGAAGAGCTGAACCCTGGACTGTGAAAGGATGATCAGCCTCAAGAAATGGTTGGGTCCCCTTGCTGCTGTTTCTTATGGAAATGTGCCCTCCAGTGGCAGAAAGCATAAAAGCTGACAAAACCGTCTCCTTTGCTGAATATATGAGTGACAAGAAAGTGGGAAGCATTTCCTTTTAAAAAGAAAAGCATTGAAACCTTTTGTAAAAAAAATAAATATTTTGCAGCTGCATTAACATGCCTTAATTTTGGCATGTTTTACACTTTACAATGTTTTTAGACATTTGTACACAAGTAGAATCCCACACCACAAGAGCCCCTCGGAAATGGTAAACATGGTAAAAACAAAAACAACTGTAACACCTGCCGTCAACTTCTTTCTCGATTAACAAAATAAAACAAACACAGCAGGAAGTGGTAGCCATTGTAACCATTTTAATGAAGCAGAATAAAGTGGAAGTCAAGTAAAGTCCCAAACCTGAAAAGAAGCTAAAATCATCATCCTAATGGTCCGGTGCAGCTCGGAGCGTAGAAATATTATTTTAGAAAATCTGTAAACAATAAGAACAATCACAAGTTTCATTTGTAGCTTAGGTTCATTAGGGATGCATTATAATGCAGTTTTTGGAAAGGTCGCTGAATGATTGCGAGCCTCTAATCCAAATGCTAATTTAGTAACCAAATGCAAAAGTGCAGTAATGTCATGATAATGACATGCAGATGAGAGCTCATCAGAACTGCTAACCATTAATGAAGCGATATTTGAGCGTATTGTATGCGTCGGTCTGAGTATGTGGCCATGCCGTCAGTGCTGCATGCATATCTCCATAATGTGTGCATAAAGAGCGCTCATCCGCAGCAGAATATTTACCATATTAATGTTCAATCAGTCTGCCACTGTAGCAACGCACAATTTGATTAGGACAGACCAAGTTAGCAATTAACACATGGAAATAACTCCCTGTGACTATAGTTGAACAAACTTTGACAACCAGTACTCTTTTCTTTTTCTTTTTTTCGAAAGTTTGAAAACTTAGATTTTCACTTTGAGGAGCTGGGGGTACGGCAGTAAAGAATTAGTGTTAGCATGTTAGCACTATGTGCCTAATGCATATGAGCGAACTGTGATCAAACATCAGGATCTACTTTAATTCAGAATTCAGTATTCAATGACAGACATACAACACTGGAGCAATAGTGAAAACCAAAATTCACAGTGAAAGCAGCAGTGGAAAGTCTTTTTGCCTCTGCTGTAGCTAAGATGTATAGTCATAATTCTTTCATGATTTTCTCGTACGTGATAGTTGTGACTGACTCTGTGATGAAGGGGAATGCAACTTATGCAGTTTCTTATCCTGTGGGCCCAGTGTAATTAAAAGACTGAGACTCTAATATTAAGGTTCCCTTCACATTCACTTAATATTTACAGCACGATGAGGGGCCTGATCTCTATCTCCAGATGTAAACAGGCAAGATTCAGGGTACAATTTGAACAAATTTCCAGTCAATCACAGATAGAAACAATACCAAAAACAGTTAGAACCAATACAAAACATTTTCAAATTTGAGGGCAATTTAGATTCATTAATTGAAAATGGAGGCGAAAACTACTGTGGTGAAAACTGCAGAGATTTGAATTCAGAGGATAAAATGGTGTACAACTAAACAGAAAAAAGATGGTGAAGCTTGTTGAGCTTCTATAAAATAACAATACAATAACATCTTGTGAGTTTATCTGTTAAAGAATGAATGACTGAGCCAGAAGATTTTTTTTTCTAGTACCTATGAAAGTCAAGTAAAACAGATTTTTACTGGAGCTGCATATTTCTGTGGTTCAACGTTGAATATGAAGTCATAACATGTCAACAAAGATTTGCACATGCTTATTCTGTTGGCTGAAGTGTCTGACAATGTCAATGCTATAAATCCCAATTCATTTACAGCTCGTCTATTTAGTAGGAGTTATGACTTGGAACTGAGAAGTAAACTACTTCATCAGCACATCCAACACCAGCTGCAGAAGCAGCACTGCAAATGACGCCTCATTTTGTCAAGTGCACTTTGCAATTTGTGAAGATACTGCTCACACACCAAACAGACCCGCAATTCAGATTGGCTCCTTGGGTGAGGATTACTGGCGAGGAATTATTCTGTTTTTACAACAACAAATAAGGTCCTTGACTGCTCGTGTAGCGCAATACAGCACTAAACATTCACACTGAAAAGGAGGGAGAGAAGGTTTGGATCCCCTCATAAGCATCAACAGCACTTGAAGAGCCAGCTCTTTAAAAATTCTGCTCCCCCTCCCTCTTTTAGTTGTTACTGAAATGAAAAATCTTATTTCTTACAGCCTCGGTTTGAAAATCCATAAAAGAATGACGAAACAGAATGTAACTGCTCAACTTTAAATGATGAAAAACATTTTCAAATGCAACCTTAAATTTGTCAAACTGAAATATGCAATATTATCTTACTGGACAGACTTGCAACCTGAATCACAAGCAAGACTTCGGCAGTTCATCTCTGAACTGTGAAAACTTAAATGGATTCCGTTTTCCACACAAAACCACCAAATAACCTAAAAAACACGAGCCTACACAAACAGCATGTTGCTCCTGCTGGCAGCGATGATTTTGCTAGTCAAAAGCTGTGACAATCACAGCCTTTGACTAGTAAAATTCTAGTACTGGTTTTGGAAAACCCTCCAGTTTCAACATTCTTACCTGTGAGATTGTGTCTGAATGCCACTAGAGGGCAATAAAGGAGCAATGAATTATCCAGGGGAGTCTGGGATCAATTATCTTTGTTTACCTGTCTGTCACCAAGTGATGCCCAACTATAAATATCACCATGTGCAACTAATGTCATATTAAAACGCTGCAATAATTAAAAATAAATATACAGCTAAATAAAAACATCAGATGTAGTTTTTCATTTTTATGCCTTCTGTAGAAAACGCAAGAAAACCAGTAATGCACATAAATCCCTCGATATATTTAGTGCTGACGTTATAAACACATGAAACATAAACTGACTTCTAAGAAGTCTGATATATTAGTATTACACTGCCACCTGGTGGACATCCTTAACAACCTGCTCTCACCTGAAAATATAACTACAAATGCCTCATTCCTCTTGCATCACAATCTAGAGTAATTTAGTTGAATGTGTTATCATTTAAATATTTTTGTTAAGGAAAAATCTGGTGCAAGACCCTGGAAAACAAAACACAACCCTGGGTCTTTCCACATAATGTCAACAGATGCAAAGTCTGATTTATTTTATTGGAATTTGCATTGACAATTTTTCTTTTTATTATTTATTGAACAATTTAAATAAACACACTTCCTCCTGTGAAATAAGACTCAAGATATTTTGTTTAAGCAACGTCCCTGAGCCGTTCTTCAACATAAAGAATGTGAACCATGTATATGAAACAAATTTTATATTTCAAGCAAAAGTGTTACTTGTGCTTAGTTTACAGGGTTTTTTTTTCACTATTACACACCGCAAGGGAAATAACCACGTGTTACATAAGCTGCTTCTTCTGTCTTTGTGTTTTTGGCAGATGTTATTGTAGCTGTTAATTATGTACTGTGTGGAGTATGGTAACTGAACTTCCACTTGACTAAACTGAAAATAACTTGCACTTCATTATTTATGCCTCTTACATCTTCAAATTATTAAATTATTAGGGCAAAAAAATATACATTGCACATCGTCTCACAGTTTTCCTATATATCTAAACTGGCAATCAGCTGATTTATTTCAATTGATTAAACATTTGTGAAGTTTAAAAAAAAGTAGCAGCTAAAAAGAAATATCATTGGATGTTTGTGTTTGAAAAGATTAAAACTTTAATACACAGCAGGTATCACAATACTCTCAGTCTAAAGACATTATAACTTAACAGTAAAGAAAGTTTTACGAAACGCATTTTTAAAGATAAAATTTGATAATTCAATTCAAACTGGCAAATAAGAGAAAAAGAACCTCCTGAAGAAATGATGCTGAAGCCCTCATGTTCCTCATTTGTAGATTCATTTTAACAAAATTAAATGGCATCCCTGTACGGACGTGTAAATCCATAAGGGTGTAGCAGCTATTTTTCATTCTGGCTTTGAAAAAAGCAGAATGAAAAATAAAAATCTATCACACAGAGAGAAATATGTCGGTATGAAGCATAAAGACAATTTCTGAACTATGCCTGATATTTTCAGGCTATCCTGGTTCACAAGTTCATGATCAACAACACAGTAATTTTTTTATAAAACTGACAATAAGTATGTTTTTTCTGCATTAGTGCAAAGTTGCAGGATCAAAGTCTGTGGTGAGAAACTGGGGTGGAAGCTTACTCTTCCACTGTTCAATGCAGCACAACCATGACTTATGAGAACAACACTCTAGCCTAGTCATCTTTTTCTATCAGCCCTCACCTTCTATTGTATAACATGCAATGATAAACTCATAAATTATTATAAATCGTGATTGTTTCAACTCATTCTCCCTAACATAGGGATAGCTTTTCAAACAGAATATGTTCTTGTGTTTGACAGTATCATTTACAAGCACCAGATCTTCTCCTGATAAAGTCCAAAATGCTGCAGGAGATCCCAAAAGAGTTCATCTGAACAGGTTGTCCCTTCTTATTCGGTTTTCTCTGGTGGAACTACCTCCATTAGCAGCTGGAGATGCATGGTGATGGGCCCTGTGGAGGAAAGAAGATTAAGTGTCATATCAGCTAAACATGACTGAACATTTTTATCTGCCTGGTGTCTGCCTTTGCTAAAGACATTTCTGCAATTAATGCCTATGTACAGGTGAATTGAATCTGCCAGATATTCTGTTAGCTGAGAGAGGAACCATACTCATGATTTTGCGTGCCCAGTTTGCCTTCTTGTGGACCAATGGGAAGTAAAGGATGAGTCCACTGAAGATGAAGATGGTGCAGTAAAGGTACTCCCACTCAGGCTTATCGATGATGGGGGCCAAGACAAGGTAGCAGGACACCAAGGTTACGATGCCAGCTATGACCATGGGCACCTTTAGTATGTAGCAAAAACAGAGGTCATTTTAACATTTTTTACTGAATCCTTGAACACATCATCAGTACCATGATAAATGGTGGTAGCTTATAATCTTAATAAAATGCATTGAAATGCATGACAAAATTGGCATTAATGCTTTTGGTTGACTTTTTTTTATCACGCAACACTTTTAAGTGTATTTGTAAAGCAACACACACTTAAATCTGTTGAAAGCTTTTCAGAAAGCCTCACCTTCACAGGCCTGTCGAGATCTTTCCGGGTGAAACGCATAACAATTAGAGCCAGAGTTGTCAGACCATAGAAGCCCCACTGAGCAAAACTGAAGTAGTTTATCAGAGTATTGATGTCTGCAGGAATAATGTAGAATATTGCTAAAATCCCCTAGAATAGAAAGCAAGAAAATAGACAAATTACTTGTTGATTGAAATAGCAAAGTGAGCAAAGAATTTGCAAATAGGATTTTTAGTTATTTTGAGTTTACAGGTCAACATTAAGGTGATCCAGTGGGACCATGTTCAACACAGGAACTCAAACAATAAATATTTTAGACTTACGTTAAATAAGAGAGCAGGTAAAGGAGTGAAGCGTCTCAAACTAATATAGGATAAGATTTTCACCATGTGTCCCTCTCGACCAGCTACATAGGACAGTCTGAGGAAGAAAAAAATGCAATGTGAGCTGATAATGAATAATTCAGTTGGCATTGTTCTACTTTTCACTCCACATCTAAAAATTACTTTACTAAGCATTAGATAGGTACAATCAGAAATAAAATTCAATGAATGTGTTTGTTTTACCTGCCAGCAGTGAAGCAGCTTCCATTTGCAGAACCAAATGTTGAAAAGGCCACAAACAGAGGAACTATCCAAGCCACAGGGTAAAGGACTCTGTCCCCAAAAGTCTATGGAGACAGAAAAAAAAGTGCCTCAGGAGTTAATCTGAAGATCTAAAAGGGGGGCGTATCAAACATTCTGCATTTGAAATGGTCATTAGCTCATTTTAGAAAGCTCTCATTAAAGCCTTTTAATATGCATGCCATGCTGATAAGTCATACAAGTTTTTTTTTTTTAAGTTGTGCAGCTCTTTGGTTTATGGATAATCGTCCTTACCACTGCAACAGCTGAAGACGACAGCAGTTCAGAGGGCGTCATAACAGTAAAGTAAGCTATGTTAACAAACACATAGCACACAGTCACCAAAGGGATTCCAATGATGATGGCCAGAGGCAAATTTCTGTAGGCAATTTGAGAGGAAAAAAATATTAGAAGGGACTTTACACTAGTTAATATTCAAATTTCTCAAGATCTTGATTCATACACAAAAGTATGCTGACCAGTTTCTGCAATAAATATCATGCAAGCATTTTACTAGCAATTTCTTGAGCAGAAATTCATAAAGGTAAATATTTTTACCTGAATGGGTTTTTTAACTCCTCAGTGATGAAATTCAGTTGATTCCTGTCAAAATATTGGGAAAAAAAAACAAAAAAATAAAACATTTGATTCACTGACAAACCAATTAAAGAATGAAATTGCATCTATTAATTGTTAAGAGATTATTATCAACAGCATCTTTAATGCATAGTTCTCATGTAGCGTCACCTTTCCAGGAACAGCCATCTTAGAAGGTATCCATAACTAACTATTATGACAATTACTATGGCAATATTATGATAACAATAAACACACAACCTTCTCTCTCTCATATGGGTCAATTCCTACAGCAGTGATTTTGATGATGTATTATTCTCTTGCAAATTGGTAAAGAATGTCAAAATGCTTTCTTTTTGTTGGTCTCGAAGCCACAGTTCATCTATGCTTTGCGTTGTGCTTGCCTACCAAGATGGCGGATCACTTCCGGTTCAGACTTCTGGGAACTACATACATACAAAATGGATTTTCTGAACAACCTCAGTTTCTGAAAAGGTTAATAGGTTCTGAGTTGATGGCATAACTAACATCTAAGCCTTCCTCAGTTTTACAAAGCTCTCCTTTCTTAATTATATAATTATTTCCAGGGAGGGTTGGGTGTATTTTTTGACTCGTCAGGCTGTCTGACTATCTGAGCTATCCCTTTATCTTCTAAGGAGCTAAAAAAAAACAGACCTGGTAGAGAAATATTCACAGGTCAAAATTCAAAGTCACCATGTGAAAAATCCTTATCATCACTGTTATCATCAGCTGTACGGTGCATGCCAATATCTGACATCATAAAGTGATCACAAAAAGTCATTTTATTTTAAACTATCCCTGTAATTGCATGTTGTGAAACAACTTCATAATCCACATTATCTAATCATAGATTTGTATTTTGGTTTTGCGTTATATTACTTTGTGAATAGTTATTTGAAATAGAAAATTTTATTTTTCCTTTAAAAAATCTATAATGACAATTTATGTAAATAATGATGAAGCCCTTTAAACTTCAACGATAATCAAGAAAACCTCTGATAAAAGTTGCATTTCATTTCTTGATCACATTATGAGATAAATATTGAAACTTTTTTATTCACATGATTGGGAAATAGACTGGAAATAACATTAAACATAGTTTGTGATTATATTTAATTTATTTGATTGATTAATAATTTTTATTATGGTACATAACCCCATTCCCTTGAATGAATTTATTATTCCTCACTAATTTCTGATCAGTTGTGTGATCAACAGTGGGACTGAATGACATAGATTATTTGTTGCATATTAATATAGTTTAGTGAAGAAAAAAATCTGCTGCAAAGTAGAAAAATGTAAATTATTACCATCCATCATAAGCCCAAAGTCCGTTATAAAAGGCAAGTCCAATTGCACCAAAAGATGTGGATGAGCCTTCAAATGTATTTGACAAGTTCTCTGTTTTACCTGCATTCAAAAACATGAAAACATAAAACTGAGATTTCATAGTTACTTCATCAAATGAGAAGTACTTAAGTTAAACTGAAATGAGAAGAGTAATCAGAGTAAAACCTTGAGCCATCAGAACGATGCCAGCCACCACAATGACGACGATGATAATAAGTTTGGCCCCAGTAAAAAAGTTCTGCACGTAGCTTGCTAGTTTGACACTCAAACAGTTCACACTAGTGATTATGACTATAAAGAAACAAAGACAAAAAAATTTTTAAAAATGACATTTATCTTCATAAGCAGCATCATAAGTTGCTATTTTATCTATTTTGAGCATATTTTGGTCACAGGTTAATTAAGTATGGGCGAAATTATCTGTGATATCAACAAGAACCAAATTTATTGTTTCGTCTTTTTTTTTTTTTTTGTGTTACTTACTTATCGCAGCTGCTGCCAGGCACTTGATAACCACGAGAGGAGGGGTGCAGTCAGGGTAAAAAGGAGCAGAGGCATATTCTGCAAAGCTAAGAGTGATGATGGCAAATGAGGAAGGTTTCAGCACCATAACAGTGGTCCAAGAGTAAAGGTAGGCAACAATGGAGCCGAAAGCCTCCATTAGATAGGAGTACTCTGCCCCGGATTTGGTGATCATAGTACCAAGTTCAGCATAGCAAAGGGCTCCTGAGTGGCCAAACCCAAAAAGACAGAAAGAAAGAAAAGTCTTGTAAAACACAGTAATAAAAAAGTAACTTGAAAAAGACTATGTTAATGATTTTTTTTTTGTTTGTTTAGATCGATCACCATCAACGTTAAAATTGATCAATAACTTTCATTTGGCAAAGAAGCCACATTTCTGTTTGTTAGTGATGATCATCCAGCTGCTTTCCCAATTTGTTTTTTTATGTTGCACACATACACATTAACATTTACCACCCTGACATTGAAGGACAAAGTCCTGGGCTTTATTCTGACAGTTTAAACTCAAGAACTCATAATTTTCCATGACGGATTAGATTTTATAATTGTCATAAAACAATCACAAGTAAAAATAGTGTTGTTAAAGAATAAAAACCAAATGACTCAGTGGTTTAACTGGTGTATAATTGTATAATTTTATGTGAGTCTTATATGATGCTGCACCTCAAAAGCAGCAGCTCTGCAATATATTACATTTATAAAAACATAATAAAAAGCTAAGTAGCACTGCAAAACTTTATTAAATGTTTTACCAAGCTTACCTTTGGAATTGCCATATTTAATCACAAGGTTTTTTTAAATGAAATCATCAAAAAATAAAGTAAGATGGTTAGATTTTAAAAGCTAAATATTTAATGACACAATCTGGATTCTGGGAAGGAAAAAGGCTATGTGGTTTTTTTGCATGTTAAGATGACAGACTTTACATCACCTGAATAACTGTAAAGACATAAAACTGGGTTCCAAATACCCTCATCTAAAAATATGTCATTTGTAACAGAAAGGTACTTAGCTTTTTTTGGCGACATCTTCATCAGTTATTCTTTCCACAACACAGACCATGTTTACTATTAAAGTGACTATAAAGCTTCTATCATTTTTTTTTTAAATGACAGAAAATAAGCAGGTTTGCAAACAACAGATTGAGGAAATGTGGAGGCTAGAAAAGACATACAATGCAACGTTGGTATCCCATAATATTAGTAAATCTTTTTAGGTTCTTTATCAGTGGTTTATGATTTTATGATTTCTTTTGATCAAAAAAGAGTGCCGCTTGCCAAACAAGGGGTGAAGAAGAGTCCACAAAGCCTCTGGCTTTAATAGGCTTGGTCAAGGTCACTGCCTGAACATTTCTGGCTCAGAAACTCCACTACAAAGTAATAAATTGTTATCATTCGTCATCACATTTTTGGTGAGGAAAACAGTGACTGTAGCACCACAGCCTCATCCTAAAATGCATTTTCTTACTGAATCCTTGTGTCTCTGAGTAGTTGTGGCTCATCTGAGACACACTGAGGAATCAAACAATGTTTTATACAGTGGTTCTACAAAGTTTATACGACTTTCTAAAACAGTTTTTGCGACTTAGAAACTGAGGTTGTGATAAATAATTTCTAATCCTTTTCAATAATTGATGTGGCATGCATATAGTGCATGTAAACAAAGCACACTGTAAGGAAAAACATAATGATCTCACCCATAGTGGCTAATACTCCACAGGCAGTCCAGATGAGGAGACAGGGACCCACAGCTCCTGAGTACAGCAACACTGATTTAGGAGAAATGAAGATCCCTGAGCCAATCATTGTTCCCACAATCATGGAAATGCCACTCAGCAAACCAATCTGTTCAATCACAGAGGGAAAAAAAGTCAATCAACTTAGTTTAAATACATAACCTGATTCTTTGGAAACTGCAGTGTTTTCATGTTCCACTTCATGACTTTATTTAAGTATTTAAACAGATCATTATATTGTTGTTTTATCTCAGTACAGTAAATATGTGAAGTATCTAAATACTGATCCAATAATTTGAATTATCACATTATGATAAAATGTCATCAAGTTCTTGTGAGGTCAGACACTGATGGTGGACAAACAGACTTGGCTCACAGTCTGCACTCTAAAAGCGTTTATCAACTGGCAAGACTCACTCTAACCAGTTCATGTCTTGTTCGGTTCAACCTCAGTAATGAGTGTCTTCATCAGGAGCTGCTCCTCACTATGTGGGCATGAATATGGGAATGTGGACAGCTGGTAAGCAGCAGTTGTGGTCGAATCTCTGCTGATGTTTGCAGTAACCCTCTGCAAAGGACAACCTTGAGGTTGTGATTCATTTTGTCCTATAAAAATTAATTGCTGGTCCAAATACTATGATAACGATTCTGATCATCATCATCATCATCTTTATTAAAAACACAAGTATATATTATTTCATTATACACATAAATATATTTATATTCTGCCACTTTATTTTTTTTTGAATGTGCAACCTTTTGGATTTAGGTAATTCAGTCAGAAGATGTAAACCAATATCCACACATGAACTTTACCTAAAGAAATTCCAAACAAAAAATAAAATTACATTGGTGAAAACTGTAGCTCCGACAGAACGCTCCCAAGAACCACGATGTTTCTCCTCTTTGTTGCTGCCTGTTCTTCAGAGAGACCTGCAGCTTGTGAGGCTGTGAGATCACGGTCACTCTGCTCCAACAGTTAACGTATGATTACGCTCCGCCACACTGAGCAGCTCTCTGACGGCACGTTTCCCTGTCCACTGCTTAACTATCTGAGAAATACTGGAGTTTCCAGTGATGTAAATCAAGGACCAATCAACAAATGCGGTCTGCTGTCAATCAATTCCCTTCCATGAAATACAAGGTTGACGTTGCTGGTGCTATCCCTGAAGTTGTTTGTATGCAGCTGGTGTGCAGTCATGCTGGAACAATAAGTGTCTATTCCCAGAAAATTGGATGTGTGATGTTTTGGTATGCCAAATAATTACAAATTCTTTCCTAGCTCCTTGCAGCTTTATAACATAAGTACCTCTGCACCAAATTTTACACTTGACTCAGGTGTGACTAAAGTACCTTTTTTGTGGCATCTGCCAAACACACACTGATACTGGATTGTCTGAGACAGGCAAAACTCATCTCTTCAAGCAACACGTGTACTTTTCGCCAATGCATCCAACTTTTTGAAATGCACTTGGTAATATAAGGTTCAGCCATTTTAAAAACTCTTCACTTGAATTGGTCTCAAGGTCACATAAAGTTTGAAGGTATGTATGGGTTCTGCAGATGGTTACGCAACCTCTATGCACTATGCCCCACCTCTGAGAAGTGAACTGGGCCACCGGCTGACTGTGGGGTATTTAGTTTCAAGATCACTTCACAACTGGACTTATTGCAACAGTGACATCCTATCATGGTATCTGCTGAGATACTGATGTGCTAAGAGTGACCCATTTTTTTCTGAAATTTCTCTGAAATCAGTCTGCATGACTGGATGCTGAACTACCACCTAACCCCACAGCAACAAAGTGTCTCATTAACATTTGCATAAGAAGAAAAGTAAAACCATCAGGTGTTACTGTAAAGTCAGTAATACAAATCTGATTTATCTCACATTGGCAACAAAGTTTTTGAAAGCTTATACCTATCCTCACACTCTTTTTTCCTAAAATCCTACAATAACTAAACAGCTTCCTGCTTCTCTCTTTATGCCACTGGGTCAGTTTGACCTGCAGAATGCAGGGACCATTAAATCAAGCATGAGAGCTTCCCTGTTCTTTATCTGTAAAAACTTATCATTCCAGTTATCATTATTCTTTATCTATAAAAACTTATCATTCCAGTTATCATAACATATCATATCAGTGTTGCATGCAAATGCAGTGACCATAAGTGAAAATACTGTTATGGTTTATAAATATAACCCGGGGTTGGACAATCCCAGAGGTTTGATTGCAAATATAATAGTAATGATTTTGCTGTTTTTTGTGAGTCTTTTCATTTTTCAAAAAGATTTTTTCACTTTTTGCTGTCATGAAGAGGGTTTTAAAAAGTGTACATTGTGCTTTGTTCAAATGTAGGTAGACTTCTGAATGTCAGCCACAAGAGCTGAGTCATCGTGTTGGACCCAAAAGGGGGAAACAGTTATACACAAGCTCAGTTGCCTTTATCTTTGTGTACTTTAACTCTTTCTGTATGATACTTTCTGTTGAAGAATGTTTGGTTTGTAATATACCAGGAAGTTGTGTTTGAAGAACATTCCTCTTAGTTTGACTTTGTTCAAATATATAACATCCGCTCCTCCGCACATATGTTTTCCCAACAACAAGCACTACATTCAAACTATAATTTCCGTAAAATATATCTCAGGACTGTGAGAGTTTAGAAACCCTGGAGCTGATGGGTGCGGGGTTAAATTGCAGAGACACTTGCTGTAGCACTGCCTGGTACGCAGCTCCTGCTCCCCCCCTTACTGCAAGAGGGTGCATATGGTGGGATTCTATGGTGTGAACATTTATTCAGCCTTTTTCTCAGAGCACTGCTTGAACTAATACTCACATCTTGTTGAAGCATTGCTGCTTTCTCTGGTCGCTTTTTCTCTGAGGGGCCGACATTGTCTGTGGTGCCATTTTGTGAAGCTTTACTGATGCTGTCTGTTTCCATTTCTGTGAAAAAACACACAAATGGCTTAAAGACTGCAAAGACTGACATTAGGTCAGACTAAATCATTCAGATTTTGTCAGTTATGCTACAGTGAATGCCAGCATATCGATAAATTTGGGAGTTTTGGGTAGTATTTATATTATTCTGGAAGTCAGCATGATCTAGTTTACTAGATCATAGTTTACTAAACTATGATCACTAAATTAGATCATAGTTTAGTGATCTAGTCTGATTTAAAACCGGAAAGGTTTTGTCTGATTTAATAAAAGAGTGTGAAATAAATAGTTCCGTGTGTTCGGAGTTCAATTTCTCTTTCAACTTCAACAGCAGTCATGTTGACAATTATTCAACCAGTAAACATGTTTGTTGTCACTTGAGTGACAAATCAAGATAAGATTTCCAGGAAATTATGTTCACTCACAACCAGTAAACTCTGTTTATTAACTAACGAGAGCATCATCCAACAAACACATGCAAAGAAAGAAGGAAAACAATTTCTTCTTTTTATTTAAACATTTTTAGGGAAAAGTATCAACTCAAAGAGAAAGCTTTTTAATTCTTTCATAGTTTTGTTTTACATTTTTTTCCCATAAAAAGAAGCTGTAATGCAACATTTTAGCTTCTTGATCAGTCATTCCATGTTTTCTGAAGCTGCTGCAGTTTCAATTCCTGAGTTGTTTTTGTTGCGTTTTGTTCTGTCCTGCGATTTACTTTTGATTATTGGTGGTAAAGTTGTACACAGGCAGTCAGATAGGAATGAGGTCACAACCTTTATGACTGAGTGTGTTAAAAACGTAACATATATAGATTGACTCAGATACACACAAAGGCATGTTTGTCTTTCTTTTCTGGGAGAGTTGGGAATGTGTTAAACCATATGATTTTGCTGTTGTGTAATACAGTTAGGTTATATACAGGGTAAAAAAGGAATGAAGTGCCTTGAAGAACAATATAGCATATTTAGAGTCCACATTGTTAAATCATCAATATGACATTTCAGTTTGAGAAATAATGAGCATTTTGTAGAGCTAACTCTGAACACATTCCCTGTGTTTGTTTATTGATATATTTATTTGTCAGTTTTTATAGGAACAGAACATAACATAGTTTACTTTGAAAATATTAAGTGATTTTTTTTTTACCAAAATTAGTAGTGTTTTTCCAAAAGCTGATTATTCAATAATTGTTCATCTTTTTTGAGATTCCAGAATTTGACTACTACAAACAACATATCAGACACTTTTTTAAACCTATTCCAAGTCTAATGTGAGCTTTGATGCATTAATAATTAATGCAACAAATAAAACATAACTTAAATAAATTATCTAGATTTTGTAATTACAGAAAAGATTAACTTCTAGAAATAAAGTAAATATTTTTGCACATTAAAAATGCCTAAAGTTATATATAGATATATCTATATAAATATATATGTTATTTTATTTATAATTTTTTTTTCATTGGGCTCCTTAGAAACTGTAATTATTCAAGTTTTTAAAACCAGATTGAGTCACAAACTTTGGGAGAGACACAGGATACATTTCAATGTTGACTTTTCCCACCATCCAAGATAATGTGTAACTAAACAGTATGTTAATACATAATATATAATCACACTGTGTTTATATATTAATCACAGCGTGATTAATATATAATCACAAAAATTATACATTTTTGTGGTGTAATTATACTACAATAAACTCACTAATATATTAGTGTGATATAATATATATATCACAGTAAAAGTACTACCTGTACATTACGACAGGTAAAGGAATAAAAAAAAGAAAACAACAAAAATTCAATTTTTGATGACTTGTATGATAAATCATGTTATCTGTTTCACTTACTTGTAATTTGAAACCTCGTTAGTTAGAGTCCATAAAATATCCACCACAGCTTCTTCAAAAACCTGGGGCCAGTGATGAGCCAAAAGAGATGATGCTTATCTAAGTTAGGAGAAGAACAGCAGGAAAGTCTGACCTGGGAGAAAACCTGAGGCTCCATGAGTCTGAACACACTCCCCTGGGGGAGGTTCCTAATCTGATTGGCCATCCTGGGAAGCCATAAGCTGAAAGAGGGAATGGTTCACAGCCACAGCAGAAATACATGAGTTATAGAAATGCACTGATAAGAGCTGAAATTAAAGCATCCAAAGGCAAACAGAAGAGAAAGCTGAGTAAAGTTGGTTTAAAAAAAAGTTTTAAAAGAGAAGAACAAACTGTAATTTTCTGACTAAATGGATATTAATTCTGCAGATACAACTCCATGCATGCACTGTATTTCAACTATATGTTGAGGTAGCTGTTGCTGTCAGAGCTCGTGTTCTGCTGCATGGAGCTAAAACTTCTAGTTAGAACATTTTTTGTTTTTACTCTGAAAACCTTAAAACACTTCCTTCCATTTCAGCTTAAATAACCAGACCTCTTCACAATGCCTCTTTGATAAAGACATATGACACCACTGAAGTTGTGTGCTTGCACATTTGTGCGTGTGTGTGTGTGTGGGTGTGTGTATCTGCTGGCCAGGTTTTGCACTCTTTTTTTTTCTTTTTCTTTTACTACTTAGAGCTCCATGGCAGTCAGAGAATTTGACCCTGCAATACCATAATTATTTCTTTACTGAGCTGTTTTGTTTTTTTCTCAAGGCAACTCATTACATCGCCTTGACTTAAGATTTGTCTGTCTTTTTCTTCACCCAAACAGTTCATTATACATGAGAGATATTGAAAATAGCATAATAGTACAGTAAACACAGTTTGAAAAGGATTAGTCTTCATGCAGTCTACTTCTTAATACAATAAATGTTTTTAATCTTTCCAGAGAATTGGCAAACTTTTTGTTTGTTTGTTTTATTTATTTATTTTTTTTTTTGCCTGGTTTTTACATAAGGATTGTAAGAGAATTTGAACAGTTACCTCACATGCAACTGTAATCTTCTAGCACAAGTACACACTGGCATATAAACTCAGTAACCCCGTGAAGAACCAGAACAATATGACCAAGTCTCAGAGACATTCAGGGAGGCTGAGAATCTGACTGATTTTGTTCTCAGCAGCAAAATGCTGTTTTGTTAGTATTGTTTGAGTTTTTTTTCCCTACTACAAAATGTATTTATTCTGGAAATCTAATCTAATGGTTAGATTTGTAATCTAATCACTTAGATTAGAAAGTGAGAAGTCACTTTCTAATCCAAACAAAGTGAACTTTCACTTGGATGAGGTCACACATGCTAAAATTGTTTTGTAATTCATTGAAAAACGGTTTTTAATTCAATAAATCATATTTGCAACATGAATGAAAATGATTTTAGAATTTCAATTATTATGTCATTATGTCATTAGTTTAACATTTGCATGTTTCTTTGCTTTTTTTTCCCATCTCTACTTAAATACACTCACTGCTGGTACACCACACTACCACCAAGCTGGACCCACACTTGCTTTTATACCTGTCTTAATTCACTCTGACATATATTTTATGAAGTGTCAACACTTCCTCAGGAATATATTGACATGGTAGCATTACATGGTTGCAGATGTCTTCATTGCACATCTACCCAATGCAAGTTTATCATTTCACCCCATCCCAAGATACTTTATTGTATTCAGACTTTTATCTATGGGTTACTTGCTAATGAAAAGAAAACATCTAAAGACAGTCACTGGTCACCCTTATCCTAGTGGGGTCGGGAGGTGCTGGTGCCTAGCTACGTTCTGGGTGAGAGGTGGGGTCACAGGGCAACACAGAAACAGACAAGACAAACAACCATACACACACACACACACACACACACACACACACAAGGGAGAATTTAGAGAGACCAATTTACCTAGGAGTCATGTTTTTGGACTGTGGGAGTAAGCCAGAGTACCTGGAAAGAACCCACGCATGCACAGGGAGAACATGCAAACTTGTGCAGAAAGACCCCGGGAACCGAACCCCGGACCTTCTTGCTGCAAGGCAACAGCTTTACCAACTGCATGTACACAAGACAGTACATATAAAATATATAAATAAATATATAAATATATGTAAATAAATAAAAAAATGTCATGTGAGCGCCCCGTTTTATAGAAATATTCCTGCAGGTCTATGAGGCCTCCAGTCTGTAGGCGGCGATAGTACGCACAACATAACCCTTTAAATACGTCATTTCCGTCACATGTACAGTAAAGGTTCTGACCGATTGTTGTTGACCAGCGTTTGAAACTTTGACAAGTTGAAAGTCTTTTCATTGAAGATGAACGCCGCTCTGAAGCAGTGGAAGGAGGCGTCCACCGTCATCCTGGCCGCAGGACGCAGGCTCGGCGCGGACAGTTTGCCGTCAAGACCTCCGTTGGAGGGCAACGGCGCGGCGACGCAGCTGCCGCACAGCTCCCACTTCGATTACGACGTCCTGTTGCTCAAACGGAGCGCGAAAAGCACGTTCATGCCCAACGCGTACGTTTTCCCCGGCGGCATGGTGGACTCCTCGGACTTTTCAAGCGACTGGTTGGACGTGTTTAAATCTTTTCTCGGTTCCCCCGGTTTCGGTTTGAGGAGCGTCAAGCAGCCCGTGGAGGACAGACCCCCGATCTTTGCGACAGACCGAGTCAAGCTCGGCTCTCCCATCCCGGGGGAAGTCGCCCTGAGAATCTGTGCCGTTAGAGAGACGTTTGAGGAGTCGGGCGTGCTGCTGGTTGTGCCCAAAGAGGAAGAGAAACGCGTTTTGAAGCGCTTGCAGGACTCGCGCTTCAGTCAGCACCACACGGCGCATACACCGCGCTGTGACGAACTCTCAAAGTGGAGGGCACTGGTGAACAGCAACCCCTCCAACTTCTTGAGGATGTGCCAGGAGTTGCAGGTTCTGCCCAACATCTGGGCTTTACACGAGTGGGCGAACTGGCTGACCCCCACCGCCAAATACGGGAGGACGAGGTTTGACACGGCTTTCTTCATGTGCTGCTTGCAGGAGATGCCCAGCGCGCTGCAAGACGAGAAGGAAATTGAGCGCGTTCAGGTGAATTTTGAAGTAAAAGCGAGTTGGGTTTTGAAAACGTGTCCTTCTTGCACCGATCAGCGATTTTATGACACATTTCCGAATACCAAAATTTATTCTATAGCCCCCCTGATTCTGATTTCTGTTTAAATAACTAAAATTGGGGGGGGAAAAAGTCTTGTATATTAAGGAGAAAAAAAACTTCACAGTTGTCTCACTATACGTCACTGAAAATATGTTATGAAATTACCAGTCTGAAACGGATATTGTCATATTGTTCATCTTTCAAATATTGAAGGGAATGGCTTGAAGACTTGACCAGGTTTTTGTTTTTTCTCATCAACTACTGAGATGGAGATCAGAAAAAAAAGTGCAAACCTGCAGAAACCCAGCACCTCAAGAGCCATGTTCTGGGGAAACTAGTGGGTTGAGTACAGGTTTGTAAAAGAGCCTATGTTAAAAAAACAATTCTTCAAGGTTTGACATTAGATTCAGTAACTTTTGATGTGGCCTTGGTTGTAATAAAATCCTTTTTTTGTTCAGCGAAGACCATGTCAATACTGTCTTGAATCATTTCATAAAAAGGTTTTTTCATACGTGCTCCCTAATTGTATAATTACATTTTTTCAAATTTTGGCTGGGCTAAAATTAACAAGTAACAAGACCACACCAGCAGGACTTTCAATAAAAATGTTCATCTGATGGACATTATTGGACATTTCCAAAATTTTAAAGAATATCGATGCGTGGACTTCACGAGGAGAGGAAATAAAGCTGAACCACTAATGTTTGAGCTGCTAACCATTTTAAAAAGACAGCTCACTACGCACCAAAACAAGCCAGTATGCTGCATCTGTCTTACCACAATAGAAGATGATATTCTACCATCACCACCAGGATTAAGGTAGATAATTATACAGAAGAAATTACCAGAACCTATTATTATTAATATTAGAACCGGGGGTGGCGTCACACTGGAAAAGAGAGAGCAGTCAGCATTACACCGCTCTGTAGTTTAACAGAATTTTACAGCTAATTTAGAACAAATATCAGATGGTTACAGATATTTTTATTATTATATATATATTTTTAAGTTTGTCACTGTTCTATATTTACATGTTTGGTTAGAATTATTGTGTTTTCCCTGTAGAACAAATTGTCCGTGACCTTGACTGAGATTTCCAAAAGGCTGCCAACATTTTAAAATTCAGCACGAAAGACAGGATTTGAATGATTAAAATGATTGAACAGGACAGCTTTGTTGTGCAGCAAACATTTGTGCAGCAAACATTTACATTCAGGTTTCTGAATGTATGCAGAAACCTGCATACGTTCAGAAATGTATGTAGCATGTTTAGCTCCTTGTTATAGCATGGAGCTAAACATGGCTATCATGTTTAGCTCCATGTTATAGCAGCCTGAATCAACAGCTGACAAACTTCAATAGAACATATTGATTCCAGAAGCGTCTTGCAGCTTTTTTTTTTTTTTAAACACCTCACATATATGTAAAACACCAAACTATGAGTCTTGTTCTCACAGTAACCAAATGTAAAAAATAAATGGCTTTAATAAAACAACTAAACATCAGTATTTTAATTTCACCCCTTTCACATCTGACGACATGGTTCATTTTGTTGTCTCAAACTGCAAAAAGAAGAATCAACTCGACCTGTTGTGTGTTTCAGTGGTCCACACCCTCAGAGATCCTGCAGAGCTACCAGGCACGGCGACTTTGGATCGCTCCGCCGCAGTTCTACGAGCTGAGCCGGATGTGCCGTTTCCCGCTGCTGAATGACCTGCACAGCTTCGCCCACCAACGGGCGACAGAAGGCTGCGATCAGTGGATGCCTGTTCTCGTCCTTCAAGATCAGCAACACATTTCTCTCCTCCCAGGTGCTTATTATCGGCCATGTCTCTTCTAATGATCTGTCTTGACTGATACTTACAGGATAAACAACCACCATGATCTCACAGTTTGGTTTGTTGAGCCTTTGAATGCAGCGTTATGACTATTGCGTCATCCCTTTTAGAAACCATGCATGTATACAGGTGATGATTGGAGACACCACAGGATCACCTGTTGATTTAAACCCCTAAATTATAATATTTAGAAGACACTAGGCTAATGCTTTTTCCTTAGTTGTATTTTCACACCTTTTTGTGCAAGTGGTAAATTTTTTAACTTTCAGCTTTCTCTCCAGTACTTCCGGCATCTCAGCCTCTTAACGCCGAACAAGCCCTACATTAGTTAAGTACCTTTGAGTCGAGCGTCAAATCGCTTCCCCAACAGCCGTTGGACTGTCTGTGCTCTTCATTTCTAAAGAAAAACTCAGTGTGTCAAATTAACGCTGATGCATTTGGAGTGATGAGTTCTGAAAATAGATTTTATTGGCCAGAGGGAACTTGCTGCCCATCTGTGAGCTGGTATATTTTTGGAAAGTAGTTTAGCACAAACTGATCTATTGTCTCTTATGTTTCTCTTTAAATCATAACTTTTAGCTTTGGAGAGTCTGCAAAAGTATGTAGAAGTCCTACAACCTTCAAGTTAGATTAGTGCACAGGTACTTCTTGAAAAATGTGAATGTCATGGAAAAGCTTTACTGTTTTATGTGAAACTAGTATATAGATGTATTACAGACAGTGGAACATTTATTTCCTCTAATTTTGATGATTATAGCTTACAGGTAATCAAAACGTTTCTCACGTCAGAATTTCTCACAAACATTAAATATTGGAAAGTCAAGGTCTATGTATAATGAATCTATATACAATATGAGTATAACTGCCTGAAATGAATTATAAAAATGTAACTTTTTTTTGCAAATAAATTTTTATTCAGATTTGAATTGCATTCTTAGGTCTTGATCAATTGAATGGGAATTGCAGATGTGAAATTTATTACTTGACTGACTTGGCATAAATCCTTCCTGAAAATTGCATGCAGGAAATTCTTGTTTGATGCAATTCATTTCACCAATCACCTAGTCAACAATAATTACATTTATGCTGCCTGTAAATTAATTCTAGCAAAATATTAACTTTTCACATTTATTCCACATTCTTTCTAGGGGACAAGCTTTATCCGGCAGACCCTTCGAAGCTGACCGAGGATGACCACAAAGACTCTCAATTGGAGGATCCAACAGATGATTCTGATTTGCACCGTATGGTGATGTCAGACCCTTACACTACAACCCTACAGATCACAGTCAGACCCAAATATAACCACCTGCTCCCTGTTACGATGCCAGCCTTGTCACATAATCCAAAAAGTCAACTTTGACCTGCACTGAAACATCTATTTAGTTATTTTTTTGTACACAGATACAAAAAGACTTAATTTACTGGCAGTATGTCTGCTGCTGAATTCTGATCTCTAACAACTACATCAAGTTCTGTTGGTGTCTGTGTTATTCTCTCATATTGAAAAGGAAAAAAAAAACTCACTGTAATTTGCATAACTTGTATTTATTTTTATTTTGTATTAAAAGGCTACTTATTACCTAAGTTCATACAGGATGTGGGTTTAATTTTAAACAAAAAATGTGAATAAGTACAATTATCATGTACTGTATAGCAGCACAGTTACTCTGACTAAAGCAGTTCTTGTTTTGTCTTGTTTCAGAGGATCGCATGCTCCACATTGCTTTCATATAAACAGAAACAAAAAGTAGTCTGTTTTATCTGTTAAGGTACGTTTCAGTTTTTAGAGCAAAATTCATGCTTTTGTATGTTTTCATTGAAGTCATTGTCACGAAGATTTGTTTTCTGTCTTGACTTCAAAATAAAGAAAAATAAATGTCTCTCTTGGCGTTCTCTTGTATCAAATACTCTGAGGTGAATTAAATCAGTAATATTAAAACAAATGTTCTTTCACTTTAAGTGTGCATCCCAATTTTATTATTTTACCATGACTAAAACAATTAATAGAGGGAAATGTAATTTATTTTGAAACAGTCTGGTGCCTTTAAATTTGAATAATTATTTGGTGATGTAGCAGTTCAGTCTGTTTGTGCTTTTAACTGTCTCCGTATCTTCTCCATTGACATAATGTGTGCAGGACATACAGTCATCTAAGCTTACGTGAATACATATGCAAATATTAATTATGTTTTTAAATATTACATCATAAGATTTAACTGCGATATAAAAGTGGAACTGATACAAGGAAAAACTGTTCTTTAATTCTCCCTATGGACTCTTCATTTTTACTTTTTTTCCAAGTATATTTTGGAACTTTTATTGTGACATATTATTGTGACATATATGGGAAAAAATAGCAATAAATCAAGCACGGCACATGCTGAGTCACCAAAAAAAGTTATAAAATATAGTGTGCCGAGTATTAAACGTGCTTCTTCACTACAGTTATATCACTCTGTATGACTGCTTTAGTATGCTGCTAAACAGAAGGCAGAGTGTGTCTTGTCACAAGAACAAAAAACAAAAAGATCTCCATTCTTTGGGCTGCCAACTAAAGCTCTGGATGCCCAGAGGTTTGTTATCAGGTTGTTTAGCTCTCCAGATCTGTTGCTTTGACTTGTTTCAGAGGGCCACATGCTCCAGATGGCTTTCAAATAAACAAAACCATGAGGCGTGTTGTTTTGAGAAACGATTTAGCCTTTTTGTTTTACTTTATGTTGGCTGAGACAAGTGATTTTGTCTAAATGATAAAATGGAGCAAGGCAGCTGAAGTGGATCGGAGGGCAATGTGTGTTTGGAGATAAGAAATCTAAATCTAAATGTTGATTAAGTGTGACAGAGGATAACAGACAGACAAACTATGAAAAGGGGTTGCTAGGCTGAAGCAGAGTTAAAAAAGCAATCAAAGTACAAAGAAAAGCTTTTGACATACTCTAAGAAGAAATGTTTGTCTAGATCATTTGAAAGATATGAAGAAAGTTGAGCAAACATCAGAGATGGTTCAAAACCTTTTTGGTTAACTAAATAGAGATGTGTCACGTCACTGATTCTTTTTTTTATTATTATTTTAAATTAAACAATTAGGTGTCGCAGTGTTGCCTGGATACCTAAATGAAGACTATGAAGTGACCGACTTGACTGAAACACTTTGAACCACAAACCTGATCCATACTCCATCCTGCCTCTTCAGCTTTTTTGGCATATTTTGTTACAGTGAGACACAAGATCTTGAGATCCTGTCATCTTGCTGATGCTGCCCTCTCCTCTTCTCGCATCTTCTCCTTCTGCTGCAGAGTGCTGTGTGTGTGTGTGTGTGTGTGTGTGTGTGTGTGTGTGTGTGTGTGTGTGTGTGTGTGTGTGTGTGTGTGTGTGTGTGTGTGTGTGTGTGTGTGTGTGTGTGTGTGTGTTGAGCAGCAGTGAAGAAAAGGGGGGGAGTTGAAATAACGCCGCTCGACCTTCTGTGCTGTTTGCAGTCTGTTGAGGGTTTCTATGGAAACTCACAGCTTTGGAAACCTTGCATCTAAGTCCAGATAAAGTGATGATGATGATGATGCTTTGGTCTGTCTCTGCCCACAGAGTGGATATTACCTTTTCTTCTGAACTCGCTTGCTGTATGAGTTCAGGTGACATGAATTGAATCATGCAGAAGTTCTAATAAAATGCCTTTAGATTTAAACAAAAATCTAAACGTACTCACCTGAAAAACGTTGTTATTGATGTTATTGCATTCATTTTACCCTCTTTTTTTTAAGATGTATTATTGGGGATGGGGAATCATTGTCTCTTCAACTATAAAAAACTTCCTCCTTTCCACCACATGTTTAATTTATTGCTTTTTATATTTTGGGCAAAAACTGTCATGGATTCAGAGCACAGAGCATAGAGGTCCATGAGTCACTGCTGGAGAACTCGTGAAATAACAACAACAATGACTGAGACGTTTGAAAGCTCATTGTGACTCAGGTGTGAACTCAGCAGCCATTGTTTTTTAACCACCAAGGTCCTGACAAGAAATTCAGTCAGCATATTTTATGTGTTGCTCTTTTTAGTGTTTCTAAGCGATAATCAAAGAAAGCTCACAAACTGGATGGCAAACACAAGTTTAAGGTCAGAGAAGAATAAAAATTAAAATTTCGTAATTTATCTTTTACCCATGAACCTTTTTAGACAGAAGAAATTTTACAGCATGCCAAATAGAAAACCTTGAACACGCCCCCGTCTTCAGGGAAAATCTGATTGACAAAGATCTTTTTTTTATTTATATGTACTGACAAGAGGTCTGTTGTCATTTCTTAGCATTTGATAAAAGCATCGGGTTTTCAGTAATGGTATCTTTAGATCCAAATTTATCAGCCAATATTTCAGTCCTTATCTTGAAAAAGACAACTAAAAATGTAATTTAATTTTGAATTATGTCTTACTGTAAATATCTTCAGTTGTATTATTTATTTATTTATTTATTTTACCAAAAACTGTCATTGATAGAAAGGAGTTTGGCAACCAAAGGACCTTGGATGTTTGATCCAAGGTCCAAATGTTCCAGTTTTAATTTAGAAAATGTCTGTGAGACATTTTAATACAAAAGGACAGAAAAATCTAAAATTGGTTTGTAGTAAAACACATTTCACTGCTGCCTGCAAAAGTGATTTTTCATAGTATGAAATTATGATTTTTGACTGAAAGTCAAGTGAAGGCCACCTTGATTCTTAAAACAGCTCCATATATGGACAGAGATAGATAGATAGATAGATAGATAGATAGATAGATAGATAGATAGATAGATAGATAGATAGATAGATAGATAGATAGATAGATAGATAGATAGATAGATAGATAGATAGATAGATAGATAGATAGATAGATAGATAGATAGATAGATAGATAGATAGATAGATAGATAGATAGATAGATAGATAGATAGATAGATAGATAGATAGCTAGATAGATAGATAGATAGATAGATATAGATAGATAGATAGATAGATAGATAGATAGATAGATAGATAGATAGATAGATAGATAGATAGATAGATAGATAGATAGATAGATAGATAGATAGATAGATAGATAGATAGATAGATAGATAGATAGATAGATAGATAGATAGATAGATAGATAGATAGATAGATTATGTAAATTATGTCAGTGAATAAGGATCACTGGTTTGTATAGGTACTATCTTCACATTCATTTTATTACTGATCAAAAACTATTTCAATAAAACTACATTTGTTGTCAAAGCTTTATAACAAAGAAAGAAGATAATATGATAATTGCTAGCACAATATTTCAGTCTTTTGTTTATTTTGTTTTCTGAGTGCATCAAATGTATTTACATAGATTTTGTTTGAACTTCAAACATCGGGTGAAAGGTTTAATCCGCTTCTGTAGAGTAGAAAGTTAAGAGTCTAGTCCACAACTATTTTTCTTCAGCTCACTAAGTTCATTGTGACCCCGGACAATTACCAAATCATTACTAGTCTCACCCTGGTGCCAGTCCAGAAATACCTCTAAAGACTCTTAGGTTTAAAACTATTAAGGGGCTAAAGGAGCAGCTGTGTCACTCTCCTTTCGCGATAATTTAACACTAAGGTTGTTAAGTCTGAGACTAATCCCCCGCTTGAAATATCTCTAAGTGCATTACAGGTATGTATCTCCATCTTTGTAGTGATCTAGATCTGACATTTATCACAACTAATGGTGGTGAGATTTCTCTCAAAGGCAGCTGTCTAATGTCAAATGACATACAGAGACTGTTTGTGCACCACCAGCAGAGCTTTCTTGAAACTGAATTCACATATTCAAGAGTGTTTCAAAATTTTATTATAATAAATATACTAGACTGTATTTACATGACTTGAAACAGCTGTGTAGATTGTATGTACAAATGTTCGATTCACAAGTTGCAATGTTTTTACATTCAAAACTGCAAGAAAACCCTGAATAGAAACAAAGTACAGGCTTTGCAGTGAAAAAGGTGCAATAAGAAACCACTGTTCACATCTTGTCCTGTTTCTCATGAAGCCTCTGAAAAATTGGATGCAGTTGAGTTCAGTAAGATGCAGGACTATTACAGTGCAATTGTAGGGATTATTATGGTGCATTAAAACCTTGCTGTCAGGACTGTGGAGCAGTGCAGATTTGTGCACCCCCTACCAAAGTGATACGTAGGGATTAACTGCTGGCTCTAGCTTCCAAAGGCATGAACCTAATTTTAAGACGAGATGTTTCAACCTGCTTGTGTGAACACACCTGACCGTTCTGGAGTGAAATCGAGACTTTAAAGCATCAGTCAGATGTACATAAACAGGGATACTTAACCATCGGCTACATTTACGCTTGAGCTTTTCCACTAATCCACTTGGATTACGTGTTGTGTATATCCCTCTGATGGCCAGACACTGTCACGTAATTTTATGACTTTTTTTTCCTCTCTTCCAAAAATACATGACCTATTGCCCCCTCCAAATGCCTTAAAGGACCAATGGCCATTCTCTCCCAGGCCCATGTTGTCTATAATGTTTTAGTAGCCTATTTATTATCAAAAACTGTCAAAAACACTCTTCAGATCCACCAAATACATTCAAAAATCCAAGAAAGATTTATAATTTTGGGTAGGAACATTTGTTTTTTCAGACCCGCCTCTCTGTCTTGTAGAGCTCTTGTCCTTTCACACGGATATCTCCCGTGGAAAGCAGAGCTGGTGTCCTTCAGGGCCTGCTGTTGGTCAGAGAGTTACTACATATTGACAACTAAATACCCTAGAACCAGAGCCACTACCACAATGACAAAGAACACCAGCACGGCGCCGACCGAACCAGAACCCCCCTCCCTGCCGCCTCCACCTTCATCGTCTTTGGGCTCCTCTTCGCAGATGGAGATGACACCCACGGAAGAGTTCCCCACGCTCATGTTGGACTTGAGCTCGGCGCCTGCTTCTTGTTTCGCCACCACGGCCCACGGCGCCACCTGCACCTTCATCTCCATCTCCTCCATCATCTGGCTCACCTGCGTGATCTCGGTCTGCAGGTCCCTGAGGTCCGCCGTGTCGATGTTGCTGTCGGCCTCATACTTCATGTTCTGGACGCTCATGGCCCGGGCGGCCACCGCATTAGTGCTGCCGGTCATGCCTGTCTGGATGAGGTGCCTGGTGGGCACCTTGAGGGGGAAGTCCTGCCCTATCTCCAAGGATCTCTTCATGTCCACCTCCAGGAGCTCCATGCTGCTGGAGAACAGCACCCAGAGGCGCTCGTACTCGGCGCGGTCCTCCTTGCTGATGGTCTTGTCTTTGAGCAGGGTGGTCAGTTTAGTCCTGTTGGCCACGGCCAGCTCCTGGGCCTTTTTGCGGGTCTTCTTCAGCTCCTCTCGCAGGTTCTGGGAATCCGATGTGCTTCCCAGAGCGATGACCAGGTGCCTATAGCAGGCTGTGACTTTGTTCAAAGCATCCAGCATCGTTTTGCACTCCTCTTTCCCCATCACTGATTGGGGGAAATTGCAATATCCTCCTTAACAAAACAGAAAACAACAAACCAAAGGATCTTTGGAGGGAAAGGCGAGGTGAGTTGCGGTGCTTTTGTCCCTCTCTTCAGTTCAGTTTCCACGGGAGCACACCGCCCGCTTCACAAATCCACACAGCGCTCCAGCCAGAGGAAATTCATCTCTATCCATGCTCCCCCTGCGTACGAGTAGGAGCACAGAGCGGCTTAGAAATTAATGCTTCCGTCACCTAAAAGGCTTTGGGTGACATTTGCTCTTCCTTGTCACGGGACCAAAACGGCACCAGAGTCCGTATCCTGCAGAACCGACCCGAAACTGATGTGAAACAACCCGATTCTTCTGAACCTGTGATCCAGAATCAGCTACAGGTGCCCTGACATCCGCCTTACTGCACGACGCCTCCCTGCCTCCGTCTGGGTTCGGAAATAACGCGGCAGGCTGGGAGTGTTATTCATGCAGTGTGACGAGGAGAGGAAGCCGAGAGGAACCCACCAGGAGGAGCACCGGCAGCCATGGCGCCTCGGCTCGGCGCTGTGGGTCTGCGTGGGGAGCTGTCCACTTCAGCACCCTGTGGTTGATGTTTAAATACCAGCGAGCGCCTGTGTCTGTGGTCACATGGACGCACAAAAACAGTGCCATTCAGAAGGCAGGCAGGGAGACAGGGAAGCTCCTCTCCCATTGGTCGGATTACCGAGGCGTCTGCTTCAGCCGCGTCCTCTCATTGGCTGCTCTGTGAGTGGAGTGGAAAACCATCATCCATCTTCAACCATCTGGATTCCTGCATATTACCATCCACTGTCCAAGATTTTTTTTTCTTGATGAATTGTTGCTGAATTAATGTAACAGAAATTCTAAATCTACACAGCTAAATCTAAAAAAAATATATAAAAATATCATCAGTCTATCCATATCTATCTATCTATCTATCTATCTATCTATCTATCTATCTATCTATCTATCTATCTATCTATCTATCTATCTATCTATCTATCTATCTATCTATCTATCTATCTCTATCTATCTATCTATCTATCTATCTATCTATCTATCTATCTATCTATCTATCTATCTATCTATCTATCTATCTATCTATCTATCTATCTATCTATCTATCTATCTATCTATCTATCTATCTATCTATCTATCTATCTATCTATCTATCTATCTATCTATCTATATATATATATATATATGTGTGTGTGTGTGTGGGGGGGGGGGTGTTATAAGCTACTGTTTTAGAAAGAGATTAACAACTGAATAATACATGACAACACTAAAAACTCAGTCTGGAATTAAGATGCTCACAAAATAAAATAATAGATTTCTGTGTGCTGCTGCTTTGCATTGAGGCAGGGATATCGATGGTCGGGGAAATGATTCAAGCAAGCAAATCTGAGAAGGGGACGCAAAGTTTTGGCATTGATTGTCAACACTATGGTAGCAAGATAACAAAGACCAAAGGGATCACATTTCAGAGGTCTGTAAAAAGCTTTAATAAGAAATAAAGAAAGTGGAGAGTAGGTTAGCTCCTTTTATCACCTTAACATGTCCTAATGCGGTTCAATTAACAATGAGTTTTTTCAATAAAGAAACTTCTTGAAGTTCTATAGCACACTAGAACTGCTCTAATTCCAAAACTACAAGACTTACACTCTTAACCCTCTCCAGACAGGTGTTGCAGATTTGCAACAACTTTGCCAGTCTTTTGCAAGTAATTTGAGCCTGAGAGGGTTAAAAACCTGGACTAGATTATTCTCAACAAGAAGCAGGATATTTAGAACCATGTTTTGATTTGTGAAGCCCTTTTCTGATTGGTAGAACTTCAACAAAGTTTGGTTTCATCACTCTTTTTGGATCTCGGTCACACCAGAACTGCTCCGGCTCCAACCAAACACCAGACACAGACAGGATCACACCGTTCTCACAAATGAAATCAGATTAAATAGTACTACTCAAGTCCTCTGTGATTAAGTAGCCGTTTTCCAAGAACTCCTTGTTTTTTTTGTTTTGTTTTTTTACCCTTACTTGAGTCATCTTTACTTGAATGCAATAGTTGTAATACCTCTTACTTATTTATTTCAACACAATAAATAAGTAATTTTCATATATTAACATGCCTATTCATTACACATCATACACTCAGTGCACATAGACTGACAGATTCACTATTACTCTCATTTCATGTGACTAACAATTAGTAGGCAGTGATTACTTTGTGAGGCAACTAAAACAGGTTTTATAGCCAGCATGATGCCAGCTGCTGCACACACCATCAGCTGGATAATGTGTTGTCAGTAAGTTGGCTCCTGCTGTGGTAGGAGGTGCAAGACAGATAAGAAGGCTGCATGGTGTTTGCATTATTGAAGCGAATGAGGCCTAATGATGCAGTGACAGAGCTAATGGACTAAAGAGCAGGGGATGCCACAAGACGGAGCGAGGAAGCCCTCTGTTACCTTCGGATGACTTCTGATGCAGCAAAGGAATTTCTTTCTTATCTTTGCTTGCACTTTGAAACACAAAGCTCTTTGTTCTCAATTATCTCCCAGCAGTGTTATACTAGCAAATTCGCCCAATGTTAGATCGTGCAGTTTTTAGGGAAACCTCAAATAGGGCATGAGGAAAATTTCAAAGTGTACAAGCTTTATCCTGCACAGATCGGCAGGCAATTACAGGACAACACAGAGAGACACAGGTGAAACAACTTTGCAAGCACATACCTCTGGACTTACAAAATTAACGGAGACTAAATTACTTGACAGTCTTGTTTTAAAACGATAAGTGATACCTGGGGTACGTGGATAGAACCCAAATGTGCTCAGTAAGAAAATGGCTGCAAACCTGGGACCTTCAGTAAGAAAATGGCTGCAAACCTGGGACCTTCTTGCTACAAAGCAACCTTTATGCATCCATAGAACCCATCCTCCTGTCAACTCTGGGACATTAACATAATTCATATATACATTCAAAAACAACACACCCGAGAGCCCCTAAACACCTGTGCCGCTTACATTTTCACTATACTCATGTTAAGAGTCATGGAAGGAAGGATTTAGCAAAATATAATAGTTCAGTTTCAGATTATTATGAATTTAGTAACGTATTTTCCTGCTTAAAAGTAGTTTGTTCCTTTGGCAGCATATTACACAGATCTGAGTACTCAAAGCTTAATAGGCCTTACTCACCAGATTTTCTTCTGTCCTGGCTGATTGGATTGAAACATCGTCTGAATGTACGTCTTCAAGTCTTGCCTATGGGCGTTGGAGTTTTAATCACGCCTTAGCTTGAACAAAGAAGGATTTTTCCTGTACAGTACTAGATGAAAGTCTTTAGCTTTTCCCTAAATCATTTTCTTCCAAGAAACTATTAATTCACATGTTTGTGATTTCATTATTAATGTATATTCAATTTATAAAAAGTGTAAACAGGCAAAGTTTTTTTTTTTTCTCTAATCCAACACATATGTCAGTTCTTCTAGCCGGTGCTGGAACCCATCGTGTCAACATAAAAGTATTTTTTGTTTTTGTTTTTTTAATACGTTAAACTGTATTTTTAACCCAATGCATGTTACAAAAGCATGCTTTCCTCCTCTCCTCAATCTGCCTTTTTCTTTTCACATTTTTATCAACGATTGAAATGGATTTGCAGCACTTTCAAGTGTGTCTCAGGGGCCAAATGGGATTTCATTGCTCAGTGAAGACATGCCGTGACAACACCAGGAGCAAAGTGTTCCTTTGAAAGCTGAACAAAAAAGTCTGCAGTCTCAAGATTGATGCCCTAAAATGGTTCAAACTGTAATCCAGATTAGCACATTTCTGCAAATCCCTGGATTATTAGTGTAATACGCACTAATGTATCTTTTAATGGAGAATGTCAAGTGTATGGTTTGTGTTTTTCCTCCTATGGAATCAATGTTTTAGGCAGGAAATGGTGCTGAAAGCATCAATATGCTTGCTCACTACCGCTGTGTAAATCCATTACAGGACTTTTCAAAAACCTTGTCAACTCTTCTGATAATCCAAGGAGTAAAACTTTTGCTCTCACTTTAGTCAAATGTTGCTTTCTGCATAAATAAATAGATAAAAAATAAAGCCATGATGCTATATTGTTCTTTGTTTTAAAAGTCTGATCATAACTAAATATCTTTGTCCATGTAACCAAAACAATCAGTCTATCTAATCAGAAGACATTTGTCCGTGTGGTCAGTTGCAAGTTTCAGTCAAACATTAAGGCGTCCATTTTTGAGCATTTGCCTCCTACTTGGTTTGCACTCCATGGTATAATTAAAACGACAAACCAATTTCCTTTCCTTTGACTTGGATGATTGTGAATCTATTTTTAGACGTTGCCAAGGTGGTGACACATCTAAATAATCCCCACATTGTGTAGCTGTATAACCCTCCCTCTTAGGTCTTCACTGAGTCCCCATGACTTTTCCATTATCCTGAGTTTTGGTTGATCAGATGAATATCCAGGTATTTGATAAAGTTCACTATATATTCAAACCCCTGCAACAAATTCTAGTTTTAATCATCATTTGAATGGATGTGGTTGTATAATTATTTCACTGTGTAAATAAAATAGTTCAGACAAGTAATAAAATGTCCAAAGTTAAACTGACATTCATGCCAGTAATGTATGCACTTAAACGTCTGCCTGGAATCATAGCAGCAATAATTATTTCCAGTTCAGCTGTGCTGTGAAAATACAGTTACTTAAAGCCCTCAACTGTACCAATCAAACCTTGAAGGCCAGACCAAGTTGTAACATCCTAAAACAGGAATCAGCAAATGGATTGTCTCACTCTGCATAACTAATTTAAGCATTAAAAAAAACTTGCCGTGTTCCTCATACAGAGAGAGAAATCCCTTGAAAGCTAAAGATCACATGAACTGGACTCAGATTGAAATTACTGCACATTCCAGCCTGTTTGAAGTGATTCAGCAACCCTAAGATAACATGCAGGTTGAACGATGAGATCAGAGATGAGAGCTGTTTGTAAAGCTAAGTTGAAAAAAGAAAAGACTCAGACAGTCAGAAACATGGAGCAGTGAGAGGATGAGTGCGGAGCAGAGACAGAGGAAGTAAGTCTTTGTTGAATTATTGATTATCTCATCTACTATGTGCCCTCGTACTCACCGCATAGTGTAGAGCCATGAGTCATGCCTTCGCGGAGGTGAAGGCCTCTTTAGTTAACCTTGACATACAGACCTATGTCTACCTGCACACAGATGTTAGTGCAGAGGGTATCAGGTTGACTGACAATGATTTACTTATGAAAAGTCACAAGTTTGTTGATTTTATTCTCATCTGCAGCCAACAGTTTGCACTAACATTTAATGATTTGTGCACTTTAAGGTCCTTTTTAGTCAGCGGACACACTCATGCATAGGTTTTGCATACAAAATTATACCCTCACAAGAAGTAAGTGTACCTACCTAAGCTAAAACGAACGAAACACCCTGGGAATTAAACTCTATGAAAAGGAAAGTTGAGCTCATCTTAAAAGCCTATAAAAACTATATAATTTGTATCGATTGCAACTAATGTGCTGCAGCTCTTAGTGATGCATTGCTGGATGTGGAGGGTGTGTGTTGCAGTGTGTTTAAGAGTAAATGATACAGTCATGATTTAAAATCTGCTTTTCTCTCCTGAAGCTGCTAGTTCTTGCACTGATTTCTCGTTAGATACGCTTCAGTCTACACTTAGCTTTGAGAAAACTACAGGCATGGAGAAAAAAACAAGTTTCAAAGACTGACTGTGAGGCTGACTAGCTGCAAACATCATCACCATCTCTTCCCCACCACTGGTGCAAAGGGATTGTGCTGATAATCACAAAAAACTTGCAATGCATTTTACCGGCACCAACAGAAATAGAAGTGCTTTCTTTTCCCTTAACTGTGTAAGCCTTCCTGCTCTGGCTTGTTCCGACTCTCCATGGTGAGCTTTTGTCGTAACTGAAACACAACAAAGTGCCACAGATCTTTTCACTGAGCTTTGCAAACATACAAAAGGATTTTTCCCTTTGAAGCATTTGAAGTCCAGCCTCCAAGACAAACAAAAGCCTGGATCGCCATGAAAAGGAATTATAATTAATAGGCTTGCTTTTAAAGCATGAACATCTTTTTAACCATTTAGCTGAACAGCGTAAGCCTTTCTGATGTGCTACAGTAGTTCCACAATATGGCTTCTATGCCAAACTCAGATGAGCCACAATGATCCATGACATCTGTTGGGTCAAAGCTTAGCTCTAATCCCATCCCATCAAGGTAAACCATATGAGGTGAGCTGCAGACAACCCAGGCGAGGTTTGGCAAGTGTGAAAAAGCAAAAAAAAAAAAAAAAAAAAAAGATAAATAATGGCAGCTTACTAACATTTGTGTCAGTTACTCTGCATGCTGCAATTTAAAATTATACGGAAAACAGCTATTTGGTCTCAGCCTCCAATCAAATTCCAAGTCTTTTGTTCTTTGTTTTAGATGATAGTCTCTAATAAAAAATAAAGTCCTCATAGCAAAAACTTCAACTTTTTAGCCTGTGATCTTTGTGTGTGAAGAAGGTACTTGCTGGTTAATTTCCTCCTTATGTTTGAAGCCTTAATGCAGCCTGATACAATGTACCTTTTTCAAATGACAAAAAAATAGCAATAAAAAGCCTGAACAAGTGCACTAGAAACATGTCCTTCACTAAGCTTTTAAAAGACTACTACAGCAGCATAGTTTAGGAGCTTTGTATTGGTTATAACTGACAACAGTGTAGCTATCGTTGACTTTTTATTAATCCATTTGGATGCCGCGGCCGCGCAAAGAAGAAGCTCCTCTGGTCAGCAGGGCGTGATGTCTGCGGACCTGTCTCCTGTGCTCGTTCACCTGTAAAAAAAAGTTAATCAATTGCCCTCAGAAAATCCCCACTAAAATGCTTTGTGGTTTTATTCGCCTGGGTGTAAAAGCCTCTGCTCTCCCATTTATGTTTGAGGGAAGAAGAGTCTGAGATATGAACATGTGTCTTTGATATTTGAGAGCCACGAGTCCGATCTGTGTGAGATCAGTGAGGCAAAGATGTGCATTAGCAGAATTAAAACTTTTGAAAGAAGCAGGTCACAAGGCGATTGAACTTATAGTACCATCTGGAGCTCCATACATATGAGCTTTACGTGAAATGTTTTGTTATGATACAAAAAAAGTCAGTCAGATATCATTCACATTCATCTTATTTGCTGAATTTTATAGATATTTAAAAAACCATTTTGTTAATTTATGCTGCAGATTGTAGGTAAACTAACTGCAAAGTGATGCTGAGGCATTTTATTGCTTCTCGAAGGGATTTCACAGATCATTGGTTCTTTTATACCTATACAGTTTACTTAGAATTGAGTGAGCGTGAAACTAAAAGTAAAAAAAATCATGTGAAACAGTTCTGTTTCACTCAGAAAACTCTTGCTGTTGATGGTGCATGTCACAGTAAAAACTGAGCCTTTGTGTCAGAAAACTGTCCTACAGTAATTAGCTTCAGAGGCAATGATAATAGCAAATACTCAGAATGTAGCTGGAATATATTTGGTTATTTTTGTTTAATAATGTATTTTGTACAAGTGAAAAAGTTATAAAATATCTTTTTTTTTGTTGTTGTCTTGTCTTGTTTTGTGTTTTGATGTTGCAAAATCTTGTCATTTTAGCAGGGGTGGTTGGATGCTTATATCTACCATAAGTAAAAGAAGCAGACATCTGAATATTTCTGTTTAAGATTAAATAAAAAAAACAAAAAAAAAACAGAAAGGTTGGAAATGTCTGGGGAGAACTCCAGACATCAGACATCAGCCCTGCAGAAAGCATTTAAAACAAATGTTTTAGTCAACTTATGGCTCAGAAAAAGGAAAATATATTTGGAATATGAAACCATGCAGAGACATATTGTTCCAGTCAGGTTAGCCAGGGAGGGCAGGACTGTTCATAATTTAAAACATTTGCTGCAAATCATTTTCTTTTCTTTTTTTTTTTTATAGAAGGTAATAAATTTCCTGTGAATATTTTCAGTGTAACTGTGTGTTCTCTGCATTGTTTCCATCTTTCCGATATAAAGTTTTTCCATTTTTAATTCTCTCATATCTTTCACTTTGTCAATATAGTGCAATTACACTTGGTTCTTTATTTTAGCTTCTTCTTTCTTTGGCATTGTTTTCTTTCTTCTTTTCCTTTGTCTGCTCTCATCTGTTCCTCTCCTCTCTTCTCTCTGATGCGTCCAAGCCTTGCATCCAGCTTTCCCATTTTATTCTTGCAACACAAACACAAGCCCACACATTTGCAAGCAGACAGTCTGACGTCACACAGTCACTTAAAACCTCTGCACTCCACTCCACTTTGTTTCACTTCATTTCCCTCCAAAAGCCTGCGTGTCAACAAAGGGCGGAAAGAAGTGCACCAAAACCCAGAGCTTCCAGACTCTGTGTCACACATCAGCACTCAGCATTTATTATTGAATCACAGACAAACCTCTGGATTATCAGAGTTAAAATGAATTAAGGCTTTTATTGTACATGTCTTCATTGGTTCTAATGCTGCTCTTCTGACATCCCCTAGATGTTTTTTCAGGAACCTGGACTTGAAGAGCCTCAGAGAGTGTGCAGCAGGGGTAGTTTGCATGTAGCCACTGCGGCGGCTGCTTTGGCCGTCACTCAGATGCTCATCTAGCCATGATGGAGAGAGAAGCAACTCTGAAAATGGAAAAGGCTTCAGTCCCCTGATTCAGCCTTTAAGCTGCTTTAGGGGATTGCTGGGTATTTTTTCTCTTGCTCCCTCTAAAATAGACAGCTGATACCGGCTCTGAACCAGAACAGGAGAGGGCAGGAGGCTCTGAACGCTCAATGTGGAGCTGCAGACTCAGAGAAGAAAGAGTCCAAGCTGCTTTGTGTTGGTTTTATTATCTGCTCCCTGGAGACACATGAAAAGAGGAGCTGCTCCCCCCTTTGGGGAAGCTTTATAGGTATCTGTCCTCAGCCGATTAAAGACTTTGTTGGGGTCAATCCACACATTTCACCAAATCAGAATTTTCTGTTTTGCAGTGGCATTCTTGGTGCATATCCAACAATACAGAAGAGCACTGGAAAAGTGGATGGCATTAATGTTTTAGTCTTGCAGCAAACAGGACGGAAACTGTTTTCTGCTTTGTTGAATTCCTCATGAATACTTTCATACGTTCTACAAGTTAAACTAATCGTGAGAAGCAGCATCTCCAGAACGTAGTCAGCTTGGTTCCAGCAAGGCTGGAGAATCGAAACAAAAAGCAAAATAAGAAACAATGGTATGATTTTTTTATGCAACGTGTTTAAGAACAACAATTCAAGAGGTTAACTGTACGTATGTATGTATGTGCTTAAGGTTGGCTCCATCGAATAAATGACTTTGGAATATACCACATGTTCATTCTGAAGTTTATGGGAAAAGATATGAAACAAATTAGCTTCACTGCAGTTTAGGTTTTTATTTCTTTGTTTGTTTTTTTGTTGTTTGTTTGTTTATTTTTATTTTATCAATTAATCAATTTTTCCTGTCCCTGGGACTTAAAAGAAAATTAGCAGGGAAAAAGCTAAAATCTGGTGTCGTACATCTTTTGTCTTTGAACTCTGTTTTTATGTATACTGCCATATATGAAGAAACAAATGACTTTTTATGATCGCTTACTTAGTCTTTACTTCAGTTCAGCATTTTATATTGACGTTTGTTTGTTTGTTTGTTTGTTTTTGTCTGGCAAAAATGTTACGAAATCTGTCCAATAGCGCCCATCAGTGGACGTTTGATATTAATGCACTTTCGTATTTCACTTATGCCTCTGAGCACAGGGTGGCGCTATTTGGAACTACATCATTCGCCGGAGAGTTGCGAATGACAGCGGGAAAAGCCGAAGCGAAGCCCCGGAAGCTTCGTCGTTACTGGTCACTGTCAGCCTGTTGTTTGAGCGATGTGCTCAATCTGCCGATGCTCCACCGTGTTGGCTGCGGGTTTAATATAAATGGAAATAGAAATATACCGATAAGGAGTTCCTCGCGTATGCGGTAAAGTCGACAAAGGTATGTAATCCAGCTGACAGTGCTGAGGTATTTGCATACACAGCTAGCATGCTATCGTTTGTTAGCTTCTTTCAGCGGCTAGTTAGCCAGCGAGGTCCAGCAGCCAGCTCGGTTTGATGAGGGATATCGGGGCAGATGGACACGTCTGGGCTTAGCGCGTCTGATAGAGGACTTTCAGTTTTTATTAACTCTTAACAGGAAGGGAGAAATGCAGATTCTGCGTATGGTTTATTGAACATTGCTCATACCTTTGCCTCACCGACGTCAGATAATAAAACTGAAGGTGGTGAGTGGACAACTCAGGCTATCTGGCTTCTTGGTTTATTATTACAAAGGTTGATTTGACTGACAATGAAAAATAAGGAGAGAATTAGACCAAACCTTTGGCAAGGTCTGTAAAAACCTGAGCACACTGATTGGAAAAAAGAAGAACAAATGCCGTGTCACCTTAATACCAAAAATGATGGGCGTGTTTCCTGAGTAGCTGGCAAATCCTGCATGACATGCAGAGAGGAAGTCAGATTTCTGTAAATAGTGGAGATCTAAAATGAAAGCTTGAGCTGATTTCTTCCTTCAGTACAACTTTTAATATTGGTGTAGTTTGTGGTATGTCCTTTCTAAGATTTACTGACATATTTAGAAGTATTTAGTAATAGAAAAAATGCTGACATACACGTTGGTGTTGCGCTTCAACTAGTATTTTTACAGTAAATCTTCAACTTTTTGAAGGTTTGCTCTGCAATGACACATTTTTCATTCTCCGTTCTTTTCAGGTCTCAGCCAACACTCCCGTCTCTGCACATGTGCTTCTTCCTTAATGGTGCTCAGCACACCACAGCATGTTGTTGTAAAGCTCAGTAATATCAGGTCTGTTGAAATTGATATTCTCACATTCCTTAAAACCATCTCATATATATTAGCTCTTTTTGTCTTATTTAAAAGGTGGGGAACTTGCATTTCTTTCTGTTAAGTGTGGCTTAGAAAAATTAAAACATGGGGAGATACATGATACAGTGAGAAAGAAAAATATTATTTTCTTAATAAATTTTGCCTTTGGTCTCACCTGTTGATTCCAATTTTTATCATTCCTGTTTTTCTTAAGGCTATACAATAACAAAAAAAAGTTGCTGCAGGTGTTTTCATTAAGAAACCATTACTTTAAATTGATGGTGTCACAAGTATCCTCATTTTGCACTTAAGCAAAATGTGTTTATTGTAGCAAAAATTGAAAATAAAGTAATATCAAGGTTAATTCTATTTATGTATGAGTTTAAAGAAAAACATTTTTAATTACTGAGATTTTTTAATGTTTGAATTACTGATTATCAATAAGAAATCAGGAAACCCGCTAATTTAATTGGTGCATCTTCAATACTTAAATATTTGATTATTTTGATGTGACTTAAAAATCAGCCTCTGTTTGTATCAGAATAAAGGGAATTTTACTTGGACAATAGTCTCTGGAAAATATGTTTTTATTGTTTCTTGGACTTCAGCAAGAGTGCATTTTTTGCTTGCTTTATAATTTTGCATGTAGCTGGATCAAGTTAAGGTATCAATATATGATTACTTTAAGTTTATTTATAAAGTATCAATTTACAACAAACAAAATCTCAAGAGACTGGAAAAGACAACCGAATCCAATGCACGATCGATTCCTAAAGACAGCTCTGTTACAGACATTTCAGTTCAACTCTCCTTCTGTAAAAGTGCAGTGAAAATCGCTTCATGATGCCGGATGATGAGCAGTTCTCCAATAAAGCCCAGCTGCTTCTCCTAAGCAAGCAAATGGCAACAGTGGAAAGGAACAACTCCCTTTTAACAGGAAGAAACCACCGGCAGAATAAATCACAATTATTATTGTTGTTTTTTCTTGGTGTTGATTTCCATGTGGACTGATGTTTAATGAAAATGTGTTATAAACATATTAGATGTGCTGACAGCAGTGATCTGTTTTGCAAGGTGGTTTTGGCCAGATGACACTTGCTGGGTGTGTAAAGAAAATATGAGAGAGACAAATATTTTTCCCTGAGACTCTGCTGGCCAGTCAGCTGGACAATCATTTAGTGGGATCCTTCTTAATTGATCCTTCTTGACTTCACCTCAAGAAAATCAATACTGTTGTGCTGCTTAAAATATCTTCTGATTCATATGTAGACAGTAAGAAGGAATTTGTTGTAGTTTGTCAACTGGCCATTTTTTTCCTATTACTTATTTATAAGCAAAATACTAATTTTGTTTTATGGGAAGTCTTAAGCTTCAGTGTAAAATATGCATCTCACATTAGTTACTCATCTGAAAAGAAAAATCCCTAAACATTCATTCCCGTTGTTCCTCATTCAACAGAAATATTTATAAATTATATTAATTACAGGTTATTTTGAAATAAAGGGTGGGGTCTGATGCAGTAAAACTGGTCTCACGAAGAGAACACCCACAGTCAGGTGTTAGGGAAGCAGAACAAAAATCTTTAAGTCTTGTTTTTCATTTTGCAGAAGAAGTGAGTGGATGACAAGGAAAACAAACATCTGCTAGCTAAAGGTTGACAGGACTGCACCTGCCATGTCACTGGAAACATCTCATTTACTTTAGAGAAATGCCTCCACATCTGAATGTACCAGTTCACCAAACAAGAAGTTGCTTACAACTTAAATTAGTTTTTTCTACCACAACTTTGGACAGTTACCTAAATTATCTCTAATAAAAATAACATTTTTATTAGAGGGAAATGACATGCTGCATTTCCCTGAAATTTGGTGGTTGGCTAATTGAGAAAAAGTAGTTCTACTGGTTTATTGATAATTTCCACTGCTCCTATGCATTATATTTGGGTAATTTTAAGTTTAAGATGTAACGTTTTTTACGAGTTAGGTTCAATATTTTTTTTTTTATTGGAGAATAATAAAATATTTCTTCCCTGTTGTTTTTTACCGAAGTGCTAGTTTTGCTCATATTCCAAAACATTGTGTAGCTCATATCTCTTTTCAGTTCCTTTAAACATCAACAAATCCCGACATCTGCAGACGAGTTGTGCAGATTGGTTTCCCTTTGTGTAAACGATGATGTCAGACTTTTAAAACCTGAGCCGAGTTTTACTACCGCGTCTAAAAATATTGACGGTTCTATTATGATTTCAAACTCTTGATCGCTTCCCAGACATGTTCTCATATTTTTGATAAAGAGTGAAATTAAAACAATGAAAAAATAGAATCAATGTCAGTGTATGTAGCAGCAGCAACATATGTGTTTTGAAGGTTAGTGAAGAGAAACACGTGTCAATCTGTTCTGAATTTTGGGATTGGTTTACTCTATTATTTCTAATATTAAAACAGTCATTATTTGGTCTTCATTCTTTCCAGTTGTGGCACATGCTTGTGTGAATAAAATATTTACAACCTCGATTGATCCATCTGGATTGTTGCTGAAGATTTGCAATTTAAAGGAGATGCGAGAGTCATGAATCTTTTAAAGGCACATTAAATATTGTTGGGGTTGTTTTTTTGTAGAAATTGACACTATTGGATTTTTTTCCCTTATTTTTTTGCTGTTTGAGTTCCAGTGATGTTTTGATTCAGATAAAACATCAGGTGGATGCTTTTAGAAATTACCTCTAAGTAAATTGCATTTTGCTTTTACTATTGAAAAACCTGAAACTCTGTTTTATTCAGTTCTCTGGGTCAATAACAATCAGGCCTGGCAGCAGCAGCAGATTATTATTAGCCCATATGAACTGCAGCCTTTGGATCAGTTTTCCAAAGAGACTTGGGTGGCCATTCATTGATCTTGAAGCTGTGGACTTTGTCTTCCTGTTTCTACTGAATGTTACCCGCTGACCTTGACTTGAAAACTAAAGTTAAAAGCTTTGGTGACTCAGGCTTCTGACAGGAGGAACTGCAAGCCAAACTGAGAACCAGTGACCATACTTTAAGCATTTCCTAAAGGTGTAAAATAAAAATGATAGCAGACAGCAGTCCATTTCTAAAGATGTCTTTCACTTAAGTTGTTTTATCTCTGTTTTAATTACATCCTTTATGTTAGTAGTTTGTCAAAATTAAGCCAGACGACTGAAGTCAGTTTTTGTTTCTTCCACAGGGCACGATGCAGTCTTCAAACCACCGACTACGAGACATGGAGCAGCACCACCCGCTGCTGGCCGCCGGCGTAGACGTAGAGGCGGGCAGCCTGGCAGCCGGGGTGATGGTCGGAGGTCCAAACGCAGGGCACTCGGCAGGGAACCGCACGGTCTGGTTCATTCAGGACAGCTGCGGCATGGTGTGCGCCACCATGACCTGGTTTCTGGTCCTGTATGCAGAGTTTGTGGTGAACTTTGTCATGCTTCTGCCTGCCAAGAACTTCTGGTACTCTCTGCTGAATGGGGCCACCTTCAACTCGCTGGCTGTGCTCGCGTTGGCGTCACACCTGCGCACCATGTTGACTGACCCAGTAAGGACTGTCACACTCAGTACAATGGGAAGATATTAGATGTATTAAACACTTAGATGCAAAGTGGAGTGAAGAAAGGAGTTTCAAATAGCGTATTACTATAGATACAAAGGAAGATACGTACATTTATTGAGGTTTTTGCAATCAGAGAAGAGTTTAAATACAGAGCCAGTCATTTACTGATATAATGTGGGACGAGCAGGAAGTCGTTGGCTGTCGGATGTTCTGTGCATAGACTCTGGAGAGTAGCTCATTTAACCAAGACTGAGTATCAGCGCTTTAATGTAATTCAACATCAGAGTTCACATTTTCACCTGGCTGATAAATGAGGAGTTGTCACTTCATTTCCAAATGAGTTTTTAACATTTTCCAGTCAGACAGTTAATTTAATACAACTACATTAATTTCATGACTGATGGTGCTTTTTTAAATTTACTATGTTTGGTATTTGTAGAACATTAATTTCTCTCCAAACTAAATATAAATTCCTGCACAATTCCTTTAAAGAAGAAGCACAGCCCAGAAAAAAAAAAAAAAAGTAAAAACAGGAATAAAAACAAGTGAACTATTAGAATAAGGAGAAAAAAATAGCATAGTTTATGGTTGTACTGGGTCAAAGGCCAGAAAGAAAAGATGAGTTTAAGGAGTTAAATTTAACAGTTGAAGTTATAAAGCAGTTTCAACCTCAAGGGACCAGGAATCCTTTGACACTTTCAGCTGCTTCCCAGAGGGATATGATCTGATATATGGGTAGCCAGTGAACAGATGCTAATAAGAGTTAGACTTGCTCTCTTTTACTTGTACCAGTTTTAATAGGGACATAAAATCACAATGTAATTTAATAAAATTATGCATCAACTGCAGACAGTTGTCTTGCTGCCTGTGCCACCCTTTAGGGTGCAGTTCCTAAGGGTAATGCAACCAAGGAGTACATGGAGAGCCTGCAGCTGAAGCCTGGAGAAGTCATCTACAAGTGTCCAAAGTGTTGCAGCATCAAACCTGAAAGAGCACACCACTGCAGGTCAGTGTGACACAGCGGCAACTTTTGAAAAGCTGTTTATCCTTTCTTCTGCTATGGGATGTTTTGAAGCTCTAATGCTTAAAAAAACACTCACTTATGTTTGACAGCACTCAAACTGCAGCAGAATTTCAGTGTAGTCAACAGTTTTTTTTAAAGACTGCAAATTTAAAACAAGCTTTCAGCTGCATCAGTTAGTCTAATGCTACTCACACATACAAACTCTTTCGTATGTTGAAATTAATAAACAGAAGACAACTCAACAATATGGATATTTATTAAAGCTGTGTTTATGAATATATAGTATATAGTTTTCACAAACTAACCTGTGTCTCCTCCCTGCAGCATTTGTAAACGATGCATCCGGAAGATGGATCATCACTGTCCCTGGGTCAATAACTGCGTGGGAGAAAAGAATCAGAGATTCTTCGTTCTTTTTACTGTGAGTACACAGACGTTAGGAAGGAAGTGGTGAATCTTGGCTCTTGGGTGTGGCACAGATCGCCGGCTCTTTTGAAATGTTATCACTACTGTAGTAAAGTGTGCATGTTGCTTGTTTTGTTTTTTAATTTCTAAATATGATTAGGTTGTTTAAAATTGTCTGAGTTCATAACATTTGTAATACTGTGCTTATCTTGTGGAGTACATGGAGTACATTAGCTGATGTTCAGAGCTCTGTGCTGTCGTGTAGAGCAGGAGCAGACCCACATTAAATGTGCACTCGCTGCCACCTGGGGCTCCATTGATAAGATCAGCACTTTTTATGGCTTCCAACGCTGACTGGATTATTCTGAAGACAGAAAAATAAAGCTGCCATATATGGCTGGGCGTTGCAGCTCCCCCTGCCATTCGCCCTTTATTGATAGAAAATGAAGCTGTAAAACAGGAACTTTGTGTGTCTTATTTTTTCATGTGGAAATTTTATGTTTTCGTTTCTTTTTCCACTTATTTTGCTCCACAGATGTACATAGCCTTGATTTCCGCCCATGCCCTGGGCCTCAGTGGGATGCATTTCTTCACATGTATTAAAGTGCAGTGGAACGGTAAGAACTTGTAAGATAAGTTTCCATTAAAAGATGCTTCAAAATGTGAAGAGAATTTAGAATTGCATCTTAAAACACACAAGTGGAGATGCAGAGATCAGAGATAATGAAGGTTTACCTTCACCAGCTTCTGCTCAGAGATCACCAGAATTGTTTCTCACAATCCTCATTCACTTGTTATTGCTCTTTATACTTCACTGTGGTCTTCAGAAATGAATCAGCTAATTTTTTTAGTATTAATTCAAATTACACTGCATCTCTTGGCTATGAAGAAATGCTTTTCTTTTGCTTTGTAAACAGTCTCTGGAACTGACAAGATTCCTGCGTGGGTTTTTCTACATCTGTCAGTAGATTACCAGCGCCCAGTGCTTTACGAGATTGTGTCTTCTTGCTATTCAGATTTACACAACCTCCTTTAAGCAAAGGAAAAATGTTAATTTGAAACTTGTTTCAGTCGCTTCTCTAATCTGTACAAACCTCTGATTTGTTGTTTTTCTTTTTCCTGGTCAGAGTGCAGTAATTTCTCACCAGGGGTGTCGGTCTTGTTGCTGATCTTCCTCTGTCTTGAAGCCATCCTCTTCCTCACTTTTACAGCTGTGATGTTTGGCACACAGATTCACTCCATCTGCAATGATGAGACGGTCAGTATCCACGCAAACTCTGTCACCGTTTACTGCTCTCGGTTTAGAATTTGTGATTTCCAAGATGGGTGGGCATAAAGCTGAAAGGTTGACCAAACTATTAGTATATTATGCACATATGCATAATTATACAGACTGGTAGGAAGTCTGGATGAAGCTTTAATTGAATATATTACACTTGCTTTTTATAAGTCTGTAAAATTTGTGATGTAGAATAATAAATATAGCTGCTGTATAGTAGATGTTTGGTGTAGAAAGTTAGAGTAGCTTATATGCTAAACTGATGCACACAAATACAAAACAAGTTTTGTTTTTAGGTTCTCAAGTGAGAATAACTGATTTCAGGTTGTATTTATTATTCAGTTCTAGATGCAGGTAAACAGGTATAAATAAATGAACTGAACCTCTAGATGAGTAAAAGATAAGTAGGTCAGGTTTCCATTAAGCTACTGAGGTTTTGTTAAGGTAACAGAAATGTTACAAATTCACTTGAGATCATTTTCAAAAGTCACACAATTTGAGTTTTTCTGAACTGATTTCAATGTCTTCCAGGAGATTGAACGTCTTAAAAACGAGAAGCCAACATGGGAGCGTCATATGAGATGGGACGGAATGAAATCTGTTTTTGGGGGTCCGCCGTCCCTGCTGTGGTGCAACCCATTCACAGGCCTGCGTCTACGCCGTCTGTTGGTGGTGACCCAGGGTCGCCGTGGTGGCTCCGAGTTCTCTGTCTGACAACCTGGGCAGTGATGGAGCTCACACATTAGCTGTCTATAGCCGGATTTTTTGTTAGCCCACCTTGTAGGTGCTGAGATGGACCTTTTCATCCAGAGGATGCGCCTACGGAGGGGGTGACACAGGCTGCTACAGGAGGACCCTGGAGCATCACAACTCTTGACTCCCACGGGCTGTTTAACACCCAACACTATTTGTGTTGTTCTGCACTTGTGCTCCCAATGGATTCTAGAAAAGCACGAACAGAACACGAGGTTTTTATTCCTCACAATGAAAAATAATGTTTGAGATGCGAAAATGTGACTTAGATCAAGCATCTTCGTCATAAGGGATGTGACAGAGTATGTTTTATTGTTTCTGGAAGAAGGCGAAAGGATCTCAAGGGGAGCAAAGCTCAGTACTCATCTGGAGCCAGGCATGGGACTCATAGTCCAGAAAATGCACTACATTGTTTAAAACAGCCTGGTGTGTAGAGCACAACGAACAGCAGTGATTGAACTGTGTGCTCCAACATGCATGTACAACAAACCAATCAGTCAGCCTGGAAATGGCTGCCTTTTACAGAAACAGGCCATGGTGAACTCAAGCCTTATTTTTAGTCAAGAGGACCAAATGGCTTTTCTCCTCAAGTCGTCCTCTTCATCTTGTAGTTTTTCTCTGAGCGGAATTTTTTTTTTTTTGAGTGTTTGCTTACAGGAGCCTGTAGAAATATCCCATTTTTGAGTGACTGCTGACGCCTTATCACCATGGCCACTCCTCTCCAGCTAACCGTGACTATTCACAGGAGATGACTCCTGCTGGTCTCACGTTTGGATTAGAAAGTCATTTTCCATGTCTATAGATTTGCCATTCATCCCTGCCTACATGCTGCTTAACGTCTCTTGAGCGTTTCTGAAACAAATGGTCAGATCACTGATATCCCTCCCTGTATTTTCATTACAAAACAATTCAGGCCCTGGGTTGAACGTTACCAAGTCTGAATTGTTTTCCTTTTTGTGAATTTTTTTCTTTGTGCTGTGAACTGACAGAGAATATTCTGTCTGTTAGGATTATACAAGAACGATAATGAGATTACATTGCATTCATGCACTGAAAACAACCACTCAAGCTGTTCAAGACGGAGCCAAGTCTGAGACATGGCTGCTTTGCATGCTGCTTGGCAACTGCGTGGTGCTTTTTTAGTTAAACAGTTCTTCTGAAAAACTAGCACAACATTATTGGGTGACAAAACCAAGCTTTTTTTAAAATTTCATTACACAATCTTTCATGGTGAACCATCACTTGAGGAGCTCAACAGATTCTTTCAATGCCTTTTTTTTTCCACTTCAAATTTTAACCCCTGCAATATCTGTCAGCAGAGCAGGAGTGTATCAGAGCACTAAAGCTGTTAAAATGATCTATCATGTTTATGAAGATGCCCACCTTCACATTACCCTATTGCAGGAGTGAACAGCCTCTATGCACTTGAGGCTAATGCTTCCTGAATTTATAGTTAAATATTGTCTAAAAAGCTGGTGGTGCTCAAGTATTGTCAAATTAAATCTTTTAAGTCTCATACCTTTAGTTGTTATTATATACTGCTGTCTGTTCTCATCTGTGGTGGTCAGTAAAGAAAAATCTCACCTGTTTACATATATTAAAACCTCCGAGGACATAATGATTTTATTTTTTTAATGTTTTGTTTTTAGAAAAACGCTGTCATAAGAATGTAAAAGCTACCTACGTTAGGAGCAGGGGACAGAACACTGAGCACACAGTGACTTCAGGGGACTTTCCTTATGCTGGCCTCTCTTTTCTCCGTGTATTTAGCTGCTCTTTAGGACGATCACGGCATAATGTTGGTATGCTACTTGTTTATATCCAGAAATGTTCAAACAGTATGCTTAGTAAAAATTAATAAAGCGAAAAAAAAGCGTAGATTGGTAGAGGTTTGACAAAAATCAGGAAATGTGCTGTATTATTTGATGGGTGCACAAATAAGAATGCTAATCAAGCAACAATCGTTGCTAATGGACATTCAGAAGCAAAAAGGTACTGTGTCACTAATCAATACAAAGTGTTAGAAACAGTAGAGGCCAATCAGGGCTATCAGCTAATCAAGAGTTAACATATTAACATATGGCTGAGTTTTCATGCTCCGATAATTCTGGATAATGTCATTTTAAATGAGGTTTTTGTGTGTTACTTGACTGTGGATGGTGGTTGGACATAGTGCAAACCCATCTGTGCAACACTAAGCTCTCAAAGAGGGTTTTCCACCGAGGATGCAGATTAAAGTTAAAACTGAATTTTTTTGAATGCAGAGACTTGTTGTCATGTACAATAGCGGGATGGATGTTTTAATACATATTTATAATTCCACCATAAACAGTTATGGGAGATTGGGTTCTCTGGCTACAGGGAATATGTCTTTAAGAACAAAAATCCTTCAGCTTTATAGACAAAGCATAAAAGTAATTATTAACAATATAAACTGATTGTTGAGTTTTATTTTTATTTAAATTGTCTCAATTTTTTTGTCATCCTTAATGTCATCCTTAATGTCATTTTTTTCCATAATAAACTTGAATAAAATAATTTGTGCTCTGAACTGTGACTGTTTTTGTTTTTTAAAAGAAAAGTGATCATGTATAGGGAATGCACAGATATAAAAATCGGCCCATTATTACTATTGTCAAGGCCAATAACTTATATTTACCAATATTGTATATATTTAGCTACACTTTTGACACTGAAAGTGACACCACCTACATTCTCTGCTTTGGTTAACACTCTGTAATCCTGTGCTGCATAATTATCACTGCTGAACAAATACCACATGGTCAACTTCCTCTCCCTTCTGAAACTCAAAAGTGGCAAGAAGACGGAAATAAACAATGATCTAAGCTCGGTTTTACTTATTGAATCGATATGTTGTGCAACCCTTAGTTACCACACTCACTGGTTTATTTCTAAAAAAAAAAATCAAACACTTACTGTGTGTGTAAAGTATTTATTTGATTTAGATTTTCTTGAAAACTTCTATGATCAGGGAAACTGGTTTTGTTTGGGAATTCAATAAAAGTTAATATCCAAGATTACTGAAATGTAACTGCTTTTAAATAGGGACTGCAGGCATTGAGAAAATCCGAATATTTAACTATAATGTAAATACAACACAGCTTGTATATTTTTGTAAAATAATTGAATATATATATATATAAAATGAATAAAATAAATCATTCAGCGCCCTTCCCTGTCGAGGGCGTGTCAAAAAAAGGGGCTTGATTATTCGCAGCAGTTCACATAACGCTCTGAGGAGGCGCTATAGCGCCGGATATCACTTGACCAACTGCCATTAAACCGGAAGAAGAAGAGGAGTAAGCGCGAACATGGACGCTACAGAAAGAGTAAACATCGATCAAGTACAAGTAGAGAAGGTTGTTAACCGCTGGCTGGTGGAATATTACTTTTCTCTGACGGTGGAGTTCTTCAAGAACCAACAATATGCGGATTTTTGTGCTATTAGAGACGTGCTGGACGGTAAGCACCCTCTGCTGTTCTAAACTAGCTTAAACTTGCCTAGCCTCTTATGTCTTCCTGTAGCAACTTTAGCTTCAACAAAGTGTAACAGCTGGCTGTTGATTAACTACATCAAATGTTATTATCTTTGCGCTTAATGGCGTAGGACAGTTTCACATTCTCTAGCATTGCAAACTGAAATGTAAACCAACTGGATTCATACTCTGAATTCAGAAAGCAGCTCGCAATAAGAGCGATATGAAACAAATAGAAAAATTATATGAAATACTTGTTTTATTTTGCGTTGCTTTTTACTGGTTTTCTGCTATTGCAGACTTTTGTTTTTTATCTTTTCAGAGTTTCCTCATGTTTGTAAATTTCCAAATGATAAGGTGTTGAGCCAACTCTAACCCGTTTATTTCAGCACTGAAATGGTAATACGTTACCATTTAGCCATATTTATGAGCTTGAGCTTTTATGTGATAATAATATGAAACTGCTCCATAATTTGCATCAAATGAACTTTAAATTAATATTTTAAAAATCCCGAAGAGTATGAGAAGGATTACTGAGTGTATAATTTCTGATCTCCTTAGATGTCCTTGAACGTCCCATTGAATCTGTTGATGACATGCCCTTGAAGATCAGATTGTTGCAGTTCCTGTCTCGCATAAACGAAGGAGAAAAACTTGGTGAGTTACTGTGTCCATGGTGTTAACACAATTACATTCATTTTAAGTGAAATATTAAGAACAACTTGTGATATTCTCAAAGTTTTGCTTGGTTAAGTCTGGGAAAATGCTTTTAATCCTAAAATATTACTTGATCTTGTCTTTCATTTCATTCCATTTGTCCCACTTTCAGTCCTGAGGTTATGGTGACCGAGCCTTGCAGTTATTGTTAATTCTGTCCCTCAGATTCGTGGTTTGAACCCGATCAGTCCAAAACTCCACTGGAATCGGCCCTAAACTTGCTGGAAAGTATGAAGGCAAATTTCCAAATTCCTCAAGCTGATTTCGACTATGTAGCCACATTACTTAAAGAGATGGTAGGTGATGTATTTTATTATTTTTTTATGTATGAACTTGTTAGTACTCTGGTTTAGTTTTTATACTTTGTAACTCAAAGACACCAAAAATGAATTTTTGCAAAGTCAGAGGTTACAGCAGTTGTAATTGATAAGTCTGGCAAATCATCCAACCTAAGATTTTACCAGCAATAGTACTTCTACTTGTTGTAGTAGATAAATACAACTATATATTGTTGATGAAGAAATGTGCTGATCATTTCTCTAAAGTAAAAACATGGAGAAATCCTGGAAAGGCCGTTTTGATCTAGCAAATTATTTGTTTTAATTTTTTTTAGATCCTGGGGATTTTCATAAAGAATGAGGTGTTTGATAAGGCAAAAGCTGCCCTCACTTTGTACTTTCCCAGTCCAGGCAACAACAAGGTAAGTCCACCTAATCAATCTCCCATGCTCCCCTTCTGCAACTTCTAAACTAATATTGTAGGTTATATGGTGTTTCTGCTGCGTCTGAGGCAAAAAAAATCAAACAATGCAAACAAATGAATTGTGAACAATCATTCACTTCCCCTGGGTTGGAATATTTCTTGACATAACTTGTGGTTGAGAAACTAAATATTCATTCAGTGATTGAAGGGAAGCAGTAAATTTGCAAGCATTTTTCAGTTCATTCAGTAAATGTTTGAGATTGTAGAGAAAACGTCTAGAAAACATGAATTTCCTGACTATTGTGAACAGACAATTGTTACCTTCCTTGGATACAAATTTAAGCAGTTTTCAACTGATCTTTTGCTTGTCAACATCTGATTCTCCGTAGAGGGCCACATTCTTGAGACTCATCTGTCAGAAGTGTAACAAACACAAAGTCATCGACGAAATGAACTTCCCACAGTTTAGGAAGGAGATGCTGCATTTTTGCCAGAAGCTCTGCCCTTTTACTGTCCCTTTTCTTCAGAAGGTTTGCACACTGAAAATTGAGTTTAAGACACCACCTCTTGGACTTTTTGTTTTGAAGATGGTGATATAAATGTGTGTGTGCTTAACAGGCTGCATTGAGCCTTGTTGAGTCACGAATTGAAGTTCAACATGATGAAGCAGTGAGGAGCGACGAGCAAGATGAAGCCAGTCCGACAACCAGCCCACAAGTAAACAACTTTCAGTTCAGATCAAGGTAAGCACAGTTTCATCTCTTTTTAGGTTCTAAAATCTTTATAATGACCTCTGTGATTTTACATTTTTTTTATGCAGTTACTGCACTCATTAAAAGACTTTAACAATATGGAATTTAATTTGACTGGAAATTTTTTTTAGACACCGGAAAGATGTGAAATTAGAAAATGATGTTATCTATATTTTCTATAAATTTTATTCCATATCTTATTGTCAACATGATAAAAATCTAGATTTCTAAAAGGAGCTTTTTTGTTTTTTAGATATTGCGCATTCATCTGTCCATTCATTTGCCTTTGTCTATCTGTTCTATTGTCTGTCTTTACTTCCATCCATCCATCCATCCATCCATCCATCCATCCATCCATCCCATCCATCCATCCATCCATCATCCATCCATCCATCCATCCATCCATCCATCCATCCATCCATCCATCCATCCATCCATCCATCCATCCATCCATCCATCCATCCATCCATCCATCCATCCATCCATCCATCCATCCATCCATCTGTTTGTGCATTCTTCTGTAATGTCTGAGTTTTGCCATTTCCATATTTAGTCTATTCTCTAAATTCGATATTCTATTAGATTTCAGAACTTTTTTAGGAATCGTGTTGTGTGGTTTTAAAACTTCTCAGTAGTTCTGTTTTTTTTTGGGCGGGGGTCTCTCTTACACCTTTCAGAAGGTGTCCATTCATCCAGAAGAGCAAACTCGAAGCAGCCTACAAAGCCCTGGCTCAGTGCTTAGACGAAAAAACATTTTCTGACTTGGAGCAAGAAGTGGAGGAAGAATCTCAGAAAAGAGTGTGCCTCTGCCTGGAGAAACGCATGGATTCTATTCAAGGCGCTACTCAGAGCTCAGAGCAAGAAGCCCTGTTTCAGAGAAAGTCAGTCAGCCCTATGGAAGCTTCCCCAGCTGACCAAATGACACAGACAGGCGCAGAGCGTCAAGCGGTAGCGGGGTCCCTCTCAAAGACTCTCTACACGGTGGCCCGGTTTGTGGTCGAGCCGGACAGCCAGCCGAGCTCTCAGTGCACTACAGCTGCTGATGAGCTGGACATTGAGACGAGGACAACGGACTCTCCACAGATGCCGTCTGCATCAAATAAAGAGCTGAACGGCCTTCAGTGCTCAGATTCAGACATACAACATTCAAGGCCCAAAAGAAAGCTTCCCAGGCGGGGCAGCAATACAGTGAGCAGGTTAGTTTACCTCCATCTTTCTCTGTTTGTTGCTGCTTTTACATTTTATCCCAACATATCTGCTTTTTGTTCTTTATTTAACAATTGTCTGACTGAACACATTTATTTTTCAGAGCTTCAACTAGTGTCATTGAATGCTCATCAGACAGTGAAGGGGAATCCCCTGAGAGTGGAAAAAAAGAACTGGAACAGCCGAATGAGTCATCCAGCAAGTAAGTCCAAATGTAGTGTCAGCTGACACTGACCTGGCTTCAGGGAGTCCTAAAGATTCAGCAATTTTTAATTTTGTTGTACTATTCAGAATAGCAACATCCACAGTGACTTCTGAGTAAATTAAAATATCACTGAAAATTCGAATACAGAACTGAAAATTATGTGTATTACAGATTTATTGCGCACAAAATGAAATTGCTTATTTCTGATCATTTTGATAATGATAGCTTATATATTATAAAATCCTATTATTGAGTTTTCTGGAAAATCATTAAATGAAATCAAGTCAAAATGTTATTGTACTGTACTGAAAAATGCATGGTCTGAACAATTACGGGAAAGACTGGAGCAAACTGTCACCCTCTACAATTTCCAATCAAGATTCCAAAGTTAATTTAGAACTAAATCACTGAGTTGAATCTTCTCGTTGTTTGGCTGCTGTTATCTGTTAAGTAGACGACTACTTTCACTCTTGTTATGGTAAAAACATCGATTTACTTCCATGGCAGAAAAACCAGCAGATCCAGAGAAGCATCAGAAAGCAAGGACGAGGAACAGGCACACACAAACGTCTCCAAAACTCCAAAGAAGCGACCGCTCAAATGGATATCCAAGAGTCCTAAAAAATGGTGAGAGGAATCATGTTCTACATATTTTTAATATAGTGTAAAATCTGAGTTGACTCATGTCTGTGTCGGAATTTGTACCCAGTGACCTGAGCAGTGGAGAGCATGTTTGTCTGTCAGCCAATTCGTCTTCGTTGGACACGTCGCCTGATGTGTCCGCTCCTCATCCTGTCCCTCAGAAGAGCTCCACTCCTCACAAAGATGCTCAAAGCAAGATTCCTGTCATATCACTTTGGTTAGTAAAGCAGAGATAATCAGCTGCTGTCAGTTAAAGAACATAAATGTGTCTTCATCCTTATCTGAAAGTGTAAAATTACCTTATTTACTTTTTTCAGTATTTATATGTTAAGAATTGATATATTATAAACTGTTCTGCATTAATGTCGTTGTTTAATCATGCATGTTTTTATTATGGGAAGTTTTTGCTTTGCATATAAGAGAAAAACTCAATTTCTAAAAAGCTTCTTCTTCTTTTTAGGAGAGGACACAAAAATATAACGGAGGAAAAGGAGACGTGGATCGATGAGGACTCCCTGTTCCCCTCCATAAAGAAAAGAGGTAATGCTTCCTCAGCTATCAGAATCTAATCAATGCTAATCTGACTGTGAAATTCTAACAATATAAACATTATTTATGTTTTTTAGGATCAGGATCAGGATCAAATGAAAGCACAATCTCACATTCAGGACACAGAAGGGTAAGCAATACATTAAGAAAACAGTCAACTCAAAAGAATCAGTGCTAACTTAGGTTTTCTGTGTTGTGTGAAAGTTATTGCCCCTTTAACAGATTTTTTTTCCACTTTTCATTTCTTTTGCATATTTAAATGTTTAAACAAAATTTAAGACAAAAACAATCTATTTAAACCAATGAGACAGGAAATATATCCTGTCTCCCAAGCTATGTTAATTTAAGTATTGAAAGTGATTAACTCATTTTTCTAAGTTTAGTTCTACTAGTTACACACACACCTTATTACTGCCAGATTCCTGAGAAATCTGGAAGTAATAAGATGCCAGATTTCCAAGAACCTGCTTGGAAATGTGAAGTAAGTTTCTTTTGATGCCTTCAGTAAAGGAAATTGAAGGTTAGACATCATGGCCTGGAAAAATAATCGAAACATACTTATTTTTGCCCAATTTTTAAAATTAAGCTAATTAATCATATTTGGAACTTTAAACTTTGTTGTTTTTATTTCTTGTTATAATGATCCAACTTGACTTGATTTGATAAAAGAGACAGTTCTTCCTAACAGATCACTTTTAACTACCAAAACATGGATCCTTTTCTTCGACAGTTAATTTTTACCCCCATCAGGCTGTTTCACATCTATTTTGGCGCCATAAAATGCTTAATAAATCAGAACAGTGGCAAGTATCTAATGCGCTTCTTGTATCCTTCGTTAACGTAATGTTTATCAGTTTGATCTCGTCAAATCCACCAACTTTTTTGCTCAAAGGCCTTTTTAGGTAAACTGAACAGCTTTTTGTCGTCAGTCTTGGTGATACTCAGATTAAGCATTTAAAGAATTTAATTCCAGTTGCATGCTTCTTTGATTATATCTTTTCAAAGCAGTACATACCTGACCATGTTTTATTGTTTCAATTGCTACAGAGATGGACTGAAAGTGAAACGGAGAACTTAATCAAAGGGGTCAAGAAGTTTGGCGAGGGGAACTGGAGCAAGATAAAGGCGTACTACTCATTTAACAACCGCTCCAATGTGAACTTGAAAGATAGGTGGAGAACGCTGAGGAACCAAAAATTGGTTTAACTATATATTTTTTTACTTTCATTTTATTCAGTTCAATTTAAAACATTTTATTAAAACTGTTAAGTTGTTTGAATCAAATGTTCCTGTTTAGAAGTTGAGTTTTCTTTTAAACAAGTGGCAAAAAAAAACAAAAACAAAAAAAAAATATGGTTTAATTTGCCTATTTGTTGCTAAAGGCCTCATCAATGCTTAAGCAGTCCTATTTTAAAGGACTTTTGGAAAAGAATGGCAGACTACAGCCCTGTGCTTTAAAGCGTCTTGGTTTTCACAGGTAATAAATGACCAACAAATACATAAAAAGGCCAATGTTTTTATTAAACTTGTGATTGGTAAAGATATGAGGATCCTGGTTCATGTTAAAATCCCCAGTTTATCGTAGATAAAATAAAACCCCAATCACTGCAAGAGTAGGATAATTGGTTTATTAAGAGGAAAAACATTTAGAGGGAAAAAAACAGGAACACCACCTTCAATTTGGTGATTTTTAAAGGAATCTATAAAAGATTCCACATAGTCCAGGTTTGCAATATAAAAATAAGTCAATAGAAACACATTGACGTTGAGGGACTGCAGAAAAATATTCTCCAGATGTTACGGATCCCACAACAAGAGGAAGGCAACGCTCTCATCCCGCCAAACGTCACATGGGCAAAACGAGCAGCTGTGAACTCCAGCTGTTCTGGATCCACATTTCTAAATGAGAAAAGAACAACTGTCCATCCAGACGCAGGGAGTTTAAGTCAGCGTGTCCTCGCTCCTGATGAACTCTCCCACATCAGCCTGGTGGAACACAACAATGGACATGGGGTCTACTCGCCGACACTCCTGTGTGGACTTGGCTGCTACTCCAAAACCCTGATGATAAAAACAGAACATTCGAAGCTTTGGGTAAAACAAGAAATTGGAGACATTGTCTAATTTATGTTAAAATCCCTCTACTTCTAGGACAGTTTATATTTAGCATGAGAGGCTAAATTCAAGATCCTTCACCAAATGCTCTCAATTACCTGGAGCAGCTTTTTTCATTGGTTCACACATGGAAAAACTGGTTTGCAGCAAGTCATGGTTAAAACAAATGAGCTCAGAAATGACCTGCACACAGCTCTGTTACAGGCTCTAAGGCCACATTTACAGATAAGCAAAATTGTTTACACCCTAACCAGATTTAGCTTTACAATGATATTTTAATTTGATTCTCATGTTTCTTCTGACAGAAATCAATGTTGTCATCTTGGAGTGGCCCATCCAGACTTAAACTGAGATGGGAGCTAAAGATTAGGCTAATGACAATGAGGCCTTGCAATCCAACTTGTTTTCCATCAGAAACAAGCTTCTTTGTTGGAAATAGACAAAATCTATATGGCCAATTTTTTTTTTCTAACTTGCTGTAAAAACAGAAGTATACAACCCCAATTAAGTCCACTGACATGATGATAATAAAAAAAACTACAAGATTTTCAGAAATATTATATAGTTGTTATTTTTATCTTGGACAGCATTGGAGGTTCTGGCATACCAGTGATTCTCCCCTCTCCTGATTCCTCTGTCATTCTAAAATGTAGCAGTATAACTTTGCAAAGCTAGTTTTTAGCAGCTATTGACAAGTCCCAAACTTCAGAGTGAGTGGCTATTGTTTCTTCTGTTACATCATCAATTAACAACCATGAACTAATCCTATTGATAGCCTTGGCACTGATTGGCAGTGACTTTTCTAGTCCTTCTAGAATAGGCTGAACTGTAACTGACTAAAAAATGCTGCCACAGAATGAGTCTGACTTTTTAAAGTCACTTCCAGGTCATCCAACTGAGCCTTTCCAGACAATACTTTTAAAAAAGAAAATACTTTAGGCAAGTATTTTAAATGCAAAACAGCAGGAGTCAGAAATAAACTTACCAAAGGTACATCAGCCATGGAGTAAACCACAACTCCTTGATACTGCATTGTGTTTTCAGTAATTCTACCAAGGCCAGACTTCAGCACATGGTTTCCGTACAAGAAAGACTGCTCTGCTCCAGGTTTCACCCACACCTTGAACTGAGCACATGATCATGATAGTTTCAGATTATGTACATCTGCTTTCAATTTCAACCATTGTTGCCTCTGTTTTATTTCTACTCCAACTGGCATGGGAAAGAATCGTGCAGAGAATACACACCTTTGCATAGGGAGCCAGGAAATCCAGAGCTGTGATGTGCAGGCGGAACTTCTTGGTCTTTGTGAATTTTCCAAAGCACGTTCCCACCGAAATAAGTTTGTCTCTGGAAAAGTTTGTGGCCAACTTGAGGATTTTCTCGCTGTGGACGGAGAAAAGTAGTTCTAAATAAGATTCTCAGTTAACCAAAGGCAGCTGCTCGCTTTTGAAGGTGAGACAAGGATAAGAATGGTGTTATCAAAAAAATAATAATAATATGAGGAAAAAGAACATTAAATAAACTAGAAAAACACTTTGTTGCACATAAGACAAAACAGAAAAATTGTACAGTATTTGTTCATTTGATATTTAACATGAACAGAGTTTCAAAAAGATACAAATATAACAACTATAATAGACAAGATCAAAGATTGTGTCTTATTTAGCTGTGATTAAAGCTTTTTGGTATTGTATGGATGGTAAAGAAGGTTATTCTAGAGGGTCATTTACATATTTACAAAAAGTATATTACATTATTTTGTAGCTTTTTGCTTTTTAAATGAATGAGAAATGATTCTCTGATATTAGTCGGATCAGGTTTTGAACCATTTGAAACATGCCATCAGTAAGGAGCTCCATGTGCTTATAAAATAATTATATATTTGTCTTAACCAATAATTACCTCATGTAGTACACGCGGTCTTGATGTAGCCTGAAGCAATAGGTGCCATCGGGTCGGTCAACGAGAAGCTTAATGTTTTCCCCTATGCTTTTGGGAAAGAAAATACACTGATCACATGAATGCTAACATGCGTGCTAATATATATTATTAAACGTTGCTCCCTTCCGGGCCAAAAAAGACACTTTTAAGCTCACTTACTACTTTGACAGTTTCTCAAACATCGTTTTTGTCTCCTCCTCGGTTAACGGTCTCATTTTTAGGATGTAAAATCGTCTTTTTTTAGCAGGGAATGTGAGGTTTTCAGTCCGTAAAGGGATAAAAAAAAACGTGGGTACCAGCGGAAGTAGTCACACTTTAAAGCGGAACTTGTCTTACGTAAACAGTCGGCACAGTTCCGGGTTTTTTTGGGGGGGTATTCTGCTTTCAAGTCGAGCTTGCGTTTCCCTCCGGTAAACCGATCACCTTCTGGTGAGTGTAACTTCTTAAATTTTAAATAAAACGCCTTGTGGATATATTATATATTATTAGCAATAGACATACGGACGCTTGTTTATTTTAAACCTAGTTTTATCTTCCTATTCTTGTCTTGGTCCTCGGAAATGAGCTCAAGTTAGCTCAGTAGGCTAGCAGCTGTCAAGAGGAAAAAAACTCAGCTTCGAGTGCTAGCGAGGTTAGCATGTGAGCTAACCGTGGTAGCATCTGACAGTTAACTGTAGTTTGCTGTTGACAGTCGCTCTAGCCACCAAATAAATCAAATTCGTAATAATTGTTGAATCAGGGGGAAAGACTCGGTGTCTAAAACCTAATTGTAACTGTTTATCATTTGAAGACGAGAGTCTTTTTTTTTTTTGCCGCAGCGGCGCGTAGTTACGTTACATAACGTTTATTTGTTTGTAAATAGAAATTACTTTCAGATCACAGACAGTAACATTTAATCCTGTAAGGATATCGGATGCATTTAGGACCAACTTTAAGCTTCTCTGTACTCGATGCCAGCTCAATGTGTGCTTCTGTCACGTCAATGTCAGCAGAGTGTTCTGTCAGCTGCAGAGTCAGTAATTCAGTTTTGGGAGAGAGACTTTGTCAGCAAAGTCTTTGCATTTGAGGGCACACTTGATCCTCCCTTCACTGCCTGTTGGACAGCAAAAAATAGCTGATCCAGTTTTATAAAATAGGTTGGCGAATAATGTGCTGTTTTATACAGAAATAGCATATGCATCTGTTTGTTAAAGATCTAAATTAACTGAGGTTGAGTTTGATTAATGTTGGAAGAGTCATGAGGTTTTGTATATGTTTTATTTAATCTCCCAAATATCAAGTTTAAAAAGTCACTGGACCGCAGATCAGAGGCGAAGAGTCACAGGAAAAAAGATAAAGCTGAAACATTTATTGTAACCTCATTACCAAAAAATGTTATTTGTGAATGTTTAGCTATTTAAGTCTTCTTTCCGGGTAAGGGATGCCAGCTGTAATATTTATGATGGCTCATTGTTGCCTTTTACATCTTCTGTTTGTTTTATGAAGTCCAGGAATGTATGATAGCTGTGAGTTGTCAAATGAGAAAGTAATCTGAAATTACACGTTTAGCCAGTTGGGGTAAAACCACAGAGTCCCTTTAGACAGCTCAAGTAATTAACATTTGAATTAGTCTGCAGTGAATAAGCCCTGTAGGTTGAGACTACAGGAGTTCAGTGTATTGTTACGCTGTCTTTGTCACTTTCTATGTGTTTTTTCCTCATCTTCCATAGTTTGAGGATGTCTTTCTTTCGGGAGTTTGTTGGCCTCATTCACTTCTTAATCAACTTTCTTGAGATTTCATAAAGCACAAAGCTGTTATATCCTCAGAAACCCCCTAACTTTCATTCAGACTTGATAATCCAGTATAACTCATCAGCTAGATGGAGCATAATCGGTTAATCACTTGTTTGTCAAGGATGCTTTACTAAAACTGGAAACTAATAAGAGCACTTGGACTGAAAAATGTGCTGATCATTGTTACCAACAGTCAGAAGTTAGAATGTAAAATTTCCACCAGAAGCTAAAGTAACTCTTTATTAGTGCAACAGCTTATTCAGCTTGTGGGAGAGTGTCTAAAATATCACAACTTGACAGAGTTACTCTTTTCACATGCTTGCTCAGGTTTTAACTTTTTATAGCACAAGATAAATGATATTTATGTGGTGTTATTGTGACAGTAATCCTGAAATATTCATCTGTTGAGTGATTTTTATGTCAAAACAAAGATAATACAAGAATCAGTAGCAGAAAATAAGGGCGTTTTCTGCTGAATTTCCCCTGCAAGAGATAAGGAGCTAGTTCACGGCTAGCTGTGACACATTATCATAGTAATATCAATTTATGGTTTTTCACTCTTTACAGGTGTGTTTGCTCTCCTGTTTTTTCTGCGGAGCAGTTCTTGTGCCAACACTTTACTCCAAAGGAACCAGCAGCCCTTCTGTCAGCAGTTTCCGGTGGGTGTTTGTGACTCTGGCAACGGTGAACAGGAAGACAGACGCTGAGAGACGTCTGAGCTGAGAGAGGAAACTGCTGCGGCTTCTTCGTCTGCCTCAGAATGACTGAGTTCTGGGTTTGTTTCAGTTGCTGCATTGCAGAGCAGCCGCAACCAGTGAGTGAGACATTTCCTCTGAAAAGTAACTGTTCCTGGCTTGATGAAGCCTTTGAGTTTTAGTGGATACGTGTCATTTTTAAGAAGTTATTCAATTGTAATTTTGTGCAGTGTCCTGACTTGTTGCATTTTGACATGCTGAAATAGCTTCAGTGGGACAAAATATACATTGAATCTAATTTGAAGGAAGAAAGCTGTAAAATGAAACTAAATGAACATTTGTTTCCAATGACTGCAGAATAATAATGTTTCTAGCCAGTTGGGGTAAAACCACTGAGTCCCTAATAAGAGCACTTATTAGGGAGTTTGTTGACCTCATTCAACAAACTCCCTAATAAGTGAGTTCGGAAATTTCTTCCTTTTTCTTCCTCCAAAAAAAGGAAGACATTTTATACAACTCATGTTAAATTCTGCTTTTAGAGTGAAGAGGAAACACATGGAATTTGAATAAATTTAGACCCATTTTAATATGTTTGTTTGATTCAACTTGATGTATTTAATGAAGTGCCAACTTTAGTCTTTCAGAGGTTTGAAAGAACATATTTGTTTACATTTTCTTCAGAAACGGCGGCGACGAATCGACCGCTCCATGATCGGGGAGCCAACAAACTTTGTTCACACCACACATGTAGGCTCAGGAGATATGGGCCTTGGATTGGGATCAGTAAGCTTCATTCACTGTTCACGGTTTAATCAGCTGAACTCACCTCACTGTGATCTTTGGTTGCTTAACATTTCCGTCTTTTTGTAGGTAGATCTTGTTCAGGCTCAGATGAAGTCTAAAGGAGGCTACACACACGGTGGCTCAGAGGGCTCTCAGTTGTAGTGAGGTGAGGTGGGTTTGCTTCAATCCATTTATTTCAACCAGTATCTTTTTCTTTTTGCTTGTAATTAATAGAATCTGCAGTTTAGATTCTTTGAATTCTTGATAACAAACAAGACAAATCAATTCTCCTCCTCATGTAATCTTCCAGGGTTTCTTTTTGGAGCGGAGCAGCATTCTTGATAAAGTCTGATAAGGAGGTTGCAACGTTTAATCTGTTCATCTCCTTTGAAAGCTTCCTCTGTCTCTTTTTGTAAAATAATAACTCAAATCAACAAGTCCACTCTGCAGACTTTCTGATAGAATAGAATTCAACTTTATTGTCATTGCACTGTCACATGTACAAGCAACGAAATGTAGTTTGCATCTATCCAGAAGTGCTATATTGGATATAAATATTTATAAACAGTTGTACAAGATATAAACAGAGAATAATGATGTGCTATAAATGTTTTGTACAATATAAACATAAATATGAGAGCTATGTACATATTATACAAATTACCAGGATTGTACAGAATATACAGGAATATGAAAAATGGATTGTGTATATATATATTAGTTGCATTACCGCAGCATTTGGGCTTTTCGATTTAACACATGAATAAACATCTACTGTAAAAGTCTCTGTTTTGACCCGACCCATGCTATGTCTCACCATTGACGGCACACATCTGTAAGCTGCTCTTGTGTGTTTGTGAGGAAACTGGAGCGATGATACACAACACATTTATGCTCACTGGATTAATGGCACGTCATATAATATGATGTCTGATCATATTATACTGAGGAAATTCTCCCCAAATGGGAGGAAACCATGGACTTTCTCCCCGAATGATAAACTTTGTTTTGCTGAAAACCGCTTCAGCTTATCTTGAGACAGTGAGTTAGTTGTTAATGGAATGTGTTTATGTATTTATTTTACTTTAGTATCGCATATCAGATTCTAAACCGTGACATCTTTTTTGCTGATGTGGCACTCTGCCTTGTTTTGAAACTCCCATTTCACATTGCTTTAGTTGCTCCTCTCTTTTAATTAAACTGCTGTCGTTTATTCAGCTGAGCTAAGATAACAATAGCATGCTTGAGAAATAAAATGTATTTTAACTAGAGGTCAAAAATTTTAATAAAACAACTTCTAAGTTAATGTAGACATTGACTTCCAGTGCTGCAAATCCTAATGTTTCTTCCTAATTTTTTTTCCCCCCACAGCTCTTCAGACTTGTGAAAACTACTGTTGTTTTATGGAAGAATTAAAAAAAAAAGAAAAGAAAAAGCAGTTCTGTCTGTAACGGACCCAGGACCAAAAAATGAAACTACTGCTTTTCCAAGATCTTGTATATATTTTTATTTTCCATTCCTCCTCTTCTTTTTTTTTTTTATGAAAGCACTGCTATCCATTTGTTGCCATAATGTTGCACTGTAAGGAGCAAATGTTAAGGGCATAGATCAAGATGTTTAGAGCTCATAATGTCAGTCGGTTGTATGCTTGTGTGTATGCATGAGAAAACATTTTCAGAAATATTTGCTGTTGTAGCCCACTGGATGCCTGTAATTTATTGATTTGATTTGTGAACGGACCTCATGGTGGCTGGGCCACACTGGATATGTAGAACGTTCAGTTTCTTCTTCATTCTCAGAGGTTTATCAAACGACAGATTAAAATTAAGCGACGCAAAAAAGGTTCCGATTTTTATTCTGAGAATTGCTGTTGCTTTTCTGAGTCGCTTTAAGGGTTGAAGGTTGCTGGTCTTGTAACAAACTTGAAAACGAGTGGATACACTGGACTATACGTTGTACACACATATATGCTAACAAATTTCTCTTTAGTTTCAATCATTTCTTTTTAAAATCATTCAGATTGAAGCATATAGAATTTTAATAACCTATAAACTTCCTCATCTGCCTTCCTAAGTAGTGTTTATTTTTTTAAGTGTTAGAAGCATATTGCTGCAACAACCATGCTTGTAGTGTTTTATAGAAAAAAAATCATTTTAAAAGAAATGCATTTTGTTTCTATCATTGTGCACAAACTAGGCAAATAATGAAAGTCGGTTCAAACAGATCACAAGTGCTGACTGTTGCTCTGAGGTAGGTTAGTGTTGTAGCCATTGACAGATTTAATGTAAGTTGTTCATCCAGCTAAATGTGACTGATTGTATCTTTCACCAGCACGCCAATAAATCCCAGTTTATCTAACTGATAATCCCTGTTTTAGTTTGCCGTAATTCTGTCCCCATGAAGGTCTTGGAACGTCTTACGTAGATCAGAGCTCACGCGTCTCTTGAAGTTGTCATTCGTTTGTCTTTAGTTGTTTTTGGTTCTCATGTAGACTTTAATGTGTTTTCATTATTACAAAAAAGTATTATTCTCTTACCTTGTAGGCACAAATTCCCTCCCATTGCTGTAGTTTTTCTTTCTCTCTAAAGGGTTTGCCTTTTCCACAAGCACACAAACCTTCCTTTAAAGGGGAATAGTAAACAAATGCAGCTATTGTCTGACTCTGTTGGTTGTTCAGTGATCAGGGTGGATTTCACTTCTTTTGTCTAACTTTTTTTTTAATAACTTGAGATGAACTTTTTGTTATTTCCATACCAAGAACTATTGAAAATTTAATCAGAAATAATAGTAAAATATGTAAAAATCAAGGAGGCTTTAATTTTGTAAACCTTGCCACATTTTGTCTATCCTATGATTGAATGTATATGGTGCAGCATGCTAAAAAGTACAAAAGAACTCAAATTTTAACATTGGTACCAGCCATTAGAAAATGCAGTGTAATTGTAAATCCATTACAGCCTTAACTTTTCTCTTTTGGACTTATTTAATGAAATTAAGTCAAGTCAGGTTTAGAAAATACTATTTTGACACATCAGCCTGTTTTCTTTGTATTGTCTGTGTAGTGATTCTCTGTAAAACAGACGTATATGTAAACATTTTTTATCCACAAAAATCTAAAACATGAAGTCGTCCAATTGGCATTTGCAGTACATTTGTGTGACCAGCAGGCTGTGCTGTTGGACTGCTTGAATGTGACAAAACAGCTCGATCGTTTTGGGATACCTTTCATGACTCATGATGATGCTGTACATAAAATAAGTGATGTATAAAAGTGATGACTCCGTGATATATATGTATTTGCATTCATGCCTATTTTCTTTTCTGTAAACTGTGACAGGGAAGAGAAGGCAGAGTTGGCACAATGTTTTTCTTTTTCTCAGGACTTAACTTCATGTAGTTCCCACTTTGAAGGGATGTTCTACTGTTTGTTTTTTTTTTCCTTTTCTGGGTAAATAAATGTTATATGTTGTCGCACCAATTTGGAATGTATTGTCACTTCAATATAAGGCATCATCAAGTGAAACAACAACCTTGTTATGTGAGGAAAAAGTGACACTTGCATGTTAAGTGTTACTTTGTCATGCAAGTGACAAAGTGCATGTCAAGTGACATGGATTGCTTTTAGACAATACTCTATTGTGACAGGAGGAACTTGAAGAGACATGCTTTCACTCATCCAAGTAATAATCCTCATCAAAAGTTGAGTGGAACAACTCGGCACATCTATCAGAATGCTGACAGAATTTTGACATTTTGAGCTTTGGTACAAGTGCTAATTCATCAGTGGGGTGAACTACAAGCAGAATGGCCACAGGGCATTCAAGTTTCCACCGTCCAACTCCAGGTCCGGACCTTCCAACACAAAGATGCAGCCAAATGTTTAGAGATTGGCTAATGGTTCTCACCAGATTTGTGCTGCCCCATGGATGCTTTCTTTTCTTTTGTGCTGTTTGCATATATATATCTATATATTTGAAGCCTTGAAATATCCAGGCACAGTCAGATTGATTGTTGCTATCTTGTTCTCAGGCTGTCAATTGCAAAAAGAATGAAGAAGAGGACTGTTTAATTCTAAATTGTCTTGGAACAACCAGAAGAACATTTGGTGATTCATTCATAGATCACACAGTTGTAGTTTTAGGGGTTATTCACCTTGTTGAGAACAGTATGTAACGCAAAAAGACCTGAAACATTGAGCAACTGAACACCTGCATTCAAAATATAAGAGAAGCTCTAATTCTGTAAAGAGTATGATGCACTTAAAGGCCCATTCTGAAATTTTATCAGAATGCCAAATATTCCATGTATTTCTTAATTTTGAGTATGAGTATTAAAATAACTAGAGAGCTCCAAGACTGAAGGTAGCTGAACAAGAAAGCTGCAAGAATTGACATGTTCCCCATTAATTGACACCATGCATATTTTGTACATAGATTTCAACAGCCAACGTTTCAATAGTGACATAACTGCTGAGGAAAGAAGTCAGTGTAATCATGGTTCTGTCAGGTCATGTCTGATTTGACACCTTTTCTTACCGGATAACTGTAGGGTAACTTTCATTTACTAACGGGGAAATCAAAAATGAATCGCCAAACTTAAACTCACCAGAAGCAAAGAGCATTTGAAGCTACAACATAAAAGATTGACAGTAGATTATAATGCTGCTCCATGTTATAAAGACCATCTCACTTAAAATCAGAACTCTGTTAAAGGAATTGGGAAAAGGCATTTTAGCACTTGATATATGGTATAACAATGTAAATCCACACAGAATAAATGTGAGTGAAGGAAAATTGGGCACAAACCATGTTTAATTTTTTATTCATAATTCACAGTAAGGGCATAAAACTGGTGGTCGAATTGACATAATAAAAAACAAAATTAGACAATTACTTCTTAAAAACCAGCAACAATAACAAAAAAAATCACTTTTTTTATGCCACGCATGACAAAATGAGGCTGAACTCAATTTTGTTTGTAACAAGAAATGAGAGGAAATCATGAATTGAGCTTAAAAACACAAACACACATATTATTACGTTTCTTGTTTTATTTTTCTGCTCTGACCTAATTGTTATTAGTAAAAACATCCAGAGGCAGTCAAAAATAGACAGGAGATCAATACCAAATCCTGCGCTTGGGTGAAATCTGATCTGTTTACTCTGAAAGCTCTGCTGTGCAGTTGGAGTCTTTTTAATGAGCCCGAGTCACTGAACCAGAGTGAACACAAATGATGATAGCAGCATTAAAGCTTGGCTTGGAACCAGATCCTCTCATTCCAGCGTTCCCAGCACGCAGGCTGATTGACACAGCAATAACGTCTGTTGCTCCCCAGCTTTATTCCATTCAGCTTACTCATTCTGCAGTCGGCTCAACAGAAACAAGGAAACAGCCAGAAGTATATGAAGGGAATAGTCATTTCAACAAAAATATGATAAATACAGAACAGAAAGAGGAGACAAACAGCTACAGCATCAGCGTTTGCTGATGTGTGGACCAGTCTGAGAGATCTTTGATGTAGTTTGGGCCAAACAGCTCACCGTAGTCCTCCGTCTGGAGAGGATACGGGTTCTCCTCACCAGCACCTGAGGAGTTCACAACATTAAAATCAGAGTGTCAGCATGGACAACCTGAGGGTAATTTGAGTCACTTAAAGTCTATATGGTCGCACATAATAAGGACATCAAGCTTGATGAAAGACGAGCTTGACTTCTCCTCAAAATGAAAGCAAAATGAAAGCAGAATGCAAAATTGCCTTTAAACAATGCAATCATATTTTGTACATAAGATATAATTTTATGTTTGTGAATGTATATTTCTTTCAATTTTAGTTGTCTCTTATGTACCAAAACTGTTGTTCTGTTCCAAAGACAAAACTGTTTAAGAACAAATTAGTATTCTGCAAGATTGGCAAAATGCAAAACGCTGCCCTGCAGCACGGCAGTATCAGAGCATTGGCATCTTTCCTTCAAATAATTATTTTATAGTTTAGAAAAAAGATAATAAAATATTGGATTCAAGTTGATCAGAAATATCTTAAATAGAGATTTGTATTCTTTTTGACTGTTCCTGAACCATTGCTGGTTTTCTCAGGTCTGAAAAACCTGAATTTTTCACAGTAAAAGTGCAAATTTGCTAGCAACTAATTTGTGATTCTTAAAAAAGACGGTAATTAAAGGTGTGAATGTTTTTGGGTGTTTGTTTCAGTAGCTCTAAAAGTGATTATAACTCACAATGTACTTGCTGTTTGGAATTATGAAACAAAATTATACATTTTTAAGTAACCAGGTCAATTAATTTGTAGAGTTATCATTAATTAATCATTAATCATTAATTAACAGCATATAGCATAATGTCAAATTTACGAATCGATGACACTTTGTATAATAATCAAATTTTATTCAAGTGTCGTACATTGCGGTTGTTCCCACTGAGTGTGTGTCCTCCATCCTCTCTGCTCCCACGTCTGGTTCCAGACGTCAGGGCTGCCCAAATGGTCCATTAGCTACAAGAGACAAAACACTCACTCAGATAAAAAAGACACAAACAACATTTGGGGGAAAAATATATAATGATGAGATTGAAATCTCTCAAATAGATCCTGGATTTATAGTGGATTTATAGTTTTTTTCAGGCAACTGTCGCTACTTCCTCATTTTTTAGCTTCACTTCTGTCAGAAGAATTAGTACTTACCTTACTGACAGCCTCACTGGGTTCCTGATCCACAGGTTTGGATTCCCACATTCCTGAAACTGAACAATATTTATGAATCTTCTTGAGCTGGAGAGACTTTGCATCCTTCAATCTGGGAAAGACGAGGCACTCCAAACAGAGATATAACTTACCTTGTACTTCAGGGCTGTTAAAGCTGTGTGGTACGCAGGTCTCCACCTTATGTGGTGGGTCTGTAACAGGTAGTGCTGTTGTAGGCTGCCAGGTTTGCGGTGAGCTGTATGTGTCGTCACTTCTGGAGTTCTCCAAATCTCTCGGCCTCTCCTGCGGTCTGTGGAACAGTCCTGCTGATGTGAAGAGGAGAGCGGGATTGAATTGAGAGGTGCGTAAGAATAACCTTTGAGAAATGAAAAGGGTGCAGCAATTTAAGTTGCTTACTTCTCCTTCGTCTGCGTGTCTGAGAGCTGGGCAGCATCCTGTAGACCCTGTAGGCGTTGCTGCCTCGCTTCCTGCTGTGCTCCCGCAGTTCACAGATGTCCGGTAGGGAATTCAAGGCACACCGGAAATTTGCTTTCCATGTCTTGGGATCTGGGTTGTCTCTGCCTGGACGGTACTTTCCTGAAACAAATGAAAATGGAGGTGAACATCGGTGAGGGGAGCTTTTAGCACTCATAGATGGCTACTTTTCTGCAAAAACACTGATTCATCTCTCAAATTATTGTCACAACCAATGTGAATACCTTATCTCATAAATAAACAACTCAAGAAAATTACATTTTTGTCTGTTCATGAGTATTAAGGTGTGTTCTTTTGCATCTGGCTGGCTCGCTTCACAGGAAGCCTAAAAAGTGAGGTCAGCATAATCTTGTAGAAACTGACCTAAAGGGATTTCTGCTACTCATGCTAGCCATGGAGTGGGTAAACAACAACTTAGCTCCATAGCGATCAGTTTCTGTCACATACCATGGCTGTATAACAATTATGAGGAAGCAATTATCGGTACAGGAAGAGGTTTGCAGCACACCCTCAAACCTCTATTAACGTTTGTCTTTCCGTGTAGCTATTCTTCATAACACCTTATGAAATGACATGAAAACGTAATGCATGGCTTTGCAGCAACTCAGTTATTCATTTTCCTGTCAGGCTTAGCTTTAAAGTTAGCTTTCATTTGATCAACATTATCATTTATCACCAAAGATCAATGTTTAAACACAACAAGACAGAGATCTGAAAAAATCTGGTTGCAAATGAGAAGAAAAGGTTAGATTGTTGAAATACTGCTACATTGATAAAAAATAAATAAAAACAGACAAATATATTAATTTTGAATCTAAACATTCTTTTAAAATTTTTTTAAATATGTTTCAGGAGATGTTTGCCTCACTTCTTATCAGAAACATTTTCCTTCCTTGAATGAAATACGTCCCAATCAAGAATCTGGCAGGTTCATGAATGATTTATGGACTAAGTGCAACCACTGCGTAACCACCGCTCCTCAGGCTTTGATGTGTTTGACACGCCGTTGGCAGTTAGAAATAAAAACCCATCTGCAATGAAAATAGTTAGCGCAGCTTTGTGGACCTTCAGATTAGAAGATTTAAACATGAACGAATAACCATTGACACGGCTCCATGTTGTTTTCAGAGATCTCATTTCACTGTCTCCAGTTATCAGAGAAATGAGAGTTCATCATTTTGTTTTGTCGTAAATGAAAAGTTTCGTCCTCTCCTCTATCTCTGGTATTTTTGAGTATAGTAGTAATGGACTGAAAGATTACTGACTGAGAGTTAAAACTGCTGTGTTTGCACATTTTGTGTGTTTGTAAATCAGGTTGAAACTGAAGTGGCGGCTCTCTATTGTCGGCTCCTTGAGGGTGTGTTCTAGTCACTGTTTCTTTACGACCTCAGACGAAGAACCGGGTGTACTTTATAAAGCTTGATTAACTGTCTCGTTTAATTGACCGCCTCGCCAAATTTCTCTTGATGAACCCAGACAGAACAAACATCATGATATTGTCCCTGGTTACACTTTAAAAGCATTTATTAGCATTTAATAAACATACATTTCAGTTGTATGACCTCTTCTATACAACTGAGCATCAGAAATCTGAATGTTAGTTTTGAACAGTTCAACGTTGCTTGAGAAGCTGATATAAAATCTCTTGTATTGTTTAAGAAACATTTCTGAACTGAGACAATAGGTGTGAAATGCAGACATGATTAGACTCTCCTAGATTACTGTAATAGATTTACATATTTTATCAAATCGGTTGTAGATCAACTGAAGACTGTGCAAACTGCAGGTCCTGATATTATCTGGTACAAATAAAAGAGCTCACTTTGCTTTGAGTTCTCCAGGCTGTCAGCCAGTTAGTCTTAGTTTTGATTTTATTTTTAATACCTGGCTCTTCCATTTCCAGCTCAAAGGGTCCAGTAGTGTTGTTTATAGTAATTTGAAAATGTATTTAAAAAAAAAAAAAAAACGTATGTCTGAGGCATTTTTTAGAGCAGCTGAATTTATTTTTATATCGGAAAGTTTTTTTTTTTTTAAAAAAGCTCTGCAACTTTTGGTTTATTTAATTGGATATGTTTATTTTTTAATTTTGTTCTAGTAATTTTGTTAATTCAACATTTTAAGCATGTTCATTTTTTTTTCTTTTTTCTTGTTTTACAGCAGTTTGTGATTTGTAAATGATCCACCATGTTAACTGTGTAAGGCTAACATGGTGGATAATTTAAATATTTTTAAGGAAGCACAATTTCACAAGGAAATATACATTAAACAAACGTCATCCTGACCAATGGTTCTTACTCACAAAAAGAAAAAGACGAGTAAAACTACCTAGTGTGAAACTGAATGTGCGGCACATAAAAAGCATTCATTAGTGGATGAACGTAACAGAACATTTCAGCGACGTTGGCCTTCCTTGGAAATTTTTAGTAATCGTTTGTTTCCTTGAAGGGAAGGTTTGTTTCAGCTCGATCAGGAAAAACTTCCAATCACCTGCCAGTTGAATATGCTTTGAGCATACCTCCACAAATGAACAACGGTGAATGAATTGCCCAGTCTGAAAATACCTCAACCATATTTAGGAAAATATGGATATCCACTGTGGTACTTATATGTGTCAGAAACTAGGCTGCACCTTTGTTTAAAAAAGGCAGGTATTTCTCCTTTTAAATGGAGCCGGAACACTTTCGCATGAACTTCCCTGAAAATATCAAATGTCATCAGCTGGCAGACCATCTATCTTGTAAAGTGAGTGCAAAGTGAGACGAGTCCTTTCTCAAATTTAGCACCGTTGTATTATTTGACTCTGAGTCTCACCTTAGATCTTAATCACAAGGTTTAGGAAGATAACCACTGTGATCATCAGACTCAGGTAAATAATTGAGATACTTCTTACATTGCATCTCTACAAATTTGAGTTTGGAAATTGTTGTTCATGTCTTCAGTCTACATTCTCATGAAAACCATTAGAGATGTACTTTGACAGCAATATGATCACCTTTCTCCCTCACTGCAAGTGAACTGCAGCTTTCCCATGATGTGACGTGATACAGGGCCAAAAAAAAAAAAAAAAAAAACGATTTTCCCAAGACAAAAAGAAAGAAAATGTACTTAGATTTACACGTCTGTGCATGTGTATGTGTTATCTTAAAGGCAGAGTGAGAATCAACCTCGCTGACAGAGCAAGACATTTTATAGATTGCAAGGAAAAAAATCAGATTGTTTTCCCATGACAGTAACATGACAGTAGCCCAGAAACATTCAGATTTGTTCTCTTTTTTATTTACTTTGCTTTTTGCATCAAACAATAGTTCTGTAAGCTGAAAGTATTTTTCTTGGGTGTGTGCTCACGTTGGCTCTGAACTCTCAAAGGGGTCTTGGATGGATTGCACCAAGATCTAAACATTAGACTAGTTGTTTTCAAAGATAGGTGGCCATAATTATTTGCTTTTGTTGTTTATTTTCTCTTATCTGCTCTCATCAGTTATCTGGAAAAGGGATTTATGATTGGAATGTGGTTCATCAAGACAAACTGAGCGATACAGCGACTCTTCAGTGGAAATCAACTCAAAGAGAGATAAACGGTCAACAGGGAAAGATAATCCCGAATGCACCCTAATCCTAACACCTTTTAATTTTTTTCTCTTTTGCAATTTTTACAATTACTTTTCAGCTATTTTTTAAACTTCTTTTTAACAAAGTGACTTTCTTTTGAAGCCCAACCATTTGGAGACATCTGGATATGAAAAAATGAACGATCTGCATCAATCTCCAGGACGATAAAAATTTGAAATGTTGATACAAAAGATTATGTACCTGGGCCTTCACAGAGCTACACACTTACATAGACTACAGTTATTCTCAACTTCTATTTTAGCTTCTATTTTTTTCCCCGATGGAAACCTAACTGCGTGTTTTTATACACCAATATACTGTAATTTTAACAGTTACAAACTTTTTGTGATTCTTTTCTTTGAATGCTGTTTGTTTTTCTATTTATTAAATAAAATCAGACGTAAAAAGCAAACAAGCAAAAAAAAAAAAAAACTAACAAAAAAACTCTTAAGTAATGTCTAGGACAAGAGAAAGGAAACACATGCATATATAACCAAGAACTATATAATAAACTCATCGTACTTACCCAATGAAGCAGGAAGGAGTAAAAGCCTAATAATTTCTATTCCTTGCCTCAATTTAACTAAATCTACTCACTCAGTAATTATCATAAATGTTTGGCATCTACATGCATGTTGTATTTCAGTCCTAAGAGACCAACAAATAATATTACATAAAAAAATATGTAAAAACAAAGTGATCACAAACTAAATCTCATAACATGAAAAAGCAAATTTACAGACTCATATTACTACTGCAGCTATTATTTCTGATAATAATAATAATAAAAAATAAAAAATAATAACAAATAAATAATATTAATCCAATTTTGATATAAAATTAAATACTAAGCAGACAAGAAGTTTAACATCTGATTTTCATTACACAAAAATAAATGAGATAAATAAAAATTATTATTACTTCGTCCATCACTAATAATGAAAAAACGAATAACAATGAAACTATTAGCAACATCAATGTGACACAAAACAAAAATAAAGAAAGAAAACTCAGTAGCGAGCAACATAGTTATGTCATCCGCTTCGTCCCTGTACATTGTGAGTGTTATAGTTTTGTATTTACTTTTGAACTGGTTGATGTTTGGATATTGTTTTAATTCCACATTCAATCTGTTCAATTGTTTGAGTCCATTTACAGATAGAAAACTTAATATTTTTTTGTTGGATCGTACTGTTGTGCTGCTCCAAATGAAGCAGTGAAACGCACATTGTATGATCAGTTGCACAATAAAAACAAAGTCCAGATAATATTTTGTGCTTCGGTTCAAATTTAGAAGAAAATACATCGATTCAGAATCATTTAATACACTCAAAAACTCTGAGCCTGAATCAAAAACATTCATTTATCGTCCTGTGCAATAATTCAGCATAATATTTAAAAACATTAGGAATTCCAAGTATTGTTGTTTTCTTCACTAACAATATTAGATTGTGAAATTATAGTTCATGCAACTTCAAGAACAGTAACCCAACTTGTTGTAATGGGTTACATGATCTATCTTGACCTTCCACTCACTGTGATGCTAAATGTGATCTTGAATGAGCCGTGAGAAGAGGAGGCAGATGGAGTAGCTGTGGTTCATCGACATGAACAGGAAGACCCGGGAGGTAGAGTAAAAGCAACTCTGTGAGTTTGTGGGTCTTACCTGTGTGCATAGCCCAACTCCTGAAGAGCGTAGCATCCCGGTCAATGCTCCAACCGTGGCGAGCTGCGTGTTTCCATGGAATCTGGAAGATGCAAGCTGACTGTCGGACGAGATGAAGTCACATTTTAGTCGTCGCGTTACTTAACTTTACGTTTTGGTTAAAAAAAAAACGTGATTTCTATCACAGGAAGCAACATGAACCCAGGTGTGCATGTACATGTCTGTGCAGGTGCAAGGAAGGAGTGTTAGAGTGAGGTAGAGGAACGTACCTGGTCCAGCCAGCTGACACCTGGATACTTCCCAGAGTGAATCTGTTCCTCCAGCCAAGGTCTCAGTCTCTGCCTTGCCGGTTGCTGCATACTGCAGGTCAGCGCCTCAAGTGTGCGGAGAGGAGGTTTGGGAATAGGTGTCGCAAGAGACATGAGGGTCCAAGTAGTAAAATAAAAAAAATGATGTGGTGTGATCAAATCAAGTTCCACTGGAACAACCGTCCTACTCTGTCAGATTCTTCCAATCACAGGTAACTTTCATTCAGCTCCTCGCACATGTAAACTTGATTCAGCTCCTCCTCCAGTTAAGTTTCCTTGAAAATGGGCTCCTCCTCTCATACCAAAGTACACTGGTTTTCCTTTGAAGTAGGCTACTTTGGAGTGGTTGGATGGGTTTAGGATTGTGTTAATGTATTTAAATAGGCCATGATTGACTTGACATTTCGAAATGTCAAGAATAAGATGGCACTGATGGAGTCCTGCTGCCACTTTTGAAATTAGTTGGAATCTGATTTTTCACAAATTTTTTTTCGTCATGAGTGCATCAGGTTTTCAGGTGTGAAAGCCAGAGGTGAGGGATTTTACCACACCTGAAGTACAACAGTGTGTGCACATAAAGAACATCAGATGGAAGCAGAACAAACACGATTCAAGGCAGGCGTGTCACATGAGCCTGCAACGTTAGAAACGCAAGAAGTGTATCCACACTGTTCATACTGTTCACGGCATTCAAGAGGAGATTGCTGAACGATGTTCCAAAAGACAAATGAGACTAAATATTATGTAGTATTAAAGATTTATCAGTGTAGAACAAAATACAAAACCTTTTTACCCTTTATGTTATTATGACAGTTCTTCAAATTCTATTTTTCACATACTTTTCCTACTTGAATGACCAAAGTTTCATTTTTATATTTTTTTCATTGGAGTTTTAAGTTTTGCATATATTGATTTGGTAAAGGTTTTAAGCTTCTCATTACAGGTGAAGTTTTCTCATTCGCCAGAAACCTCACCTGTCAGGACGCTTCTGAAAAGAAATTAATAAAACAATGAGAAAACATGCCAGCCTTAAACCTTTCCTTTCAGAATAGGTGGAAATAAAAGGTCGTGCACAGCAAATTAAATACAAACAATCTCCATTAAGAGTTTTAATTTGGCTTCACAGAATGTAAAAGTGCTTCTATTAAAGATGAATCAATATTCTGTAAACGTTTTCTGCACGGTTGCCCCAGTTATCTGACAGAGCAAGTTATGAAACCAGTTTGAGCTTTCTGGCACTGTATTGAATCACTTGAAATCATTCTCAAATGACTTTATTTTGTTGCGCTTCATAGTGTTTTCTATGTCATAAGGGCAGGGCAATTGACCCGTAGCTCTTTTACATTGAAAATATTTTTTCTGGCAAATGTAATAAACTGACATTGTGACATATAAAACTGTGTTAATCTCTGTCTCCATATGTTCTCAGAACTGTGTCAGCACTTTCACAGTTAAAGACAGAAACTGAGATTCTTATTGTTTGACATTAGATGCAAAAGACCAACATTGTTATATTTGGAGATCAGAAACTTGAGACGCTTTTGACATTGACCTTAGTTTCAACCATAGCCTACATGTTGTAACCTATGCAACATAAACACGGTTTAAAATGTGTTTAAAACTATAATATAAATTTGTTACGTCTTGTCTAGATTATAGCAATTATATGTGTGTGGATACATACCAACAAAATATGCAGCCAGCTTCAAATACTCAAGCTTTGATTCAAATCCACACCAAGGACAGCACATTAATCCAATACTCCCACTGGCTGCAATTTTGGACTTGATTTTAAGCTTTATTTAATTTTAGCTTGTTTTTATTTTTTTATGTGTTTTGACAGTACAATGGCAAAATGCTGGTGCTACTAGAGGATGAGAAGAATGAGGAAGAAATAGTTTGTTATGGTTGCTATAGTAAAAGCTGTGGAGAGCTTTTACTGAGACATTTTTAGGTGTTGACTGTTATAAAACAAAACTAACATTGCCATTTTTTAAATAAAACAAAGTAAAGTATATATTTTTGCTAATATTTGTAAAAAAAAAAATCTGTTTCTGGTCAGTTGTATTTTTACAAATACTTTGATAACACGACTGTTGGCAAACTGCCATACAAATAAGGATTTATTATTGTGCTTTTAAAAAGCATTTTTACTGTTAGATTTACTGTACAATCAAATCCTTACTTGTTTAGTGTTATTTCGGTTGCACTGTTGCCCAGTGCCTCTTTATTCTTATCATTGAGCATCTTTTCTTTTCCAGTTGTTGTCAAAAGTAAAACATGCTCAGCAGTCGTGACGCATACTTCTGTGGAAATGAGTCACCAGCTCCGGAGAACTGCAATAAGGAAGTAATTTCTTAACCCTGAACAGAACAGGCTCTGTTTCAACTGAATGTTTCAATTACACTCCTGTTTTCCTTTAAACGGCGCAATATGGATAGACGAGTCTTTACCCAGTTTTACTCACATTATAAAGTTTATTTAAGGAACAAACAGAACACATTAAATTTGACAGAAACATCTCACTTTACTCTGCTTTCTTCAAGCATTTGCAAGAAAGAGATTTTGGTTCCAAACAGACGGCGCTGGCTCATAGTTTGGAACATATATAAACTTGATATTTACATATTTTACATTGTGGAAAACAATTCCACACAGCACAAATAAAGTCTCCATCACATTAAATAATACGTAGATAAATGTACAAACATATACAACTCATTTATGTACTTTTTTATTCACTTATTTTCTTCTCAGTCATGTAAAATACAATGAAACCCTGATGATACTGTTTAATCGAAAGGTTAAAAAAGAAGAAAATAAACAGCTCTGCTTGAAAACAACTTGACCATTGTCACCAGCTCTGCAAATGACATGAAACAAACCCAACAGCTGGCACTGCTACAAACTAGTTCTGAAAGTCGGGAAGGTTTCCTGAAGCTTCCACATCTTGCCATACAAAGTCTTAAGCCAGGGCTGGTGAACTACACACATTTATAGCCATCAACTACAACTACTGGGGCAGCCATGTCAGAAGACAGTAAGGGTAAGTGTGGTATCTGCGGCACCGAAGGACATGGACCATTCCATTTTCTCAAATCTGGAGTAAAGCACATTTTAGGCACCTGGAGGAATCTCTCGCCTTCAATCACATTCAAACGCTGATGATCAATGCTTTGGTTTTCTGAAGGCAGAACACCTGGATGCTCCACTTTGCTTCGAAATGGCTTGTAGTCGTCTACAACCACAGGACAGTGGCATGTCCCAGAAGGCAGACTGCTTGGAGACAGCATTTTTAAGACGTCGGGGTTCTCTTCATTAAATCTCTTCAAGATGGATCCATTACTGGAGTGAAACCCAGAAGAGGTGGTTGTAGTGGTGCCACTGAAAGTGGAGGATAAGCTGCTGTTTTCTGAAAGAGGGGATTGGTTGGCATTTGCTTTGTTTTTCTGGTATGACATGTCTACCCGCACGTCAGATGAAATACCTTTCTGTGCCGAAAGCAGACCAGCAGGTATCTGTTGGTCAGGACAGCCCACAGTGTTGCTTTTGCAGGAATTTATTGAGTTGTCTGGGAATTTTACTCCAGAACAGTTCTCCTTAGTCAGATTCAGAGTCTTGGGAAGAGGCGGAAAATAGGTACGATTGAATATGCCAGCCTTACCCGACTTATATGATGGGCAAAGAGACGCCTCATGACCTTGACCACGAATATGTAGATCAGTGAAAATAAAGTGTTTTGATAGGCATTCCAATAAGGATTTATTTATAATTTTGGCAAAGTCTTCGCTGTTTGGGTCAAGAGTTTCCGTCTGACCATAACAAAGATCTGAAGAGCCTCCACTGCTGTTGCCATTCATACTGCCATCTTCTCTCTGTTTAATTGGCGACCTGAACATAGAGAAAGAGTTTTGCAAACTGCCGATGTAATCCCACATAGACCAAAATATCAGCAAATTTGCAGTACTTACATTTGGTCGTCGTCCTTTGAAGGGAAGCTCTGAACCCGGACAGGAGAGGTGGTTTCATCATGAGGTTTGAAAAACTGAAACAATAAAGATTTATAAAATCAGAAAACAATGTACTGCAGCATTTGTTTAGCAGCAGCAGAAATAATTGTTGTTCTTACGAGGGTGATTATGCAATGCATAGGGGTGCACCAATCAATCAGACCCAGTTTCCTTAATTTTGGGTGATCGACCAAAACTGACCTTATCCAGTTATTTAAACTACCTCTGCAAAGGTCTGAAAATCAGCCACTGTCCCTTTTTGCTCTGCTGGGAGTCGCTATATTTAGTGACTTTTGAGACTACACTAGCAATGTTTTTTTGTTTGTTTGTTTTCTTGAAGCCTCGATTTTGTTTATTATCAGCTATAACACCATATGGTTTCGTCTATAAAAACAAATCGTGTGCTACTAGCCATAGTCTGAATCAGCAGTTCAGACTTTTTAAAGATTGATCATTCAGAAAACAACAATCTGATCACTAACATAATTAGTACATCCCTAATCATGTTATTTATTTGTCATTTAAGTTCTTGTTTTATGACAATGTGGTTTGTAGCATCATGGACGTCTCAAACCAGTCAAACATTGGTCACAACACAAAGAAACACACCTGTGAGGAAAGATCATACTTTTTCTATCATTCAGACGTTTTTTTTATGTCAGTCATACACTGACTGACTATTCAATCTGCTTTAAAACCTGCGATCCTGTTGTTCCAATAAGTACTTAAAGTTTTAGACCAAAAACCAATGAAGTGGCACCACTGTAAAATACTGACGAAATACAGTCTTTTAAGCATTGACAATGTTATTCATTTTTGTTTTTAAAAAAATGACTTTTAAATGTATCAATGCTCTTGTTGCAGAGCTAGTGAGTATAATATTTTTAAAAAACTTTGCAGTTTGCAAACCTGCAAAACACAAGACATCATTTGGTCAATGTTCTAGTTCTCATATTTGGCACAGTTTCCCTCCAGCAATAAAAGTGGAAAAAGATCATTTTTAGTTATAAGTTCTCAGCTGAAACAATGTCTAAAACGAAAACAAATGTGTGAATACTGATGTATACTAACCTACTTTGTTGTGGAGAATTAGCTTTCTCTAATATACATTTACATGTTTTCTTGTTTATACAGAAATTCAGCATAGGTGTGTGTTTGTTTGACAGGAAATTATATTTTAAATTTTGTTGTCTTTTAATAAAGGTCCAACCAAGAACTGGGTTTGGAAATTAGTCTGTGGCTAGAAAACGTATGCACAAAGCAAAAGTTGCTCTGTTTTTCACATGTAACATTGTTTAATGTGCTTTCCTTGCTGAGATAAGTTTGAACTTCAAATGATTTTTGTCTAATTAGCTGAAAATAAAAAACGGTCCAAAATGGGGTCTCACCTGTGGAGTTCCGACTGATACAGAAAGTTTTTTCGGTTCTGAGAAACTGTCCCACCACTTCTTCTTGATCCTACAAAATGGAAATGGATACATAAACACAGAAAGGTTAGAAAACTGAGCTAACAGAAGCCTGTAATGCACACAATGCAAATACTTTGCAAACAGCATGGCTTACCTTACAAAGCAGATGTAAATAGAGACTATCAAGATGATTCCAAAAATGCTAGGGGGAATGATGATCCACAGGACCAGCGAGTTTGGTGCGCTAGCTGAGAAGTGGCAAGTCAGACGTCGGTTAGAGAGAAACCCAGTTTGTTCACCAGCATTGACATATAAGCCTAAAGATTACTTCTGTGTTTACGGGGTCATTAAGTGAGCACAAATCTGATCATAATAAATTCATGTTCTATCGCAGGGGTAAGGCATATCGAATCTGTAAACACATTGCATGCAGGGACACCTCATCAGGATACTTCAGAAATATTCTGGGTCAGATTAATTAACCTGCACTAGAAAAAAAAACACACACATTTGGCTTAAATCAGTGATATTTGAGTCTCAGGATATATAAGATATTTTTAAATGTGCATAGTAGCAAGCAAGTTCAAATGTAACAAATTGATTTATTTGACATTTTTTTAGGTAATTATTTGACAATTTGATGATAAAGTTTGACAGTTTTGTAAGCGCCTGTCTGGTCACTTTCCACTTTTGATCACTTAATCTTCTTGCTCTTAAATATTCCCCTTCATAGTCAAATGAGGATGCTTAATTGGCTGTTCACAAATGTCAACTATGAACAAATTTCACTGAATAAAGAGTTAAGATTTGATCACAACATGACAAAACTTACGGGTTTTAATTTCGTACTCATTGCTTCGGTCGCTGAATTTTTGACTGTAGTCCGTGTAGCTCCTCACGCTGACCGTGTAAACTGTTTCTGGCTCCAAATCTTGACCATTTATTTGGAAACTCTCTTGTCCATCGACTGTAGCTGGAGTGATCTCCTTAAACTCCTGCTATGACAAGGAAAGTGTTTCAAGACAAAGTATTGTGTGGTTGGTGTTGTTTTACCAACATAGAACAACCCAAACGTTACAATTAAAAACCAAGCCAAGTGGACCTGGTGATTAGTACTGCTTGGAAATTTGGTCTTACCTTCCATGGGGTTCCATTTTTGAAGACGGTCACTTCAGCGGTCAGTTTACCAAGTATGTCACTCATGTGTGTCATCCAGTTGACTGTATAGATCATTCCACTTTTATTCACAGTCACAATCGTTGGAGTTTTAGGCTTTACTGTGTCAAAGGAAAGAGAAACAAACTTCAGTGTTTCTAAATTACTTCCAGTCTACATGTGGCAGCGTTTGAGAATCTCTACATACAGGTCTTCAGGACGTCGAAAGTTGTTGAACGGACTGTTTCCTTTCCTTGGAAAACTTTTACAGAATAATCTTTGGAGACAGGTTCAAAGGTCGTAGAGAAGCAGCACTGCTGGCCGTTACACTTCTCCAAAGAGGGATTGAATTTTCTGTAGAGTCCAAAATTATAAACAACAATATAAACAATGTCTGTATAAAATTAATCTGTAACTCTTAAACAAACAAACAAACAAAAAAACTCACTCAAAGTCATCATCCACCCTCAAGGTATATTGTGAACACTGTTCCACCCCCAGTTGGCAAAATATTTTTTCATAGTCGTTGAAACACTCGAGATCTGCAAAAAGTTGTTCGATTAAAATTATTTTCACAATTATATTGTCAACAAGCCGCTGAACATACATACCGATGGCAGCTTGCGCAGTCGCAAAGCATCCCAAGAAAACCAGCAGCTGGAAAGAAGCCATGGTTTTCCAAAAGTAAAACTCAAAAGCCTTTAAATTCAGGAAAACTCTTTCGACTCTTTCCAGTCGATTCCGTAGTCGAAACAAAGCCGTCCCGTGATGTTCTTTAGTCGAAAATAAAAACCCCAGGCAGCCGCCAGCAGGGCGGAATGAACAGAGACGGTCGGGGAGGTTTTGTGCTGCTGGTGGAAAAACTCTTCCTGTTCGTGTTGCGCCACGAATTCTAGGGAAGTTCGTCCCACCACTCCCATTTCCTCTGACGGCGGGCACTTGCTGAAGTAAGAGTCGGTTTTTATTTTAGTTTTACAACGAAATAAGAAAATATCTAGTTCATCTGAGCGCAGGAACTGGTGAAAAAAAGAGAGAGAGAGAACCTGTAGGAAGACAATAATAAACACAATAATAAACACAATAATAAACACACACGTCGTTATTTGTACTGCTGTCAAATGGATTTAATGTAACTTCCAGTGTGTTATTTGACTAAACAGCCTGTACCTTAGCAAAGAAACGAAACGACGTATTAGCAAATAATTCAACTTAGTTTTTGTCTTGCAGCTGTGGTACTTAAAATTTTGAACAAGAATATCTATGGAAAGATATAACAATTTCAAAAAGATGTATAAATGTCATTTTTTATGCTGTGAATATACATGTTTTTTTTTTTTGTTTTTTTTACTACATTTGTAAAAATATTTGTCAGTAGGTCACATGCATTTAATGTTATAAATCCTGAAAAATATATATTTTATTTTCAAAGGATGATGCAGTCCTGGTCACCTCTGTTCATCCTGTCAGGAAGATGAAAGTAACACAGATCAACGGATCGTTTCAGCTCATCCTTGTTTTTCCTTTCAAGTTTCACTGAATTTCTCAACTTCATACAGAAAAAGTCACAATGCTGAAGGTGCGAAGTTTGTGGCTTTACTCTGTATTGAAAACCTTTGTGATCAGATGAAGTGCACATTTCTGTGCACAGCTGCCTTTGACTGCAGGAATTGCATTAAAGTTTCACGGCATTTGACTTGGATAAGTCAGAAAAAAGGAGATAGGATTTTTTTTTTTCAATTTCTATTTCCATAGATGTAAATTAGAAGAACATCTGTGGCTGTGAGAAGAGGATGCGTTCATCAATAATCTGACAAATGCAAATGCAAGATGTCAAGCTAAACAAACATTATTTATAGAGCCTTTTTCATACAGCCAGGTGAAGCACAAAGAGCTTCATAGAGGTTAAAAGTAGGACGGACATTAACCCTCGGAAGAGGCCCATGTCAAAAAGGATCAAATCACGCAAAACAAATAATTATACTGGCTGTAAAATTGTGAATTTTAAAAGTGAGATAATCAACCAATAAAGATGAGAAACTGTAGAAATACAATCATGTAGATTTGCAAGTAGACATTGCATATATGAGCATCTTTAAAGGAGAAAATTAATAGCACTTATAAGGGTTAAAGTTAAAGATACACTATATGTTTCTGAATGTAGTGAACATTCAGAAACATAAATAAAATGCAAAAGGAAAATATTTATTTTTCAAGAATGATTGTATTGATCATTAATTTATTAATAATCATTATTAATAACTTAAACAGTACAAGTAGATACAAAAGTTTAAATGAATAAAATAAAAAACTATGGTAAACTATAAGAGCTAATACATAAACATAAACTTTAACATTGTTAGTTTGTTATTTTTTAAACAGCCAATCTCTCGGCTGCCATCTTGTCCACAGCTGATGGCTGCAAACAGGAGAAAGATGCTTCATCTCGTGTTCTCGCTCTCACATGTACCAACAAAAGACTTTTCCCCTGAACATCAGAGGCTTTGAGTACCTGGATGGCTTCTTGCAAACATGTCGAACTAAAACCATTAAGAATAGTAAAAGTGTCACTAATCTACTCTAAAATGGAGAGGTTGCCAGTGAAGAGAATTTAAGATCGGCGAGCTCGCCTCTTTGACAGCATTTTAGAGTCTAAATCTGATTTAGCTGCAGTGGAGCTACAGTCCTTTAAGAAACAACAGAAAGACGAGCAATGCAGAAATCTATTCTTCAAATTACAAAAGCATGATTTAAAGTCTGTCTCAATTATCCAGTTGGTGAAATTTGGATTTGCATAAAATATGGCATGTGTGTTTTTGTTTTTTAACTTGATCTTTACGATTCATTGACAGTTTTCAAACCTGTGAGTATGTCTGTGTCAATAACTAAATGCCTTGTTTGTCTTGATTGAGGATGTGCTACACTAGTTTGGCTTGTTATATTTGTTGTGCTACAGTAGAATCTTAGTCACAGTGCTTCCTCAAACTTGGCAACTGGCATGGTTTTTTATCTAACTGTCCACATATTGATGTGGACGGTTATTATTATGATTTTTCTGAAATACATGAATATCATTTTCTGACGAAATTCCCCCTTCCTCAAAGTACCTGTGTCTCATCAAGATATATAATTAAATTGTCACTTGTCTAACCAACTGATGAAACTGTCATTGGTATGTGACAATAGACACTACCAAAATAAGTAAGTATATGTCTGACACAGTGAAATAGTGAAGAAACCTATTTTTTTATTCTTAAATTGCAAAAGAGATGATCTGAAATAGAGCAGTAAATATCTCCATTACAATTTCATCAAAACGTAGCGAAGATAAAGTTTTGTATTATCAAACAAAATCATTCATAATATATATACATATATTTTTATTTTGTTCTGAGCATTCTATTAAATAAATATTTTCTGAGCGTAACTCTAATTAAGTAATGCACATTTAACAAACAACTCAAACAGAAAAATGCTATTAGTTATAAATGTTCAGAAAAGAAAAGCCTGTGCTTTATCGAAAGAAAATCTTTTTTATTTTATCATGTTTAAATATTCAGAGATGCCTCCAGAAACATTTTGAAGGGGTTGCCAGGAGTTTTGAGGCGGGACTGTAAAACCAAAAGTCAGACAAGAATTGCTGGTGTTTTACAGTGTTTTTGTATGTGTCACTGGAGCAACACACGAAAAGTACATGTGCATTAATAAACAAACAAACAAGAAAATCCTCACCTTTAAATGTTGCGTACTAAACTAACCACATGTATTATCTGCTGTCATTGTTCCCGTTTGCTCTGAAAACAAAGTTCCTCTTTAAAAAGATTCAGATTCAGGAAGTTGCGCAGAATCAACAGAATGGCGTAACAAGCGACTGCTTGTCACAACACGTCAAAAGCACAAGAAGCACTCATAATGATGCCAACTCAGTATGACAATTACAGCAAAAATATATTAACTTCTTGCTAAAAGGCTTTAAGGAGCTAAAACCCATTCAGCTACATATATCTATATTTGTGCTGAATTTGAAGAATTATTTGTCCTTACAAGTACCCCCCACATTTCTGTTTTTAGGTACTTCTGTGTTTCCATCAGCCCTGCTGAACCTGCCATGATGCTGCCACAGACATGTTTCATGTTAGTTTTCCCTCATGGAGTTTGCCATATAAGTTAAAAGGTTTAATTGTAGTTTTCTGTGACCAGAGCACCTTGTTCCACATGTTCAAGGATCAAGGTGCCTTGAACACCTTGTTCCTTCTTGCAGACGTAATTATTTCTGACTTTCTGTCACGAATTTCACAATCTTGGCTCTCTTCCGTTGAAGATAAATTTGAGGAGTGTGCGGGTTGTTCTGTTAACAGTTTCACCCACCTGAGCTGTGGAGCTCTACAAGTCCTCCAGAGATACTATGGCTGCTTTACTATTTAATGTTCTCTTTGCCATCCCTGTGTAGGTATTCAAATGCTTACAGGTGTTCCTTGGACTTTATGATGCTGGATTATTTCTGTTAGAGCTCTGTGACCTTACACAGAACATACACATTTGGAGGAAACATGCTGCACTAGATATTATTTACAGGTATCAAAGTAAAAGAGGCTAAAATGCCCTTTAATATGTTTCTAGTCTCAAGATTTTACTAAAATCTTGAGTCATTTTCTTTGCACTTCAAATCTAGTTTAGTGCTTTGTGTTGGTCTCAATTAAACCCAAATAAAATGTACTATTTTTTTTAAAATCTCACCAAACAAAATGTTAATCTTAGAAGGTTGTTATTACTATTGAAAAACGTATTACTTATAATATTCTTCTCCCACTGCACACAGCAATTGCAGCCATTAAAACTGAACTTGTCTTTTATTGAACTGAACACATATAAAACTTGTGTTCAGGTTTATGGGCTGCATGGAGATAAAAAAAAAGGATCTGTAATATGACCTGAATGAAAAGCAGCTACTATAACATAATATTTGTTATACAAAAAGTTTTTATATGTCCAGAAATACATCTGTATCTGGAGATACTTTTTTGATGAACAGCATTTAATGCAGCCTATTTGTTGTGAAAACATAAATTTGATCTAAAATGTGTGCATCAGATATAGAATAATTCAGTCCCAGTTTTATTCAAATTGAACTGAATAAACCGGGAAACGTTTCAATTCAGGATAAGTGAACGTCTGAGGGAAATCAAGAAGTAATCATTTTCACAACAACCTGCAATTTTAAGCATCGTCCGAAAGGTGGCAGTAATGAATCCAGTTAGTCTGCAAATGATTAGTCGAAGAAGAAATTCCAACCAAAACAGTCTGTGGCGCTTTTCATTCGAAAACGCTTTTCTCTTAGAAAGAAAATCTAGGAGAAAACAAATATCTCCATGTTTTTGCTGGCTAGCTCCATATTTCCCGCGTTTCTTTAACTCTGTTAAATCGGCCTCCCTGTATGCTAAGGAGTTAGCTAAACGTTAGCTAGCTTATCAGTTGGTTCCTCCGGGTTGAACTGATGTCTGTCCGGCGGGTTCTGGTGGGCTGTACGGTGTTGTCTCTGCAAGATGCCTGTGTGTTTTATCCCTGCTGCAAAGGCTGCTTCTCCCGGATCGATGCTGAACAGAGAGACACCTTAAGGTACAAACAGAATAAGTTTTAACTCTGGTTGAAAAATGTTCTTTCAGAGGAAATTCAACATGGTTATGTTGAATTTCTGTGTACTTCTGTACTGCAGACCTTAATCCACAGTCCCGTGACCTCTCTGTTAGGTACAGGTGCTTCAGGTGTGACTACAGGTGTCTGAAGGATCAGGTGGACTACAGATACCGTCTCTCACTGCGAGTGATCCGGGATTCATCCACATTTAATGTAACAGTGTTTGGAAATAGTTTGAACTCCTTTTTTGGCATCGATGCAAGTGGATTACAGAGGTAAAACAAATGTATGTCTTATTTTGCATGCAAAGTGGCACAGTTGGTAGCTCTGTTGCCTTGCAGTAGAAAGGTTTTGGGTTTGAATCCCAGCCTAAGGTTACTCTGCACACTTTGAATGTTCTCTTTGTGTTACAGCAAATTCTCTGTGATCACATTTTGATGCACATCATGTATTTTATCCCTTTCACATGATGATAAATATGAAGTATTATTAAATCCCAACCCATGTGTGTAATCGTGGGCAGTGAAAGTCCATCACACAGGCCAAATACAATTACTGACATGCAGAATTTGCATTTCAAATGTAGCAGTCCACCTTATGTTGCATTCAAGTGACAACAGTGATTTGATTCACTGTGGAGCTCAATGTAATCTAATTCATTGTCTATATTTTTGTTAGTTATCATGAGCAAGAAGATTCAAAGGAGACATTGTTAAGCAGATAACAATGGATAAGAGTCAACTGATGATGCATAATACACTAGGACCTATACTGAGAAAATCTGCTGGGTTTTTATTTTATTATTTGTAGGTTAGCTGAAAGTTCGGAGGGACCCATCGGACCATCAGCAAGATCCACATTGTTGGCAAAAGCAGTTGAAGATTGTTTCCTCGGTAGATACTTTATCTTTGGTATAAAGGTAATAGAGTTAAATTGTTTTTTTTGTTATGGAATGTCATATTTAGTTATTTTTATTTTTACATTGACCAATCTCTTTCATATAAAAAGAAACATGAAGGTATATTTCTCTGGGTTAAAATATATTAAGACTCAACCAATGAGCAATAAATATAATATGAAGCTAATTTTTATTCTTTAAAGATTAACTAAACTAATGAAAAAAAAAGCAAAGGTATTACAATAATGCTGCTATAATATCTTCTACTTAAGGCTTGTTCACATTTTAAATCTGTAGTGATTCCTCTGTATAAAAAAACAGGTTATGTTTTGCACATCATTAATAATAATAATAGTTATTATTAAATCTGGATTTTTCAAGTACAAAATATTTCAAAACCTTCTGAATATTAAGATTAAGGAAAATAAGTTTTATGAAGGGAATTTTATCTGCATTAATTCTAAATCAGTTCCACAGATCTTTACTTATAATTATTACATGTTATGCACATCATAAAATATTTTATTACTATAAAACAGAAGGAAGTTTTCCTGTACTTATTAATCAGAAATTGTTTTCTGTATCTGCGAACCAAGTTATGTATAATATCAGTTATTATCTTTTTTGATTTTTTTAGCTCCACATCAAAGTTTCAAGTTTCTATGTTGGATTTTTACTTGAATAAGAGAATTGAATTAAAAGTGAAACTATGGCCACGTGGATTGACTTGATCTCTGCTCCTTTGTCTGTCTGTGTGTTCAGGTGAGCGGAACAGAACGGGAACCCTGGCTCGAAGAAAATGATGGAACTGAGTCTGGCAGAGGAGGGAGAGCCCAGTTTGTTGCCAGTCAGATGATTCTTCCCCCAGGCTCAGGCCTGACGGGCTGCACCGTGCTCAGTTATTATCAGCGCCTCCTACAAAGAGCTGCGGAGTCTGCCGATCCCGGCAGACAGTCTGCAGCCCCCCTGCTGCTGACTTCTGGCCCTTCTCCGAGCAGCACCCTCAGAAACGTCACTCTGTATTCTTCAGGTCATCTGTCCCAGGCGCTGCTTCGGTAAGAAAAGACAGAAATCATGTTTTTCCTGTACAGAAATATTCAAGCCTTTAGAATCTCGTTCATTTTATTTTTAATATACAACATTTGTGCACACGTAAGTGAAAGTGTTTTTGTTTCCATCCCAGTTTCCAACATCAGAACCAGTCATTTACTTCCACCTCTCCGTGGCAGCAGTCGCTTGGACTGGTGACGTCCTCAGCAGAGCAGGAGGAAGGATCCAGTCAGGATGGCGCAGATCACAGCAGCAGACTGGCAGGATGCAGCGCAGTGCCACTTCCTGAGCAGAGAGTTCATACGCAGAACCATCCAGGCACAGAGGAGAGACCAGCTCCTCTGAAGCTGGAGTTCAGCTTTCACAGCCATCCATCTTTTACTGGGGATTCAATCTCCTCTTCTACAGGAAGTGTTGGAAAAAGCTTCAGTGTGAAAACTTGCTTTAGTCCATCAGAGCCGAAGTACAAAAGCTGCAGTTTCAATTCGAAGGAGCTTCCCATCTCACATCAGTCCCAAACTTTTTTATCAAGCTCATTTGCTTGGGATGATTTGCCTTTCTCTGAAAGTCTGTCCGAATTTTTGTGCAAACAAGACAAAGATTTAAATGTTCTCAGTAAAACGACAAATTTAAATTTGCAACATGAGAAACAAACGACAGGGACCTTTGCGAAAATCGCAAACCAGTCAGCTGAACCAGCTTCTGCTTGTCTGAATGCTGCAGAGATAATCTTCACAGACCACCTCCAAGATATCACTAATACGCCAACAATAGATGGAGAGGGAAAACATATTTCATCTGATCGAGACTGGAAGAGCTGTGGCGACCGCCTGAGCGGACCTGACGACAACATGATCCTGAGATATGATGAAGGTTTTTTATCTTTTGAAAATCAAGAAGAGCAAAATGAAGTGGACGGTTACGACTGTTCAGCTGACTTATTCGGTGACTCATTTGTACACCCAGCAACAACTCGTACACACACCGGGAGATCACCTTCAGATTCCTGCTTCCGGTTTGATGAGATGAATGTTCAGCACGTAAAGAACGAAGCCTCGAGTGTGTCACATTCAACGCCTGACAAACAGAAACTAAAAAGCAATCTGTGCGCTAAAAGGTATTCTATAGCTCTACAAGATTTTGACTTTGTTCCTCCTTCTCAGTCCACTCCCATTGTAAAAGTAGGTGGAACGACACGATCGCCTGCAATCTCTTCCTGCAGAAGTTTGAAAGATGAGACATCAAAAGAAAATTCAAGGTGGAGAATAAGATCCAGGAGGTGGAAGAGCAGAATAACTCCAGGAAGGAGATTCAAGGAGGAAGAGAAATGTAAAAAAAGACAATCAGAGGGGCAGCAGGTAGCGTGGCAAAGAGGAGCAACGAGTGTTGAGTCAGCCAGTCCAACCAGTCCGAAACATGACTCTGAAGCGAGCAATGTGACTATTTGTGATTATGACAAATCAGAGGGAATTGTTCCTCCTACTCCAGTTCATAAAATGCTGTTTAATGTCTCATTCAGAAAAAAATGGCAGACGGAAAATAGCTGCAGGGATTCAGGTTGTAACTTGAGACGATTTCCTGGAGATGGAGGAACTGATAGCAGAGCTCCCTGGGATCTGACTCAGACAGTATTTCATGCTAATGGGACAGAAAGTGAGAGAGATCTTGATGGAGCTAAGAATCACCTCACTGAAGATGGAAACCTTGCATGTGACTGGTCTATGGATTTATTTTCAGACTCTTATCTGATTTCATAACTCTGCAAAAACCAAAAAAATAACTTATGTGTTAAAAATCAACAGCTGTCTCCTCTTTTTCTCTCTTAATGAGCTAATTAAATATTTATTTTACTTCAACATGCTTTTATTACATGCACTAAAGATCGGCTCTCATTTTATAAGTTTTTTTTAAGTCAATTAATATCCTACATGTAAGCTTTCTTTGTTTCTTATGAGTTATATTTAAAAATCAAGTGTTTTCTTTGTTGAATTATGCCGAACAGATGAGGTTTTTTAGTTCTTTTGTTTGCTCCATCATAATAATTTTTAAATATTGATAACAGTTTTTAAAATATGAATTTGTAATACTATTACATCATAGTTATTTTATAAATATTAACAAAAAATTAGTATCCAAAATATGCATATTGCTAGATGCGTTTGTGAATATGTATTTACTGCTGAGAGGGAGGAGATAGCAGTTTAACAAAGGGGTTAAATACGTAACAAAGGGGTCAAATACGTAACAAAGGTCCTCTTTTAGAAAACAAACAAACAATTTGGACATGTGTTCATCACCGGACCAACTAAACCCTCCCTCACTGCTAAACTCTCTGTAGTGTTTAATGAATCCTGCCCTTCTTGGCAGCAACCAGACCCGGTGCTATTCTGGGTTCCTCTGTGTGTGTGTGTGTGTGTGTGTGTGTGTGTGTGTGGGTGTGTGGTGTGTGTGTGTGTGTGTGTGTGTGTGTGTGTGTGTGTGTGTGTGTGTGTGTGTACGTGGGTGTGTGCGTGCGTGTGTGTGTGTGTGTGTACGTGTGAATGGTCAGTTATGGAGGGACGAGTGTGGACAATGCCGTGCCATGGAGCTAAGATTAGCTGTCACGATGGCTGTGTTCTGGATGTCTGAGTAATACAGAATGGGAGCAAGACGGAGATGGTGTTACGTGTGTTAAAGTGGGAACTGGACAGCCAGTCCACAGCTGGAGTCCCGCGGTGGACTGAGTGTGTTGGGGCTGGTATGTTCTCACTGCTCAGCTGAGTGTGCTTGTTTGCTTTTATTTGTTATGGATCAGGACCACTAAGTGATGGAGCAGAAATGGTTGTTCCAGACTGAAATGGTTCTTACTTCTACTATAAGTCGAGTGCCTTCAATTCGAAGAATTTGTCCAAAAAGCTAATTTTCTCCAAACGATAAAGACTGCAGACTTAGTTGCGCTTATTTTTTTATTTGCAACAAAAATGTCATAAAAAATTCACTCAAATGTTTGTGATCAGTTCTGTATCCTAATGAAAATCTTTGCTGCAGTTATTTGGTTCATGTATGCAAAAGGGTCAGCAAATGTTATTAGTCCTATTTCATCACAGGACTAATAACATTTGCTCTATTTTCTAGAATGAATGATTAGGACAACTTTGGTAAATTTGGCAATAAAATTTAGTTACAGTAAAAATATTAGGTTCACAAACTCTACAATTGTTTTTGGTCATAATTGGAAGAGCTCGAATGCTGCAGCGCCTTGCAAAAATGACAACGGAGAGTTAACAGGTGCAGTGGACTGGTATTGTATCTTTTGCTGTGCTTTCTCATTAAATTTGTTCTCTAAGTTGTGTAGATACTAAACTCTTGCTCTGTACTGATCCAGAATATGTTGTTTCCAGAAGCTGCAGCTCTTCTGCACCCCACTGGTTCAGTACGTGAGCTATGTCACTGAACACTCAGTGAATGGAAACACTTGGAGCCAGTACATGTTGAACTTACTCTCTGTGACAGAGGGCATATTGGTCTGACCTGCTAAATAAGTGGTTGTATTCAAAGACCTTCTCAGAGAATGTGAATGTCTCAGTCTTGGCTTGTAACTTACAGGCCTGTCGGATGTACAGGAGATCAAACTACACCTCAGCTAATTGCTCTGAGGCAAATTGCCCACTACTTGCATGCATTTCTTTGGAGGAGCAACATGCTGTTTTAGTTATTTGACACTTTAAAACTTAAATCTATTTCAAGTAATGGAATATTGTGTATATTTGCTTGGTAATATTATTTGTTTGTTTTTTTTTTATCTCAGATTGCAATCGGTTTTCTATTTATTTTCTCTCGTTTTTATCTTTTAAGTTAATTTTCTCTGACGTTGATTCCTTGATTATATGAAAAAATAAAATATTTTTTTTATGTTATAGAGGAGAAAAGTGTATGGTATAAGCTTTAATTATTTTTTTTATTTTTCTTTATTACAGAATAAAAGAGAGTGTTCTGGAATTAAATATTTCTCAAATACTTTGATGAACATCATAATTAAATGTGTCCCGAAAAGTAAATTTGCATTTTTATTTTAAATAAATGGAATCCCTTTTTTTTTTTTTTTACATTTCTCTTACAAGCTTTGCATTAAGAACAATTAAAACAATAATTTACAGAACGGCCACTGTGAGACTCAATAATCCAGCTGAAAATAGAGATAGTGTAAAATGAGAAGAAAAAAATACAGTCATTTACAGATCATTTAAATCTTACATATTTGTTTAACTGGCTAAAAAAGTGAAATGCAAACTATTATAGCTGATCAGTCTAATGTAGTAATGATTGAGAATTAGATTCACCAAGAGCTGTTTCCTCTCTAATCATGACAACAGCAGACTGATGTTTTGCATCCACAAACAAAACATACAACAAAAATACAATGAAGTTTTCTGCAATATGTCACAGAATCTCATTGTTGTCAAACTGCTAGATCAAAATTACAACGGATTTTGTTTCATTCGTTCATCGACTTATTGCACATTAAACAGGCAACACCATCACTTGATGCATATTTCATAAATATGTTGCATTATCTCATCTATGTGAGCCACAAGACACACTATTTAGATCTGTCTCGATGCAACGCAGCCCAGTGTACTGCAGTAGTATTTCCATTGCGCAGTTGTCAGGGAAAGTGCACTACAGGCCTGTGGATAGCAGGAGGTGTGGCTGTAACTTTAGAGCGGGGGAGGGATTAAAAGCCGTGACGAGCACATGGTGAAAGGGTGGAGAAATGGCTTTGTATGGGGTTGTCAACAAAAGCGTCAGCTGAAGGGAAACCGGCTCGTGACACTGGAGAAGCTTCTGTGTGCAGAAGTGAACTAGATAGAAATCGTCCTAAGAGTCATCAGCGCTCTCTAAGGTGGCCGAACTTCCATAATACAGAATAAGAGCTTAGGAAAGACTCTGAATTAAGTAGTTTTGATCTTTGCAACAAATACTAAAAAAATAATCACAGGATATTCTAGGAAGTCACCTTTGACCTCAATCCAACACAACCAGGTTTAATATTTCTGAGTTTGAGCTCTTTTTGGTGCACTATGATTCAAATATAGACAGTGCAGACTGTCTATTGACAGAAATGACCCTAAAGAGCAACCATATATCTATATCGTTTAAATAAAATGGACTTCCTGCTGTGCTTTTGTGGCGCAAGCAGGAATACTGGTTCTACTTGCTCCAGTTCTGTGGCTGCTTCCCTGCAGGATGGTGTCAGCCCCTCTATAACAGGACATGGAGAGCTTGACATCACAGGCCAGCACTCCATATAAGCACCTGAGCAACAACGTCATGGCTCACCCCAATATGAAAAGCGTGTGATTGTTTTCCACATGAGGCCCAGTGCAGATAAAGTAGGGTGGGACTATATATCCGCAATGAAGACTCTTTTCTCACTTTAACCAAAAGCAAGGCAGACTGTGATTGTTGTTCGTCTTCTGGCGTATTATGAAGGTAAGGGTTTTTAATTTCCATATTCACTTTCTGCCAGTCTGTACTGCCGCTAGGTCTTTACTAATATCTTGCATGTAAAAGTTATGGAAGCTTTGGTTTGCACAACGCTGGAGTTTAACGCTTTTATTTAATGTGGTTATTTTACTCTCTAAGTACACCTGCTTATGTTTGCTTATTTTCTGAGTCTGACTTCATTATTAAGAATGACTAACAAATTGTTTGAATATTGAAGCATGTGAAAGATATTGCTCTTATTCACCCAAATTATTAGAGAAATATAGAGCACTAATTAATGTACTGTTAAAAACAGATTTCTCATGCAAGTTTCTCCTTCCTACATTGTTTTGTTACTTTTTTATTTTTCCAAAGATCTAAATATGTTGGATAACTATTTTCATGGCTCATTCATTGATTTCTTTGACTTTCGAATAAGAATAATTTGGTGGCATATTTTGCTTTTACTGAGCCACTGGCATTTTCAGATAATATTATGCGCAAACTATTATTGCTCACTGAAACATTCGACTTTCTCTTTATTTTTTAACTTCTGGAGCTTTAGGTTTTCAGGTTACCCATCACATTCATTTTCAGGTACATAGCTCCAGAAGAAATAGTCTTACAATATAAAATCTATTGCTAAGCAGTGATACTTACTGTTTTCATTGTATTTTTTTGTCCATTATTATTTAAAGAACAATTTACCCCTAATAATATAGATGCTGATTTGTTAATTCTACAAAGCTGCAATGATAATGATTTTCTCTAAGCAATATAGTGATCGTGATGAAATCTGTTTTTCTCAAAGCCGATTCTTCAGGCGACATCGTCTCCGCAGGACGTCACCCACGCAGCTGCACTGCTGGCATATCTGAACCATCAGAGGGATCAGGGCATATTCTGTGACTGTGTTCTCAGGCAGGGGCAGAACTCAGATCAGCTGTACCATGCACACAGGTGAGCATCGTTTTACTACACACAAATACAGCAACATTTTCAAAAGAGCAAAAATATTCAGAGATATGTCAAAAGATTATGAAAGCGTAAGTTCCCCTTACAGATGTTTTTTGTTTTAGATGTTTGTTTGTTTTTTTGTTGCACTTAAATGTTTCAGCTCAATTACAAAAATGATAAAGAGAGAAAATACTATCCAGTCGCCCAGATCCTATTTGACAAAGTCACACCTCTCTAAGCATAATAATTGCTTAAGCCATCATTGACAGCAGTAACAATGTATGGCATTAGTTTTTATTAACATGAAGCATTTGTAACATTGTTTACTTCACTATGGAGGAGTTTAGTCCCACTTGCCTTTTTTTTTTTTTTTTTTTTTTTTGTCTTTCAGCCAAATTTACTGACTTTTTGAAAATGGACAGTCAGTTTCAGCTCATTCATAATGCCATTGCGACTGAATCATTCTGGACCAGAACATTTTAAAACCCTTTATCGATTGTCTTTTCCCCTAAAGCCATTGAGAAATGGAGTTGGAGTTATGCTTTATATGATTGTTGTGCTGCACAACCCGAGCAGTTTTGAACTCAATACCACAAATGGATTTTTCTAGCAGAGCATCCTTGCAGAACTTATGGTTCCATCAATTAAGGAACCATGAGGGGTTTTGGTTTTCCAGAAGTAGCATCAACTCCAGACAACCGGATTACCACCATCAAGTTGAACTGCCAGTGTGAAGATTGTGATCTGGCTTTATTTCTGATATTCCATATAAGATGGTAGGCCACCGGTAGCAAGGTTGTTCATAGTTACATATTTGCTTCATTCGTGGATAATAGCTGTCATTGTGGTAAGATCCAACACCTTAAAAAATCCTTTACAGACATCTAGCTCTCTAGGACTGTTTCTTTTTCTCTTTAAAAGTTCTTTAGATGGAGTAGAGGATAATATATTGGTTTTGAGATGTTTTTGTCAACTTTAAGTTCTTGCAGAGATTCTATTTAATTGATTTCTTCATTTATTTTCAGCACTCAAATTGAAAAATATTTTTTTAATCCCAGAAATCACATTTTGTTGTTACTCAGACACAATTTTCTTCAGGAGTTGCTTTAGATGATGATAGCTTTGGGAGGAAAGGCTCCTGTAGCAGTCTGTGTTGCAGTCTCTGACTGAAGACACTCTTTGGTTTCATAGCAGCTTCATAAAAAGGAAGCTCAGGGTTGCCAATAATTTCCTTAATTTGATGAAGACTCCTGTGCACAATAATCATAATAATGTTGCTAGTAGTCCCCAGAACAGAACCGGCCTTCTTTAACAGCCTTTATAAATCCACGGCTCTGATGCTGCTACCCAAACAGATGATGGTAGAAGAGATGATATAATATATAATGAATATATGCAGCATCTTATTACTGAACAGATAGATTGTTACTTCTACTTGTCTGGCTATAATTAGACATTTCATTGGCTTGTGAATTAAATTCAGCTTTCCTAAAACCTGATTTATCATAACTAATTCATGATTTAATAATTGCCATTTCTATTTCTTCTGTGCCTTTAGTGAATCTAATCATGGTTGAAAAATGGCTTTTTGTATTGAATCAGGGTCTCTGTCATATTAAAAGTTGTTTGAATATATTTCAAATAACAATGCAAAGCTACATAGGGGCAAATACTTCTTTACAGCACTAAACTAAGCTTGACTCTTTGCTCTGCCAGGTGTATCCTGGCAGCCTCCAGCCCAGTGTTGGCATCCATCCTGTCCTCATCGGGTGCCCTGGTGGAACTACACGATCCAAGTCTCTCGGACTCTGTGCTACCTTCCCTTTTGGACTACATTTACACTGGCGTTCTTCCATGCCCTCTCAGCGAACAGGAACATTACAGACTGCTCTCTGCTGCCTGCCAAATGCAGATGAAAGAACTGCAGGATGCTCTGAGAGCGAACTGGCTGCAGATCCAAGGGAATGCTGAGGATGATAAAAATGCTCCCGTTATAGTTGAAATGTACTCATTTAAAGAGACAGAAGATTCTTGTAAAACTGATTTTGAGACCTTCAAACACCTTCCGTCATCAACCACAGCATGTAATTTTCAAAGCCATGAAGCAACTAGACATTCATTACTTAATGAGATATTTCAAGAACCCCGGGTCACTTCCGATGACAGTCCTGAAAATGATGAAAGAAAAATCAAAAATCAACATGTGAATGGTCACACAAGAACTGACTTGGCTGCTTTCAATGATTTAAATACTTTCGGTATTCTTGGAAGTATTGACAAAGACAATGCAGGTGACGACAGACAGGTGACATCGCCGACCCAACGGAAATCTTTGAGGTCCAAAGATGAGAAAACTCTGATGCATGACTTACCTGGAGTAGATGTGCATCATTCACCAAACTTTGTAAAACCAGACATGAGACAGAGAACCCCAGAGGAAGACCTACTCAGGAGGTCTAAGGAAAGAAAGGGACGCTCTTCATCTCCGTCATCGTCGCCATCCCCATGCTCTGAGGCGGTGCCTGTCATTTGTCACAGCAGCAGAGTGGCTGTCCTGCAGCAGTCAGAAGACTCTGTGTGGCCTCACAGTGAAGCATCTCAGTCTTTTGTCCAGCCTCCCTCCAAAATCGCCGACTTCTCACTCTCATCAGGCATAGGCAATGACAACAGTGTGGAAGCAATTACCACTGAGTGCAAAGATCAAAATGGAGCACAAAGTCAGGACCCCAGAAGCACTATAAGCCACATTAGCTGTGCTACTGACCACAAGGTGGACAAGGATTACAACAGCAGCAATGTGCATCTATTTAAATTCAATAACACCTGCGAGAATGCATCAAATAATATGAACAATAACAATCAGACCGCCCGTCTGGATTCTTTGCAAAGTCACACAGAATATTATGGAGAGTATGTGGTCCAGAGTAATGTCTCAAGAAGAGGCTTAAAGCACCAAATTGAAAGAGATTATGATCCTGTTCCCTCCAAAAATCAACACTTTGATTGTTGTCAGTGTCAGAGAACATTGTTGACAACTTCAACACAAGAGCAATCAATACATCAGGGAGCTGCAGTTTCACTTCTCATGGAGGTTGAAGACACAGGAAGTGCTTCTCCGTGCGAAGAATGTCTTGAGGTGGAAGTGAAAAGGGGACCCAGTTACTCCAGTATCTGTCTTGATGTAACAGATATGAAGACAAATCACTGTAAGACATCTGGACCTATAACAGACTGGTACACAAAGATGCACAAAGACGACAAAAGCAGAAAGGATATCTCTGACAAAGTCAGTAGCACACAAACCAAATTCAGATTTATCACATCGCAATCTGGATTGACTGATGTCACTGACAGTTTCTCTGCTTCGAAATGTGGCAAAGTGGTGGAACGTAGAAAAAACTCATCCTCTGAAAACACGGAGCCATGTTCCTTTGTAACAGCACCTCTGGACCACAACTTTTCTGGCACTACAAGAACCTCTGGTCAGCTAAATCACCGGCATCTTTCCCATCAGGGTGAACCATGTGACGACGCATCACTTCAAGATTTAAATCACAAACACCTCAAGCCCTGCTTGTCTCCTGACTCGAATGAGTTAGGTGATGAGGTTAATACTCCTTTTTCAGGTAAAAGATCACTGAGTCAACACTTTTTAATAGAGACAGAAGACCAGCCAGACATAAACACCAAACATGATGAGCTGCCTGTGTCCTGTCAACATGGACATCACAAAGAAGAAAAGCAGTTTGTTGTAATGGATTCAGCTGCAATCCTGAGTCCTGATGATGCACAAGCAAATCAAGATTCCTCTGTAGCCAGAGCTGAGAGGTTAGATGAGGCTGATGGACAGAGAGACGTAAAAAAAAGAAACCCATTTGATATAAAACTATCCCAAGCAGGACCCTGCGTTACACAAAACATTAGTGTGATGGAGGTTTCCAAACCCGAAGAGCATGAGACTAAGAGCAGCTCCACTCCAGTTTGTTCACCTCTTGGTGAACCAGAATGCGATCGAGCCTCAAAGCCATCCACTGCATCTGTCTGCATACCTTCCACCCGTCCAGCCTGCATGCCAACAGATAGGTCAGCTCATCTGTCATCTCCCAGTCACCAGCCTTTCCAGTGCTCTTTGTGTGATCGCTCCTTCAGCCAGAGGGGTTCTCTGAACAGACATGTGCGGAGCCACCTTGGCGTACGGCCCTTCCCCTGCCCCTGCTGCCCGATGACCTTCTCACGCCAATACCGTGTCACAGAGCACATGCGTGTTCATCAGCGTTCTGCGCTTGGAAATGGTTTGCAAAAGTCCTCTGTAATAAAGGACTAAAGGTCACAAAGTGAGAATTGATTGACATTTTCACAGTAAATTCCTAAGAAGGAAAACTGACAGCTTATTTGTGTCGGATTTTGATGACCTCACTTTTCTCAGTTTGTGGCATTCTTTGGACTCCAATGCAAACATGTAGCAATGAAGGCATTTTAGCCACTTTTTATTCTGATCTTCCCCAGATTAGAATAAATCTGTCCTGTAACATTTTTAATTTATATTTCTACTATTACAATTATTTTTGGCAGCTATTTTTCTTTGAAGTCCTCTGACATGCATAAGAATGCATTTGTTATCTGACATGGAACTGCAGAGAGAACTGCAGAGATGTTGTAAGCTATTACCTGTAGAGCAGATGCTGGGAAATTGGCAGCTTCAATTTTTTATTTTCTTGATTCTAAACTAAAGCTACAATTCAGCATAAATGTTTGTTTCTGCAGTGTGTTGAAGACTTTATTGCTCTCACGAGAAAACAAAATATGTCTACAAAAGCTTCCCCAGTCATGGAGAACATAAAAGCCACTTTGCTAAATTTTCTGGCTGTTACCAGAAAGTTTTTTGGGGTTTTTTTTTGCATAGCAAGTCCTTCAAAATCTAAGAAATTACATGGCGGCTTAGTCAAGCAACAGTTTTAGCATTTTATATTAGATTGTCACACAGATGTTTGTATTTATGCAGCTGAATCCATACGAAAGACTATGTTCACAAAACATATGCTGTTAATTTAGCACAAACAAGGTGGTGCTTATCAACTCAAAATCTAAGTCAGTGTAGAATATGAACTGACTCATGCAGTCTGTTTCATATTTTTGGGATATTTCTCGTTTAAAAAAAACAAAAGGAAAACTTCAGATTGTGTTGTTTTTGGGGGGGAGTGGAGAAGGAAGTGTTGCTAAAAACAAGTTTATTGCTGTACCTTCTGCTTGTACCCTTCTGTTTATCTTCTGGTTTTCTACCTGCCTTATTTCTGAAGCACATACAGAAACTGTCAGTTACTGACATGCATAAATCAAATTGTCTCAAGGAATAGCTTTCAAGATCTTCTGGAAAGCTCAAAGAAGAATTGACCGTAACCACTTTTCTGATTTCTTGAAAGAAAAATGTAAAGAAAATAGAGGGAGTTTAAAACTTCTAAGCTGCATCCTTCTTTTCTTTGGCACAACCTGGAAATTCAAAGGTATTCCAGGAAATCCCAGGATACCTTGGAATTTCACAGGTAAGACCAAGTGAGCTTATTGTCTGTCCTGGGATCTAGGAAAGCTCCAAAAGCAGAGATACGGTGGTAGCTAATGCTTGAAATTACAAATCTATTCCTAGGAGTTGTACTGTGATCTATTAGTCCATTTTACTGAAAAATATGTGATTAATTCTTTTCATGGACTCTGTTTCTGTTACTCCAGTGTGATCCATGTCTCTGCATTTGTGCTGCTGGTTTGCTGTGAAACTTCACCTAAAGAAACAAAAGAGTCTTGAGTACATGCCAGGATGTCCAGTGTCCTGTCAAGTTTATTTTAACAGGTTTCTCCACAGTTAACTTGTGGAATAACATTTTTGTATGAAGTTTAAATAAAAAGAAAAAACTCACATGCATGTAAAATGATAATGTTTCTGCTAATGACCACAATGCCAACAATGCCCCGCTGACTTTTTATTCTACTATGAGACATTCCACTTATGACTTTAAAAAAAAACAACATTTTAGATTTATTTGTTTTTTGGGTGGGGAGGGTGGAGTAGTTGTCCTATTCTTCTGTTAAGGAACACAGAAAATATAATTTCATAACATTCTAAATTAAAGAAGCAAATAATCAACTATACAATGAAGTTTCTTTGAAAAGCATTTATTGGAATTGTTTGCAGCATTAAGAATAATAGTCTACCTGCCTGGTTTTCCTTCTGCAACTTTATTTCTTTTGATTGTTATAAAACTCATACTTCCCGCTGTACTTGTATTCTGTGTCATTCACTGAGTATCTGAGCTTGTGTATTTATGGGATTTTCTTTTTTCTACAGAAAATATGACTCAAGTCCGGAACTGTCAATAAAATGATGACACTTTTTGACATGGGAATGCGTTTACTTAGTATCTAGAACACCGGTTGCATTGTAATGACTACTATGAATAAGTATGCTTACAGGTGTTGACTTTAGAGTTACAGATCTGAACATAATTCATGCCCACGGCCAAATCCAGATACGGCAACTTGTTACTGAACATGTGGTTGAAGTTCCACTGAAATTGGGAACAAGTATTTCTGTAGAAAACTAATTGTTACCAAACTTTGCCTGTGTCGTCTTTTGTGAAACCTGTAGTGCATTGTAACATCTGAGGTTAGTAGCTACTTATATCATTTTTTTTCTAAGTATGTTGCATCTTTGGAAACATGTGGTTGCAATGATAACTGCTTGTTTGCACTTTTGTATATTTTGCAGTTAATTCTAGGTACACTCTGGTACAATAATATGCATTTACATACTGAAACATTGTAAGGGTTACACTGCAAACAATACTAATAAAAAGTCAACGTAGTTGACGTATTATTTGTAAATGAACTATGAATTACAGATTAAGTTTTTACCTCTTGGAAATCTGTCCACTGTTGTAATCATTGGGTCAGATGACGCAAAATTAAGATGAAGTGAAAGATCAACTCCTGTCTGCAGCTCGGGGCAGCGGTTTGAGACAAAGCTGAGTGTTTTTATTTTGATGACAGTGGCTTTCAGTTTCTGGCAGTGAGACACCGGACTAGTCATACCACACATTATTTGATTTATTTGTGTTGTGTTGTTTCCAACTACAACTACTGCCACAAAGAAAGCACAATCTCTAAACATCTGTTAATGGATGAGAGATTCTCTGTGTTGCTGCTTGATTTGCAAAAGTTTGGACCTTCTTCACTTTTCATTCAACTGGCGCTTCAGCCGCTGTCGTCGTCATCACTACAGTGGCCTAAACAGAAGACAAAGAATGCTTGAATTAATGGAAATTAATGCTGTACCTATGTTTTTAGTAAGGCAGACCCTTCCCAAGTTATAGTTTTAATCAGAGATGGAGTATTATATCATTATATCTCAGTTTACAGTGATTAAAGTTTATTTAGGGATCATAACAAAACCTCTGCAAACTGGAAGTTATTGCAATCAAAAACCTACAATATTAATCAACCCAAATTGTGTTGATGCTAAAGTAAAAAGGGGGATTAAAAGAAATTATGATTATTATCAAAATGCTAAACACATTCCTTTCTATAAAGTATTTATTAAACCCGAAACACCAAATTATTTAAATGGAAAAAAATAACATAATCAAAGCTCTACCTAAGCTGATTAATAAATACACTTTTTTTTCAAAAACACAGACTAACTCTTCAGGAGCCTAAAAGAAGGAAACATGACACACAAAAAGAAATTAAATTGTAAGGAATAAACCTGAACATAATGACAAATAATGAAAAACCCCAAATAAAATACAAATGAAAGCCAACAGCAAAAACACCTAAAATCTAAAATCTCTAAAAAATATATTTTGAAGAGACTTAGTGGAAAATCAGTAAAATGAAGTGAAATCTAAGACGTGAGTTGTTTTGTGCACTACAGTGATCAACACATGCTCACACCTCAGCAAAATCCCTGAGATGAAAGGCAAGACAATTGAACGAGATAAAAACAAAGACAAGCAGCCACAGCAGTACAGAATGCAGTAGAGCAGCATTGCAGGGACTTAATTTAATTTGTTCAGATCAAAGCTCTGAGTTGTTGTACCTGAGTCTTTGTTGAACGGAGGGCGGCTCCTGCAACCACTGACATGGTGATAAAGATAATTGTACCCATGAAGCTGTACAACAAAAAGACTACCTCCAAGGTCAGTCCCATAACCTAGAAAAACAAAACGAAACGCTCAAAAACACAAAAAAACATTCATTCTTAAATAATAATAAAAACTGACAGACATTTTGACGGAGCCTGACATTTATCCAAGGCAATCATTCAATCATACATACAACTTTTGTTTGGGCTTTGTTTTAAAGAGCCACAAAGCTAAACCTTTGGACGTAAAGATCTGTAACTGTCCTCAAACTAAAAGACAATGATAAATATGAGACAACAAATTATAATCAAATATAAATTTGGAGTTTGAATTTTAGAATGACAAGAAAACATTTTTTGAAACAATAATTACTGCTATATGAGATCTCCAAGGTATTTCAATGGCAATGTCGGTATCATTGTTGTGTTCGTCATCACTACTGTACTCATAGTAGAGGTGGAAATTCACGAGCATGATGAAAATTGTCCAAAAACCCCCGAGCGTCGACACGATGCTGAGAGCAAATGATATGGTCACCTGAGAACAGAGATGATGGACAAGGTAACAAAAACATCTAGTGCAAACTTCCTTAACAAGGAGGCTCAACTAAATCCACTGGTATTTTGGAAAACTTACGGCTTTCTTGGTGGGTCTGTGCTGTGTCACAATATATAAAATCCCACAGATGGTGAGCTTTAAGAGGCAGGAGAGACAATCAGTCGATTGGAAAACGCGACGCTTACAGCTTCTTCAGAACAAGGTCACTTTGAGAAAACCACCCACCAATATTCCCATTAAAATCTCTGGAGGAAAGACCATCCACATGTGGAGAATGTAGACGTCAGAGTAGGTGGCAATGGCAACAATCACCGAAGACGCCCCAATGACCAGCATAACCGTCTACAAGAAATTCACACACAACCTCTGAAGAATGACTCTTCCAGTCATCTTCAACCAATAGGTAGTCTGAAGTGTGTGTGTGCGTGTGTGTGTTCTCCTTACTCCAACGACCTTGGGTTGACACCTTAGGAAGCGGTGTAAAGGTTTATTCCCTCCCAGTGTGAAATCCTTAGTGGTTTCATTATTCCCATCTGGTTCACTCACAGGGCAGAGTTCAACAGACATCTAGGGACAATGAAATACATAAAAATGTGGCAGTATGTCTGAAGTCTGTATTAGAGATCCATGCTGCAAAACAATTATGACTTTTTATTATTTTCAGTAAAATAATAAAATAACATTTTGTCATGAAAAAGTATATTGCTGTGGTTTGAGGGTGATGGTGGGAGAATCCAGTAACAAGCCCATACATTCAGATGAATCTTACTTTTTGTGATGCATTGCTTCTCTTGAGTTTAATTTCCGAATTATCAACCCAACACGAGAAACTGCAACTGATTGCAGTTGTTTGAGCCAAACAACTAATAAAGGTACTTATTTTAAAATTATAATTGAGAGTAGCAACTGGGAGTTTATGTGCAAAAAATGTTTTTTAACATAAATACCAGAATTTACATATTTCTCTGTTTGATTACATCATTTTTAAAGACAATCAAATGGTGTGATTGGTAACTTTTTTAATTTAATTTTATTTTTTTCAAACTACTGTTTTACTCTTACATTTCTCGAACGCTTAATCTTAATCTTAATCTGGTTTGAGTGGTTCATTTCTGGGTATTCTGCCCATCTGTGGCTTCAACAAAGGAAACTCCCACCAAGTTATTCATGCATTTCACTGCTGTGGGTTTTTAACCTCCTCAGCTCGAACGATACTGCTCACACACACACACACCACACACACACCCCCACACACACGCACCCCCCCCCCCCCCCCCCCCACACACACACACGCTTTTGACCGCAAATAGAAATAATCCCTTCTATGCGGAAAGAAAATTTCTCTTACGGCAAAAGCGCGAACATGAACTAAGAGCAGAAAATCAGACATGGGAGCTGTCTAGTTTGAAGTCGTTAGCAGAGTAAAGCTAAAGCATAGCAGGAGAAAAAGCCAGACCGTGTGCAGATGTGGGCTCAGTGCTGCGGGTTGGACTTCTTGTTCCAGATCAGGAGAACATCTGGAGTAGTTGTTACATCAGTGGGCGGTCTGTGGCTCATCGTGACCTCTGAACCCCCTGGTCGCCTCTGTTTGTCGTCCAGTAATTGCTGCCCGCATATTAAATGACAACATGTCAGACGTCCACCTGCAGAAGTGTTCATACCTCTCAAAATATTATATGCGTGTGTGTTTGTGTCACATAACAGGGAGAAAAGGTTTGAGAGGTATGAACACTTATGAACACACACACACACACATATATAAAGTTTGATATATTTGTGTGTCTGTTGGTTCATTCTGTATCAGGTCAGTGAAGTTAGTTCTTATTTCTGCAAAAATGCAGAACTAAAAGAGACGGTGATGAAATGGTCTGTGAGATTACCGAGCAACAAGAGACGATTTCCTGTTTTTGTAGAACTGCTGCATCTGTTCACCCTGGAGGTTCTCCACTCATGAGGCGTAAAGAAATGCTAATGCACGCGAGAGTAGTGTGGGAAAGAAAAAGCACCACAGGGAAGAGACTTTAAAGAGGATAGTGCTGATTTAGAAGAATGTGTTGTTTGCAGGCATGAACCAGATGTGTCTTTTTCTCCTCAGTCTATGTCCTGCATTTGCAGAAACGTCGTGTTTTGCTTCTCAGCGCTGATTAATGCAGATTTCGGTTATACGAATCCAGCAAGTGAGGAACGCTGTTAAGAAGGTATAAAGAGAGAAAAACATATTCATGCTTAAATAAATCACACAAATTGGAACTATAGTTTTCTGAAAATTGTTTATTCTACATTTTAGATTGGATTGCAAAGAACAGTTTTCACGACACACTGAATAAAACTGCTGTTTGCTTTAAAAACTGCAGTCTTTACATGTGATAAAGTTAACTGGATATAAAGAGAGACCGAAAAGATGTTTTAAGTACTTTTAAATAATCTTTCACAGAAAGAATTAAAACATGACAAATACAGGATAATTTGAGAAGAAGTTGCAATCGCTGATTTCAGTTTTTCCACTTTCTAAAAGTAAAGCAGATCTCTAAAATGTGATTATTATTTGATCTTTAACATTCCAACAGCTCATACATCATGTGCCTCTTTGATACTTAATATCTCGTTTAACTTAAAGGTAAATTCCTGATTAATTCAGCACCAGACCTACAGTAGCTCATACAATTACTAAACTACAACATAATCATGATGAGCTGGGAGGCCCATTGACTGGATTCTTTCTAATCTTTTACTAAACAATAGCAATAAATGTAAAAGCAAAAGAAATAAAGTAAAATACTGAGTTTTTTTAAAATATAAAGTTAATTTAAAAATACTGGGACATTTCAGTCAACTAGATGTAAATAAGAGGACAGAGGAACTACTAGGAAATGTCAATACATTTTTTTCAAACATTGCAACTTTACCCAAAAAGTAGCTTCAACAATGTACTAAATAGCTGCTTTTGAATGAGAACCAGTAAAAAAAAACATACAATAAAAGAAAAAAAATACCACATGGTGCACAACATCTCAAAATCTTTTGTAAATTTTGGTAGTCTACCAAACAACACTTTGATTATTTACAGTGGTTTTCTCCCTGTTTGAGCTGCACACAAAGCAAGGCTCCTGCATCACATACATACAAAATGAAGAATGGAAAAGAAATGCTGACACAAAATTGTGCACCGTTTGTTTTTTTCTTTTTACAATAACAGGAGGGGTGAGTGTCAGAGGGTTTTACTTATCTGCCTCTGTACACGGCATTACAAAGCTCTACATTTAATCAGTCCAACATAAACCTAGAAAATTGCATTGATCAACATATTAGAATACTGTGTAGTTTATATATTACAAGTTACCACATGTTACACAACGTAGTTTGCATTATCCTGCATTTATCTTGAACACAGTAACAGAAAACTAGACAAATTTGTCACAGTAGCACGGTCAAAATACCACAAATATTTAGTCGCACCTGCAAGGGAGGCTATTGTCACAGAAAAATAATACTTGTTTTTGTTTCGTTTTTTTTTTTTTTTTTTTTATAACTTGGATGGCTTTCATGTAATGTTGTGTTAAAATATGTGCATGAGGTCACACTAAACTGCAATTTGTGCCTGCATAACATTTGGTGGTAAGTTGCCAGTGTTGAGTAGAAATTTCAACATTCTTTCCTGAAGAAAACGTAGAAGTAGATTCTGCATAAAAACCTAAAGTTACATATTACATTATAACATAGGAAATGCAGTTTTATTATTCAGCTGTATTGGTTGTTGCTGTTAGTCGAAATGAAAAAGTCTGTGGGACTGAAAAGAAGAAGAGGAAAACAGTGTGGTGCATGTGCGAGATGGTACGTTTTTACATTTGTGCTATAAACCATGTGTTAATTTTACTTCATGAGGAACTCTCAACCTTTGTTCAAACGTATCAGGTTCATTTTTCTGTCTTTTTTCCTAAAACTTCCCTTTTCCACAGTTATTTTTCCTGAAAACGAGTCCCTATTTTTTAAATTATTAATTCCACTTTGCACTTATTTAGTTATTCTGTTTACATGGTTATACATACATTCATTTATTTTACATGAGTAGTCACAATTACCTATTTAAAGGTAATGTTTTAGCGTAAGAACTGTTTTCATCGTCCATTTTTAGAGAGAAATCCTCAGGCCGGTTTCCATCTCAGTTTTTGGTAGCATAATTTCCACCTGTGAGCTCAGATGTGAACCTCTGATACTGTCATCATGAACAGGACAAGCCAAAACTGCAGGCTTGAAGATTCTTCATCCCATGTTTTCTTTTCCTTCAGTTTGCCTCAATAGGCTGGGACTCATCCTCCTCATGACTGCTACGGTCAGGCAGCCGTTTCCTCCAGTCAGAGTTTTGATCAAAACTGTCAGAGGAGGGGACGTCCGCTTCCTCATTTTGCAGGACTGGGAACACGTGGTCGACCATCTCACACAGGCGTCCAAATCTTAAAGAAACAAAGACGTAGCCATAAAGACAAGATTTTTGTTTTTTATTAAAGCTTAAAACTGCAAGAGTGTTTTCAGTGAAATCGCATTAATGGAAATTAGAAGTAAATAGAGGGTATTACTTACGAGGAAATGTTTGTTTTGGCATGTTCCTGTACTAGCTCTCCTTTTGGGTTGACAGTGAAAATCCTGTTCAGAGGAATGCCGACTTCTTTATACGAATACACATCCTGGAATCAAACATTCACAATCAGCACCAAAACATCTCCTCAAAATACAAAAACTAAAAAAAAGAGCTTTCATTGTGCTTGTCAAATATTTGAAAAATTGACATCAAGGGGTCTCAGTGTGATCAGAAAGTTGTTGTACACAGTTTGTGATGGTGTGTGGTCAGGTTTCTTACCGTGGCTCTGTTCCCAAAGGCGGCATAAAAAGGCTCAGTGTTCGGATAGAAAAGATGCTTGATGTCCGTCAGACACTCAATCTTGAACACTTCTGGTTTCTTTTCAATAATCTCCCTGAAAACAAAGAGTTTTGAAGGAATATTGTATTTCAAATACTTTCCTGAAACTGTCTAGCTTTACTACAAACTGTACAAAAAGTCCAATTCAGAAAATGTAATGTTCCATTGTGATGGACTGGGTTACCTTTAAAAGACAATTATTAGGCAGGTATTAAACATGCTTTTCATTAAGACTACATTACTGTACATTTTTTTATTGCTCTGATGTAATATTCTAATCTTAAATGTTGTGTTTTCATTACCTGTAAGCAGAAAATCATCATAATTAACTCATTAGCACGTTTTAGCAACAAGCTAATTCAAAGTGCTGCACATGATGAAATGTGTGTTTTGTCAGGGAATTGAGCCACTGAATAATAACAACATATATTAAATAGACTGTTCATTTTGCTGATTACTTGTGTGTGTAACTGACCTGTGAAAGGCAGAGAAGAGGCTGCTGGGGCTGAGCAGAACCGGGCCCATCGGCAGCATGGTTCCTCTGTCATTGACCCAGTGCAGGTAGCCCTTCGTCATCCCAGCCATGCCAATCGCTCTAGCTGAGCAATACATAAATTTATAGCCGTTTCTGTGACAGAAAAAGATGATTCAGTTACAAAACAGAGTATTAAGTAAAAAAAAAAACTCTTCAAGAACTTCTCAAACATGCAGGAATGCGTCAGACTTGCAGTGGAGGTAAACAACATGGAGAATGAAGCGTGAGGAGGAAATACTGGCAAATGGCCAGAGAGGCACTCCAGCAGCTGGATTGTGTGCCAGGCGTTCCATTGTAGCACAGCAGGTGCAATTCCATGCAACAGTTTGTGTTTGGCATTCAGTATTTTCTAGTGAAATGGCTCATATCCAAGCTGATGTCAAAACCAACTGTTATGGAGGTTTGAATCAAGTCCAAAGTCTTTTTGAGTTCAGCAGGCTGAACATCATTACATTTGTAACTAAAGTCTCATTCATTTCCAAGTCGCATGACTTAACTGCACACCTAACGACAAAACGGACAATTGTTGGGCAAGACTCACAGGCTGACTCTGTGGTAGAGCCGTGCAATACCCTGGTGGGTCCAGTCTTTACCCAGAGTGGGAAGGATGTGGCCAAGAGTGTCAGACCTGAAGCACATTGTGACACAGACACAAAAGCGATTTGGTGTCAAACTTTGCACACCAAACCTGCATTAAACAAATCCCGACAGTGAAGCAACTCGTGGAAAACCTGCCATCTGCTGGTGAAAAGCTGGAAATGATTATTGATGGCAGATAACCTGCTGCTTCCTACCTTGTGATGGTTCCGTCGATATCCGAGATGATAATCTTGTCATCCCAGCTCCAAAGATAGATGGTGCCATGACAGCGGCAGGTGCCTTGATACTGGGTGGTTACGCTAAACACCACTTCATTGGGCCCTTCCTGTAGCTGCAGGCCAGCCTATAAAAACAAATGCGCCACAATTCAGGAAGTTATGCAAAACTCAGGATAAAGAGGTGTAAATGGATTTCTAGAAATAATTCATTTAGTGTTATGTCCTCTGCATAGGGATCCTAAACATTTAACACAATCGAGGTCCTAAACTTGGAGCTCCCTCTGGAGTCTTCAGCACCGACTGTACAACTTTGGCCAATAATTATTTTAAAACAAGCAGCTTTTAAAATAATTTTAGTGTTTCAACTAGCAAATCACACTGATGCAGGAAAAAATATTTTCCTGCATCTGAATGGTTGCAGGTCTGAATGGTTTTACTTAAAATTTACTTCAAATATTCAACCTGCAGTTCATTGCTTTTAGTTTTTTGGTAAAATTTAGTTATTGTCTTTGTTAACCATAGAAATAACACTAAGGTTGCTTAATTGGTAAAACAGACACTAAATATATATATATTTAGAATTTTCCTTCTGTTTGAATGTTCATGTAATTTTTGCCTTTTAAACAAATTTAATCTCATAACATCAGGAGGAAAAATGGTCGCTATAAAGACTACTGAGCCCTGAACTTGGTTTATCTGACTATATAGCAAAATTACTGTACACAGAACTTCTGTGTTCAAACTAAAGATTTTAGCACTGAATGTTAAATTAATCTGTTGAAAATAGATCTACAACAAACTTCTGTTTCACTCGTGCTAATGCTATAAACCCATACAGCTTCATAGCATTAGGTTGATCAATGTCAGATGAAGGAATAAATACTGTACCAGCTGGTCTGAAGTGAGCCGTAGAGTCTTCTTATAACACACACCGGCGGAGTTTAAAACAGGCTCCGGCTGAAAGGATTCTGGCATCTGATTGCATGGTGTGTGGTCCTCATCGCTTGAAGAGGAGTCATCTTTCAAACTAGGATATTCAAGGCACTGAGTTGGTAAAACAGGAAATCTGATTTTAAAGCGAGAGAAAAAAAGTGATGATGTCATTAGATGGGAACAATCACCCGTCCACTGAGGTCAAAGTGAGCGAGCCATCTTCTCTGTCTCCCATTTCTGCAGCTGTTTCCTGAAGGGCAAAGAGATCAGAACTAACTCAGTAAGCTGAAATATTATATCCTCTGATCCTGCTGACATTATTTCCCCCCCAAAACTAATTAGAAAAGAATAACGTGTCTGTCTGCGGACTGACCGACTTCAAGTCACTGTTCCTCCGTCTCCATGAAAACCACCAGCGTCCTCCTTTCTTGGGCATCTTTTCCTTCATGATATTCTCCACTGAGGCCTGAGGAAAATGATGCCATACGACTCAAAAATGACTGGAAATGTAACTCAGAACTAACAAGCACAGGAATGACAGGAGAAAAGAAAGAATAAGATAACTGAAGCCCAACTATTCCGCAGTGACACACAGCCATGCAAGGAGAAAGGAACAGGTCCGGAAAACAGAATCAGACAAGAAAAGACATGCAGCAGAAATTCGTACAGGCTCTGAAGTGGTGGAGCCAAACAGACCGGGGAAGCAGTATGAGAAGAGGCCAAAAACAGAAAAAACATAACTCAGACACCAGCACTTGGTGAACACAAATGCCAATAAGTGAAGAAATTATGTAAATGAAGGGGGAAGAAGAAGGAGCATAAAGACATGATGTTATTTCAGTGCTAGGACAACAGATTTAAAGCAATATTATACTGCTGTGTACAGATTACTGATGTGATCTTCTAATAATAGTTCAAAGCCCTCGGGGTAATGCCAGATATTTAAAACCAAATGATTCACGTCACTTAAGATGAAAATCGCTGTATTTGAGAGCCAGAAATGACTGTAATTTTTAGTTTTTATACTGACAATAACCGAAGCAAAAGCAAAAAGTTTTATATTCAGAGGCAAAATGTTGGGTGTGCACAGGGGACATGTAATGCAGAGGGTTGTAACACAATCTGTGCAAAAAATGTTAGCAAAATGACCCAAACTAACAAAATAATAACTGATGCTCTGGCAGAAGCAAAAATACTTTACACCACTGAGACTATATCTTAATAAAATGATATGTAATACCTCCCTTAGCATTTACATGCTAAATAAATGGAGTATCTTGTTTTTCTAACCTTGTGTTGCTCTTACCTGTGGCAGGGGTTTCTGGTAGACTTGCATAGCCAGCATAACAGGAGCAGCCGTGGTCCAGTTGTAGTACCTATATCACATGACAGAGGGCGATAAAGAGCAAACATCTTATTTAGTTTAGGTTAAAAAAATATGCTCATGATATTACATAATTGGATTGTGTATTTATTTAAAGATGTCATACATATTAACACACTTTTGAAAAATAGAGCCTCCCAGATATTATGGCTGACTATTTTGATATTTTTATTCACGTTTACCCAAAACAAACATAAAACCAGTGCTTGTCAAATAAAAACATTTGTAAGTTGAAATACTTCTTGAAAGAGGAATGCATACTTGTTTCCAACTTTGACCACCAGGTTAGGATCATCTATAATAGACGGGTTCTCTGAGAACTGCTGGTAAGAAACGGCTCTATCCAGGAATTGCTCTGTGGTTTTAAAAACACACACAATACAGGAAGAGGTGATGAACAGAAACAGGGTTAAGACAAAGTAATTAACACAAGAATCTTTTTCTGCAAAAAGCATGCAGAATATTCTCGACTTCAGTTGAACATTTCTAAATGTCGCCTTATTCTTTTTGAAATAAATGTGACGAACAGGCAACGTTAGTTTTTCTACCTTTTGTGATCTCCTTGTTGTCTGACAGTCCTCCGCACAAAGAGATGGCAACATGAGGCAGGTCGGCTATCTGGTCCAACAAACTGTCCACTCCGCTGTCCACGCCGCTGCTGCCCACCGACTGAGGAGACTGGTTGGTGCTCCTCACGTCCATCATAATCTCTGAGTCCCCCCTCATAGAGCTGCCTCCTCCATCACTGACGACAGACACATGCAGTCTCAGCAGTTATCCTAAAGGATTTTTCTTCAAAACTATTGTTAAATTGATTATAGTATTCTCATCATACTACATCATAGCCTACAAGAAACAAAAAAAATCAAATTCACAACAATAATTTCTTAACAAAATCTGTTAATAATGCAAAAATGTAGAAATCTGAAGTGCTATTGCTAAAACTTTTACTTACGTTTACCAAACACTGAAACAAGAGTATCAAAAATGAAATAGGTTGGATGTTGGACAGACTGTCAGCATCTGAAGAAAATGTACCTTTTTGGGAAATAGAGCGCAGCAACTTCAGGCTCCAGCTCCGTAATGTCATCCAGATAAACACCATCAGCCCCCAGATGCTGGCTTCTTTTTTCTAAAAAAGACAAGATTATGTTTTTTATTTCTAGCACCCATAAAAATATGGCATTTGAATTGTTTATGGCAATGCAAAAGGCGGCCACTACCTTTCCTCTTCGATGGCGAATCAGTATTTCTGACAGGACTTCCTCTGTAACTTTCTTCATTTAGATGAGCGGGGAGAGACTTTGGGGACATCGAACAAGCCGTCTCCACCTCCATAGATGACGGGCCAACATTCCCTGCCTCTTTGACTACATGGGAAAAAACAGCAGAAGCCAACTGAAGGATGAAAACAAGCGTTTTCCATCGCAGGCCAATGATAGAGACTTTCCAAAAGCCGCATTGAGGTTTTTGATCCAACTTTTTTTTTTCCTCCAAACTAACATTTCACAATCACAACCCCATAAAGATGAGAACCACAAGCCTCAAATTTTCAAACATACCAGAATAAATGACTAGTTATATACATATATATTTAAACAAATTTCATCCCACATGACGAGGTACAAGACAGCCACTAGAGGTCAGTAAAGTTTAAATTGAGTTTATGCCTCGTAAACTGATAAATAATAAACTAATGGAATAAAAATATATATATTTTACTTTTGAAATGTTTTACATGGCACCATTTGACTGCTTAAATTCAAAGAAATAACCAAAATATTACAATCATTTCAAAGGTTTAGTCACTGACATAATTATTTTTGTCCCATTGCAGAAACCAACTTTTTGTTTACCATTTTCTCCTCCAGAGTTCTGCTCAGATGTAATCTTCAGCCTGCGCTCAAGACTGCTTCCTTCTATGTCCATTGTCCCGTCAGCAGCAGTGGTCTGGCCTGACTCTAACCCACAGGGACCCCCCGGGGCTGACCCCGTGTCCGTGATGGCCCTGAAGTGGCTGCTTGCAGTCAGCGGGATGGAGACTGCTGCAGCCGAGTCCTGCTTCTGGCGAGAAGCGAGGAAGGATGGCTGGAAAGAAAGAACATTTTTCACTCTGGAGTTTGTGTGGGTGGGGGTTTGTTCCCCGTTTAATAAAACTGCATGCTCTCTAAAGCCCAAACTTATAAGTTTAATCAGAGTAGAGACAAACTGTTCCTGCTGAGGAGCTGTAACTTTCTAATCGCTGATTATCTGATAATCCCTATTTGTGTCTATCTAAATATGAAATACTCAAGCAAGCTATTCAGAGTTAAAGCTTGAGTTTAAATAAAGCAAGTAAGCAAACATATATAGTTCTGCTCACTGGTTCCTGGAATTATACAAGATATATAAATGTGTTTCTGCTATGAATACACCACTGATGCTGTAGATATGCAGTTTTCTGTGACTACAGATCAATAAAAAACATGTCAGTGTGTGTTTACCTGTGCAGCCTGTGGCAGCTCCCCCCAGGTCCACAGCATTTCAGGATTCGCCTGATTGGTCAGTTCTGAGTCGCTCTTAGGTGTTGATGATGCCGAGTCATCTGGACTGCTGTAGAAGTACATTTCACAGGACACAAAATTAAGTTCAAGCAATCTGTACATCAGTTTCAGTGTTTTCATTTCTTAGCTGAATGCTCTACTCAGAAAGTGAAAAAAAAATCAAAGAAGATACCCCGCAAGGGCAGAACAGTGAGACGTGCTCTGAGGACAAGAGATGGACAGACCAAAGGATGGACGGATGGAGAGAGTCTTCTTTATCACATTACTTCATTAGGGGGATTGTAAAACACACAAAAAAAATGAAAAAGGAAGTGAGAATCAGAAAAGCTAAACATAAATGCTGTCAACAAACTAAACACTTTGAAAGAAGCATAAAAGGGTGGGACATACATAAAATGTGGATGCCTGGGAGATTTGTGTCAAAGTGATACCTCTGTGATTCAGTCCACTCGGTCCTGTGGTATGAATTGCTGTTGGTTGTAGGATCCAGATCACGGTACGCTGGTCTGATCACAAACACACACACGCATGCAGGAATAAATACCCAAACTGAATTTTTCCACAAATGTTTCAAGAGATCTAGAGCTATTATCACTACAAGTAATATTATTGTGTTTTTATTCTTGTTTCAGTTTTGTTTAACTGAATCCATGATTTACTTCTCCTCTAAACCATTAATGCACATTCCTTCATGTCTTTGAGGGATTTGGGAATTTTCCCAACTCACAGTTGTGGCTGGACTTTCTACAAATGGCCTCAGACCATTGCAGTACGGGCGGCCAGTGAGTGAGTGATCCACAGTGTAAAAGAGACGGAGAATATCGTGAGAGGAGGACTAACCCACCTCGACTTTCTTTCAACAAAGAAAGATGCTTCAAAAAGCATTTCTGAAGTAAACAATGGCAGGTGCAGGCTTGAAGTCTTACAAGTTAAGTCATAATTATTGTGAAATGATTTGTTCTGTTGAAATGATAATGATAGCAGGCGGTCATTATCTTTGAAGATTCAATGACTACTTCTCGATATAAAACACATGAAAGCTAAAACGGTTCTAAGGAATTTTCTTTGGCTCAGAGTTAAAAAAATATTTTCATGAAAATCTTAATCCTTCTTTTCTTTATCTTGAAGGGCGTTTTGCATGAGCACATTTCAAAGTCATTAAAGGAAAGTGGAAACTGCTGGTTTGATGTCTGAACCAACAGGGCACAAGTGTGATCTCGTGATTAAAAATGGCTGTACTCCATGTCCTCACACACACCTGCTGCTGTCCCCGTCCTTCTCCTCATCCGAACTCAGATCAATAGTAAACATGTCTTCATCCTCTGAGAACTCCTCTCCACTGTCCTCTCTCCTCCCTCCGGCTCCCCCTCCTCCTTCTGGCCTGGCCCTCCTTCTCCTCCTCCTCCTTTTTTTCGATGTCGCTCCATCTTGAGGCCCCAGGCTCAGGACAGGAAGTGTGCTGCAGGGGATGTTGTCTGTGGGATAAAAGAGAGCAGCATAAATATTTTCTTTTCTCAAAATGAGAATCATTTATTTTTAGCCAAACGCACCTTGATGGTGAGAAGCACCCCTGCCCAGTTCGGTCTGCATTAACTCCTCACCCTCTGTCATGATGGGTGAAGTTGCAAGGTAGGCTGGCACCTCTTCCTGTTGACAGGAGGCATGCCTTTATCATTTGAGGTCTTCGATTCGATATCTAACAGAGACTGATAAGGTGTTAAAAATGTACAATGAATCATGCTCTGAGCTGCAATATATGCGAAAATGCAAATTGTTCTGGACCTCTATTTTATGGCCCATGTGATTTTTGTCATATGGTGAAAGAACAGGGGATGTGCAGAAGCTTTCACTCGTTGAAGGGACGGAGATGTTTTGTCACCACCGGATTTGACATAATCCAGCGAGATTTAGCGTTTGAGCCAAGATTAGCTAAATCACAGTGGGGGGTTTTTAGATAAATAGGGGACACAAAGTGCAGACTGGCACATGCTTGGCGGCACACATGCCGTAGTGCAGGCTAACTCGTTTAGTTGGGAAGGCAATAGAAGCAGTAGGGCTCTGAATGCACAAGATGCACTGACATCTGTCCTTCCTGGGAGCATCTAGTGCAGATCCAGTTTGAGTTCAGACTTTTTATTCTCTTCTAATTTTTCATCCTCAAAGCTTTACTGCCTTTCTTCCAAAGTCAGCTGAAATTTTACTAACAAGAAACTTGATTTAAATTAAGCTAAATAATAAAGTGATGGTTCAAGCTAATTAAAAAGGTTTTTCATATAATGCAAATACTTAAGAAAATAACAATATGAACATCGAGAAATACATTCAATTATGTTTTTGTTTTTTTTTCACTTTGCACTACAGGAATGTAGCAGTGTTTCACAAGACGGACCTACATTATTTGTAAATGCATAAGTCCTGACAAGTCCTGAAGTTTAACTTTACACCCTGAGGAGTAGATAAAGGGAGGGAGAGAGAGTGAGTAGGAGTGAAAAAGATATCTGGGGTTGATCCCACATTGTTCTTTTAAAAAAAAAAAAAAAAAAAAAGGTTTTCCCTTTTTCAACATGTGAAACTTTAGATTAGAACTGGGGGAAAGGGCAGAACGAAGACACATAAAATATGTAAATTTAAATGTTCCTCAAGCAGTTCCCTAAGGTCCTCCTAAATCTGTTTGACTAACATAAAGCTATGATCCGCTTTTAGATTACATACAGTGCATCTGTCTGATCCTCTGTCCCCCTGTCTGTCCTGTCTGCACAGATCAGTGACCAGCGAATTTCTGTGTGTGAACACATAAGGCACAGAGAGTGAGTTGGTCAGAACTATAAATAGGTCTCTGGCAGTTTTCCAGTCTGTAAAGGGAGGGCTGAGTGAAGGAGAAGATTTAAAGCCACATCCAAGCGGAATAGTATAGTTTATTTAAAGAGAAGTTCAAACTCACTTCCTATATACATCTCTGTACAGAAAACTTAAGTTATGGAAGAGTAATGAGATCAGGATCTGCTGCACATCCCCTCTAATAATTGCCTATTCCAAATCATTGTGCACTCAGGAAAGCAGACAACTCTTCTAATGGTGCCTCTAATGTAATTGTTACTGCTCAAGTTTGTTTATCTCATTAGTAGAGTTGGGCTGGCTGTTTTTTTTCCTCCAGAAAAGTTGTAGCCACTCCTCTTCACTGCCCCTGTGCCAAACTCCACCTCCAGCGCTCCTCTCCTTGTCTTTTACTCAAAACGCATTTCAAAGTAAACACAAGTGTCTCCGGCTTAATCTATTTCCTGTTAAGCCAGAATCACAGCCGCAAATACCTCCATGTAACAGGACTCCCTTGTGGTAGTGTGGCTACAATGTCATTATGCTAGTGTATATTTTCTGTTGCTATTCCACATAGCTAAAAGCAAAGTGGATAAGTGCCAAGGTGTTCTCAGTTGAATCTGTTTTTTTGTTTGTTTGTTTGTTTAGCAATGAGCCCTGCTTACATTTCCAGACACATCATCTGGTCTGTGTTGAACCGCAAGGCAACAGTTTACTAATTGCCAGGGCATCAACTTGTTTAATTATAAGCGCATTGTGTATTTAGGAAATATTTTAGAGTTAACAGGTCAGGCAATGTTTGTTTATTAATTAAATATCATAAGTTGCACACGATCATATTTTAGGACATAAATGACTTTATTCAAATCAAGTAAAATCAAAGTATTACACTGTGACACTGCCAATGCAAAACTGCATGTTTACACACAGTGTGTGTCAGTTCTTTAAAAATCTAAACAAGTTATATGTTTTGATGATTCATCAGAATTAGTTAAAAATATAGAATTAATTCAAATCTAATATTTTGAAAAAATAAAAATAAAAATAAACAAGGAAAAAAGCTTTTGTTTCTTGTCTAAAATCAAAAGCAACCACAAAATAGGTTCTGACATTTTTACTGTGTGAGAATTGAAAGGCTCTTGGTCGCCCCCTGCTGGCCTGGTGGCCGCAGGCAGTTGCTTTGTTCTCTTATGCATCTGACCTGCTCTGGTCACAAAGCTGCTGAACAACGCTTTTGGATGTCTGATGCTAACATTACACACTTATTTTACTCATTTTATATACATATGTAAAATAGATTTGTTTGAGGCTAATTTTATTATTTCCTTGATATTTATACAGTAGATAAAACATATGACATGTATTGAGGAAGTGTAAAGATTGATTGTAGCTGGTTGACATCTTAAAAACACTTTGAATTGTTTCTAGGATGTTTTGAGATAAAACAGTTTGATTGAGTTGTTGATTCTTCCTTACTAGTTAAGGTACTTTCTTCCAGGAAGATAATATCAAAAAAGCCAAAATGACACCAGAAATCTCAAAATATCTGCTCAGTATGCTTGTGGATTTATGACTCATCTGATATTCCGAAAGCACCATCTAAACTAATGAGTAAGCAACATAATATTATTGTTCTCACTTGGGCTGAGGCCCTTCGTTGTGCTTCATACAACATTCAAAACAAACCATGTTAGAGATTTCAGAATCATCAAATGAAAAGATGTTAAATAGTTTTTGATAGGATTCTCCTTCTCTGACAGCTTCATGTCAACAACAAAATGCCCAAGGATGCATTTCTGGATTTTCCAGGCTTGTCTGTGCAGGAATAGCAGTTAAGATAACAAGTTGTAGCTACAGATCAAAGATAAAACCAGTAGGAGATAAAACTGTAAAAGGTGGCAGGAATTAATCACATTCGTTTGTATGTTATTTCAGGCAGTGAAAACCTACGTCTACAAGTTACGCTATGTTCTGCGCTATAATTGCATGTGTTTATTGAACTGCAGTAATGAATCCGTCAGTCATCACTCACCAGTGTGTCCTCAGCCTCTGTGACGAAGAAAGCCTCTCCATTCTCTCCCAGCTTCATGTGCAAACTAACTGGCTCTCCATTAATCTCTATGTCCACCTGTCAGAAACAAAAGTGTTGATCCTTATCAGCATGTTCCAAAAAACTCCCTGAAATTTACTTTGCTCCAGTGGAAATATGACAATTTATGTTGAGGTATGATGCAACTATTGTAATATAATGTTTGTGTTTATGGCATACTCCATTTTGGAATAATGGATTGTTCTCAGAAATGTCCAAAGATCTTGTTTTATAACTTAATCCTGCTTTAAGCTTTTCTGCAACTGTATTCCTCATCTGGCTGGTGTCTTTCTTGGCTTTTACTATTTTTAAACGTTCAGAGAATAGCCGTACGTATAATGAGATTAAAATACTCACTGGCGGATTTTTTAATTGGGTGACTTACGCACACAATTGGCACTTGACAGCAAAGAATTTTATTTTGGGGGAAGGAGAGAGGGGAAGGATTTGACAAGTGTATCACCGTCTTTTCAAATTGATATTTTTTAAAATTATTATATGTATCATAAATATCCAACTTCACAATTGTCCATTACTTAATATAAGTCTATCACATTAGACTTCAATAAAACATATTGAAGTTTATCTTTGTAAAATTAGAGTTGAAAATAATAAATAAGTGAAAATAATCTAGCAAGAAATTTGTTAATAAATAAATAAATTTATATAGTGAAAAATGTCAAAGTTGTTTTTACATTTTATACTGCAAATGTGAAAATAAAATAAATGATAAAATAAGCATAAGAATACTGTTGTTTATCATGTTTATTTTGTTGTCTTTGTCATTTTTTTATCCTGTGACACTTTACTTGTACATATTCATACAGAAAACACTACGAGAGGTGAACGTAAAACAGGGAGACTCTTACCACTTTCTCACGGGACCGCAGCACACCCATCTTTCCGAAGCGGACGTGAAACGGGGAGCACTGCAGCGAGCCGTCAGGCTGCCGGACCACAATGACATCAATGCATCCAGACAGCGTTGCAGGGTTGAGCCCCCTGTAAAGCTCCTTGACCTGCACAAACACCTGGCCCGCCAGCTGACCCACATAGTTCATGGTCTGTAACTGGAAATAAAGATATGTATAAATAATTCTTTGATTTTTATTCAATAGAGTTTATCAATATACTAACGATCTATGTCTAAGTCAGTCCCTGCCTACAAAAAAAACAATGTTCTCGAATCCATTTCTTCATTCTTGGGATGCTGCTTTGTGAGGAGTATGTTTATTCATCTGACTGACGTCTGTGCATGAAAATATCGTTTCTAGATGTTCTTGCCTCACGACAAAGATGCTAAAAATGAGATTGTCAAATGCCTCTTCCGCTTCTTCACGCTCAGTCAGGGACAAGATTACCTCTAATAGACTGAAGATGCCTTTTTGTTCTAGAATCTTAAAATCCTTGAAAATTGCTAAACCTTCGCTGCAGATGCAAGCAAAGACATAAACATGCAATATGCAGAATTATTATTAGAGATTAGAGCAACAGAGAGCATTACATTTTTTTTTCACACTGTACAATAATATATTCAGATTTAATTAAAAAAAAATGTTACAATTTTTTTTTTTTATTACTTATAAGTCTAGAACAAAAGACTCCATCACAATGTATCCTGAAACACATAAATAACACCAAACACCCACACAGGAAACAAAATATGAAATAAACTACAGTTGCTGGAACTATCGCAGGAACTAAGATAAAGCAAAGAGCTTAAATTTATTATGTATAATGTAACAAAGGGATCAGTAGAATGGAGGCAGCTGTCATAAGAACAAAGAATATGTGATATCTGTGGTAGGTGTGCTGACTCAGACACTGTTGCAATCACATAATCATCCACAGACTGTCCAGCATGTAACAGATGGCTTCATGTTACTAGAAGACACGAAGAGACACTTATGATGAAGATGATTTTTCAACAAGAATCAAAGTTTGAGGAACTTCTGCTGACCAGCAGACCAACAAGTTACTCATCAGAGGTTGGTGTAATAAAGCAACTGTGACAAAAGCCTGGCAAAAAAACCCAAAAAAACAGCTGAGTCATGAGTATTGTAACTTTTCATCAAATTAAAGTCAAAATGGAAAGAAAGTTAGTTCTAATATTTTACAAAAACATGATGTTGTTGAGGCACGAGATGCTGTATTAGTGTGGGAAAGAAATGCTTTTTTGTTATCTGGACAAACATGTTGATATGCTGAGCATGACTGATCGCTCCACAACTGGGAGTGGATTTGTTTGGCACTGATTGTGTAACTGACCGTTTGCCTAACCGTCACTTCCTGGTCCATTTAGTGTCTTTGTCTCTGCAGCAGCAACCTGATAACGTGTCCATTCACGAATGCACGGCTTTCACTGTCAACATTGCCTGATAAGTGCATGTCTCTGTTCATATACTAACACAGACAAACACTATCTTACACAGCTATTCGAGTGGTGAACTGCCTTTCAGATCCTGACAAAGTTCAACTCTAACTGCAATCAGTTCAAGGCTAACTGAGACTTTGACTACACCACTGTCTAGACTTCCTGTGTTTACTTACTGTCTTGTTACAAATGGTAGTCCTGACAAAACTAGTATATGTGAATAAGTGTTCTGCCTGAAATGACAATAGTTTGTCACTTTAGACAAACACCTGTACTTCTTTTGTCTAAAATGTTTCAGTTAATGCATTTCAGCTTTGGACAAGGATCATCTGCATAAACACGTCATATAGTGCTTTAAAGATAATTCTATGTTTGAAGACAAAAAAACTAATCTAGCGTCAGATGGAAAAGTAATAATTCCCTTTGTTAAATCATAAACTAAGCATAAAAAAAAGCAAACATATTTTTGGAAAGCGGTTAATTTTCCATCCCCAGGGCAAGAAAAGCAACAGGAAGAGGGACAGGCAAAAATAACATCCATCAGAGAGTTCAAAGGTCAATAGTTGGATCTGTTGGAATGTTTTTCTCCCATGACATTAGCATAAAACTAACAGAATTCCTGAAAAAGAGCACCATATGGCACAGAGGTGGCTGTATGATGGTCTGGGCCTCTTCCAGACATGGTAGACATGCCTTATTAACATAACGATAGATTGTCCTCTTGATCAGAAATCATCCACTAATGATGTTTATACAGTAAATTTCACATAGGCTCTGGTTTGTTTGAAAAGTCTTGTTTTCTACCTTAACAAGCAAGATAAGCATTTTAAAACTGCATTATGCATATTCCCTTCTTTGATCATTTGAAACATGCAAGTGCAAAATAAAATAAAAGTGAAAACAATCTGTGAGGGGTCAAATAGTTTTCTTCAAAGCTCTGTGCACAGCCAGACCCTTGGCCACTCTTCCAGGACACCCCTCTTCCACAGCCAATCAAAGTGTCCCTCTGTTATGTAACAGCCAATCACCAGACAAACCACATATGTCTTAATCCTGCAGGATGCTTTAAACAGCTCTTTGCATAAATTGAACATGATTTAAATTCACCTTCACAGCATCGTCACGGTAAACTGACTTCACACTCCAAAGCTTAAGATGAAGTCATACGTTTCACCACTATGAACATTGAGGTGGGAAAAAGGTCACTGAGAAGCTGGACGGGTTTACAGATGATGAACTCCTGAACTGCACCAAGTGGAGCTGCGGTCCGACGCTCCAAAATAATGAATTATCCATTAAAGCGGTCGTCACGCCACACAATTAGCTATGAATCTAAAAGGTGCCAGGAGAGAAGAAAAAAAAAAACAAACAAACAAAAAAAAACCCGCACGTTGCATCAACACGGGGTGATGCGTGGCCTGCGTGTCCAAATGTAAACATGCACACGCAGATGGAAGAGGTTCTGCAACCTGCAGTGCAGAACAGTGAGATACGTGGGGAGTAAACATCCCACAGCCGCCATCCTCTCTCTCTGCTTACATTATTTATTGACGCAGCTCTTCGCTCCGGGATCTTTCTGCCATTCAATCCTCTCCACTCGGTCGTCAGCGCGGATGCGTGTCAGTGTCCGGATCAAACATCATCGGTTCCGCTCAGCATCGCTCCGTTTGCCTGACATCTGGTCGTGGATCCTCTCTGCCTGCTGAAGGCTTGCTTCTCAAATATTCCTCCCTCCACCTCGGAGCGCAGAGCACGGAGGGAGCCGATTGGTGGAGCTGCGCGTGATGTCACGTATTATTGTTCATGGAGTTTTTCCCATTTAGAAAACCGCTCTGTGGTCATTTATTATGACATTTCAGGACAAGATTAAATCGTACTTTGGTCTGATTAAACACAAATTCTATGCAGGGATCGTGGTTTATGGTTAAATCATTTCATGTACCAATTGTGTGTAATGTGCAACGTGTGTAAGGAGGAGAAATGCAGAAGTGCATCACATGATCTTGTTGCTTTTAATCGGAGGAAAGATAAACATTTTTTGTCTGTCGCTAAAAAAAATCTGATGTAGAAAATTTATACGTTGTCATTTTGATACAACACTCAAGCAGATTGTGGAATAAATATATGAATCCCCATATAACTTTTTTCTAAACAAAAACAAATTACATGTACATGTGGCCCCCTGTTGAGATTGGCTGCATGCTTTTTTTTCCTTATATTTGCAACCCTTCATGCTTTTCCAAAAGCCTATCACCAGATGATTAGGTTTTGAAACAATAATAAAATTGGAAGTTTTTGTTTTGTTATTTTTTAGCTTTTTAAGCAGCAATGCTTCTAAGAGGTGACACATGATTATACTTTTTTACCTTGAATGAGGTGTTTATTGCTGCCAGGTTATATCGGTATCAGTGAATGGTGATAATTAAAAAAAAGCACAGAAGGTACATGCTGTATGTAAGCTTGAGAGAGGAGCGAGGTCATGTTACCATTAAGAAGAAACATAAGTTTAGTATGTGGCTGTGGAGACAAGAATAGCGTTGACATTCGTGCAGCCTGAAGGCATCAAGTCATGCAAAAGACCCAGTGGGTCTTTAGTGCAACTTTTGACCTTCACACGTCAAAAAGCAAAGGGGTAAAAGTTTATTTAGTTTCCGTTTTAGCACATCTGCCCTGTGTAAAAATTAATGCATTTAATAATTTAAAATCTATTTAAACGTTGTTTAAATAGATTTAAACAACGTTTAAATCTATTTTCCTGTCACAAGCTTCATTTTCCTGTCACAAGCTTATAGCATCTTTTGAATTCTTTATTCTTTATTCCTGTTTTCAAAGTTCTTTTAGTGTAGATATGTGTTAGGTCTTTTCTTTCATTGTGTTATTCTTTCTTCCTCAGCTTCCCGCATATTGTTTTATACATTTGATGTTTAATTTTTTCATACATATATAAATATAAAATATTTTTTGGGGTCAGTTTCAGACCGTTTGTTTTTTCTGTCCCACCCACATATTTTTGTTCTTGTTCCCACGTCAGTCTGTGCAATTTTGCCTGTTCCTTTGCTTCCGTTTTATTTTTAGAGTCATCTTGTCTCATCTGTTGTCCCTATTGCTTAAGATGGTCAGTATCATTCATGCTCTTCTGTTGTCTTTGTGTGTCCTGTGTAAGATGTTTGTGTTACTGTTTCATGATCAGTTCATCATTTGTAAATTTTGCCTCCTCTCAAAAGTTAGTTTCTGCGCTTTTGATCCATTAATCTGATCTACGACAGCCAGAGAATTTGAAATAAACCTAAAAGTTTTTTTTTTTGTCAATTAAAATGTAGACCTCTGCTAATAAAATGGGAGAGAATTACCTAATTTTTACTGTTGGTATATTGTTTTGAAATTATGCTGTAATAAAACACTTGAAGAAAAAGAATTCAACGTTTTTATCCTCGTAGAGTCTCCCTCAGTTGAGTCACGTTTTTCTTTTTGTTGTTGCTTAAAGTTTCTAAGAACCAGCCCCCTGAACTTACACTCTGTTATTTGGGTCTGGTTCTTCTTGGTATTCTGGGCCTTAAAGCATTGGACTCAGATTGCGTGCTTGTGCGTGGAAACAGCTCCAGAGCCATGTTAGAGTTAATGACTGTATTGATCAAACTTTGCTGTCACTGTGCACATACTTGGCATTGCGTAACTGTGGATCATGTGACCATTCACTTTGGCCTGGCGCCTGATGAACACACAGTTCATACACACGCACACACACACACACACACACACACACACACACAAAAGGACTCTCAGAACCAGGGAGGAGAACAAGGAAACATGCTGGGCTTTCTAGGAACTGTCCCATTCAACAGGGAGTAGCAAAGGGATGGAGGAAAACATGACGGTCAGGGAAAAAGAGATTCAGGAGTTTAAGGGCTTAGCTAAGTGCCAGCTAAGGCTTATACTGCAAAATGGTCAAGAAGCTGCAGTCAGCTTCTTTCAGCACAACTCTGACGACAGCAGAGTCAGATTTGTGACTAGAGTTGGACTTATGGTTGTTCACCACAAATCTATGGTGATATGAGGTTTCCTTGCTTACATTCGCCAAAACAAATGTTTAAAATCTTTACAAAATTTAAAATTACTTTCCATTCTCAAAGGATCATCATGAGATCAGTAAAGCGATCACAGTTTTTTACTCATCAGGACAGAAGACTGATATTTCCTTTCACAAGCATTAATGCCATGCTTGGACTTTTGCTATTTAAAAAATGATGCTGTTTATGTCAGTCGTATACATCAGCTGTATCCTTCATCTTGGTGTATGTCACCAGGGTATTTGTGTTTGTGTGAGTGCGCCGATACGTTCTCAGCTACAGTGTAACCTCGTGTCAGACACGTGAGAGCTGGGGGCCAAAACAGGGTTTGTTTTGCTGAGGAGGAATTTGCCTACTCTCTCCCAGGCACTACCCCTCTGAGGTCAACAATGCAAGCATTTCATCACTGCAGAGACGGTGGGTGTCTGCTCTGGGGATGGCCAATTAGAAAGCTGCCTGAGACACACACCACAAACAACCTATTGAACCCCAAGACTTCAAAAATATATCGGATTAGCTTGTCTTCAATGCCAGGCGAACAGGTTGCTAAAACCAGCGAGACTCAGACAGCAACAACAGAGCACAGCGAATGAACAGCTGGAGTATTTATACAACAAGATATTTTGATGTAGTTTTTAGCACAAATCCAAGAAATGAAAAAGTCAAAGATGAGATCTTGATTTCACGTGGGGTGAATTGAAATGAGCTGTACATGCAAGAAAACTGTCCATCATCTTAACGTTAACCAGGCTGACAAAATAAGTAAGCTTAACACAAACTTACTGAACCGTTTTACATTGCAGATCACTGTTCTTAGAGGAGTATTCATCATTTAGGTTAAATTCCAACAGGCTGAGAATGTTAAAAGAATGAAATACATTTTAATTTGATTACATTAAATGCAACTAAATTACGTGTGAGAAACACTGGTGGTTTCTGTTTGGATGTAGGGCTAAAGGTAAAAAGTTTTGCCAACAACTTATGTGACTACCAGAGGGTCAAAACAGCAGCTTTTATAAGAGTTTAGCCATCAGCCATGATGTAAACAGAAGTAGAAACTTTCTGAGGTAAAAACAGTCAACAGAGGCATTGCATGATGACAGCACGTTGTTATTATGCAATACCTTTTCTGTTTGACCTTATCAGGCCATATAGGGGTATCTGTGTTGACTCAAGGGCTGCATCTATCAGGCGCTTGGATCTAAACGTAGACAAGTTCAGTGACATAATCTGCACAAGCAGGGTACACATCAAGAACAGCATGTGACGTTTGTTTGTGCCAACGAGTGTCACCTGGTTGCCACACAAATACTACTCCACATATAGGGACTATCAAAAGTTTGAACCCTGCTGTTAAGATGTCAGTTATTTTAACTATTTAAAAAAAATAACATAAATAATTTTCAACATTTATCCTGTGCAATTTAACAAATATACAAATGGGTTTAAAAAAAGCTGCTATAACCTGGATACATAAGAACGCATCCCCTCAAACTAATACTTGGTCGAAACACCTCGTTTTAATTTCAGCATGCAGTGTTTCTTGGTGCACACCAAACATCAATTATAGTTAATCTGATTAATCTAAAATACATTTTTAGACATTATGTGAAGATTTTGTGAAATCTACTTCTTTTATTCTTTTACTTAAGCCATACCTTGTGAAATTATGATATGGGCTCCTTTTCTCCAGACGGAACAGTTTTACGGTAATCATGGCTTACAAAAATATAAGTCAGCTTTAACCCAAACTCTTTAGTTGTTTGCTAGAAAGCTGTAAATCAAGAGGGTTTTTCCATTTATTGGGATCACACTGAGACCACGCATACATCCAAATCAGGAAACAAACACATAACTGGAGGAAAATTTAAACTTTGGAGTGACTTAACTAGAGTCGCAAACACAATATTATGGATTAGGAGAGCTGCTTTCCAAGTAACAAGAGGATAAAATATCAGCAAGACGTCACGTGGTGTTGACAGGCTCCCACCAAAGAATGAATGAATGTTGAAATTCAGTTTAATGGTAAGGGTGTGTGCAGTTATGCATCCAGATTATTACACCTAATTTATTTTTGTATATAAACGTTTCCCCTTCAAACTGATTTGTTTTTCCACGATTGTAGATTATACATGTTAAAATGTGGAAAAAGTACAGGAAAGATTCACTGTGGGCTCATTTTTTACGTTATAAAAGCATTTAAAGAGGGGTGCGTACACCTTTAAGAGCCACAGTACAAAGAGAAAATCACACCAGGAAGTTTATCTTGGAAAGTAACCAAGTCATTTGACCAGATATTAAAGTCCCTGTCTCTCTAACAGCAACATCTCTACTGATTTCCATTAAGAGTCAGGTTACAGCTCATTTCTCGGCGCCATAACAATAATTTCACTTAGAAATTCTTTAAGCCATGGCTGATTAAGTGTCGCTCTAACATTTTATAATTCTCACATATGCGGTCTTGATGCACCCTTGTTTGTATATTTCATGAAAAACATGAAGTAAAAAATCTTTAGCTCTCTGGTCTCTTCAAGACAGAAATCTTATGTTGAGTCTGTTTTGTAATGCATCGTTTTAGAGTCTTACCCAAGACCAGCTGTCAGAGAGGCTGTCGTTCTCATTGGGGCAACTATAGTCTTGCTCCTCCATACTGGTCATATCTCCATTTCTTGATTTGCAGATACAAACTGCTGCTTTGCCACCTTAAACAAGTATTGACTGAAGAACCCTCTAGAAACGCAAGAAATGTCTCAAAAATCTTCTGGAAAAAATGCTGCACTGGTCTTCTGAGCTGTTCAAAATGTCTTTGTTCACCGTTTACCAAACTGTCAAAAATCACAGTTTCTTTTGATTTCCTTTTAACATAGAGTGAGTGCTCTTGTATGAGATGCCCAGCTCTAAAATCTGTGTGATCTGTTTTGTAAGTAAGCAGCTTGAGTCTGTGTGACAAGTGTTTTACACTAAATTTATCAACACATGTCTTCTGGGAACATAGTTCTAGGAGGAAATCTGAGAGTCCTGACAGTTCGCAGACTCGCTGCAGACTTAGGTTCTTGTCTTCTGCTCCATAACAACAGCACCACTTTTACTGCCCCTGACAAGGGCAGTTTAATGTTCTATTTAATCTTTTGGAGGCAATAGGCCTGTATTTCCCACAAAGACCACAGAAATTCAATCTGAGGACTGAGAATGTGAAACAGACCTGAAAATAAAGAGCTAACGCTGAACTTTTGCTACTTCACTAGACAATCAAACACACCGAGTTTAAAATATATGTGAATTTATACAAATTGTGTATAAAAATGTACATAGTTAAAAAGCTGCAGAGAAATAGCACATTTATGTTCCTTTCAGGTATAAAAGTTACTAAAGAAATTGTACCAGCACAGATACAGAGCGGCTGTCTTACTTTTTGTACACAAAGTAAAACTTTGTGTACAAATTTTTTTTACATGATCTACATCTAAAAATATATAATTTCTAACGTTTTTGTTTAAAAAAGACAAAAAAAAGAAAGTCTGAAAAACATGCATCTAAAAAGACTACATAAAAAGTTTGCCAAAAATGGGCTTACATTGCACACAAATGATTGTGTCTTCCCTGTTTCCACCTTTTTGTTTTGCATTCATCCACACAGGAAGTTTGCTCACCCTGATAACACACAGCAAAAAGTGTCTGAAATGTCTTTGTGTTTCAAAAGCTTCACTATCTTTGAACTAAAATATGTGCTTAACACAGATCTGTAAATGGAGAAAACTTAAATTTCTTCACCAAGGCATCAAGTGATGGATCTAAGCTGAACCAAGAACAAAATGTAAAACCTTCTGTTTCCTCTCATCAAGTGATCAAACAAGTTTCCCAGATAAGCAAGTAAATAATCAATGTCCTGCCGTGAGCGGTTAAAAGAAGAAAAAAAACAAAAAACATAACAAAACAACAAAAAAAACACCCCACTGAATTTCTTGCGACTCTGACTCTTTGCAGCTCCTTTTGACCATTTGTTTCAGTCAGATATGTTTTCCAGTCAGGAAGAATAGCGGCCGGTCCTCTTTGGCGTTGGCAGTCTGGAACTCGTCGCTGAGCCTGAACCTCCACTGCTCCTCCAGCTCCAGCCTGCCCACAGTCTGCCTCAGTGAGCTGCGATCTGCACTGATTACACACAGGGTTGCACCTACACAGAGGCAGGCAACAGGGACAGACATTGTGAAGATGAGAGAAGTCCTTTTGTTTTTTTAATAGGTCGCAGGCAGGAAGCATGAAGAACGAATCTACACAGAGTTCATGTCCTATGTTGAATTTATTTTTGAAAGGTAAGTATGATATTTTGTACAGGCCACGATCACAGAGGGACATTCTGACATTAAAAGCGATACCTTAGATTTGATTCACACTACGATCTGCTGAGTGTTTTTGTTTGTAAAATGTATTTTTTCCTATGGGCCACTGCCAACATTGCAGCACTTTCCAGTATGTTTGTGGTCTGCTGCTGTACCTTTGAGAAAGGTGAACTTCTTGAGGAACCCAGAGGTCACAAATGTGTCAGGAAAACAGAGAAGAAGCCCACTGAACAGCAGACCAGCAGTGCTGATGTTGATACAGTGAGGTCTGGAACTGACAAAACACACTGTCACCTGTGGAAGGAGAGCAATTTGTTTACATTTGTTCAACTACGGCACAATTTGTGGCTGAAATCACATGCAAACACTATCAAGAGAAACAAAGCGTCAGACATTAAACCAGGCTAAACTTTTTCTGATTTGGGTCAGCTATAGGACTGACAAAATTATTGCCATTTGTTAAATGTTTTTCATTTTAGAAATTTATATCCATTTTCTTGATTTTTGGTAGAATTGGCTTTGTTATTGCACTCTAAAATATTAACTTTTTTATTCTTAAGACACAGTAATCTTGTTCATTTGGAATGCCTATTTGTGCCAAAATTTTTACTTCCTCAACGCCATCTTGAGATGTTATTTTTCTGTTTCCACATAATGTCCCTGTCCGTGTGTTTGAGGTGTTGCTTTAAGATATATCTATACATTTGGATTTTCCCCACATTGCTTAAAATTATAGTAGTGTATATAAAAAAGAAAGCTATACCATTTTTTTTTTTTTACAAGTCATCTTCGTCATTATTCTGGTATTTAATGTCAGACAGTGACAGGTTATTATTATGTGTGTGGATGGGTGGGTGAGTGTTTTTATACCTCAGGTCCCAGGTTGAGGTAACAATCCACCGACAGAACAGGGTGAGTGTAGTTCTTGGTGCTAAGAGGAAACAGTTTCTGGCTGGTGTGTTGGAGGTATTTTTCCAGGAGAAGCTGAGCTGGTGAGGCCAGGAAGAGATGCTTGCTGTCTGGGGCACAGATGTACTGTGAGGGCCCCACTGAGGTGGAAGCGTCTGTCATCTGAATAAGAACAGACAGTTGATGATGTTATTTAACCAGGAAGTTACAAAAACATCCTAAAACTAAACCAGGATCAGTTATTGCCAGTGTTTATGATTTTTTATGACTTTTTAATTGTGTTTGATTGTGTTCTAGAACAACTAGTGGCTCAGTTTGATTTATGTATCAGTGTCTACCTTGGTCTTGATAATGAATGTCCGGTAACCTCCAATGGCAATCTGCTTTTTCATCATGCTGAAGTTGTTGAACCTGCAGACCAGGAGCCCGGCGCTGTGCAGCCTCAGGGTGAAGTCCACATCGTGACAGGTGAAGCGGTTCTGGTCGTATTGGACGTTCTGACTCCGGTCGACATTGAGGAGGAGGAAGTCATGAACATGACCTCTGGAGAACGGCTCCCACTGTTTGATACCTGATTCAACAGCAAAGCATTGCAGGATGAAATTAATGCAACATGCTGCTTTAATGTTGCAAATCAAATAAAATAAAATGTTGATTTGAGTTAAAGTGGTTAAAAATTAATGAAAGATAATGAAAATATTTAGGGTTTTTTTTTTTTGGGGCTTGGTATAATATTCTAATCTTAAATGCATTTTCATTAGATGTAAGTAAATTATCATAATTAACAAAAATTAAAACTTGAAACATCCATCTATTAATATGTATAATGCCATTCAAATGTTTACAAAATGTTAATATGCGAGATTGTGGCCAGGGCTAATTTTCATCTACAGTCCCTTGGTTGGGAAAGCCAATAACAAAACAACAACAGTAAAATACTTGAATTTAAAAAAGTTAAGAACAACATAACTACTGCTATGATGTAGTCAGGAAAATTAACAAAGCCACAATTTTCTGAATCAAAACTGATGAAAGATGTATAGTTATATAAACTAATAATGTGTTTAATTTAATTAGTTGCTGCAAACAGCCAGGCTTCCTTGAACAGTTAAAAACATACAATTAGATGCATATAAAATTTGGCTATAATGTACTGAAGTTACATTATATATTGTATTTGACTAATTGTTACTACATCTGATTAAGTGTTCAAGTTGGATTTATGCGAGTAAGTATAGATTTTATTCATTTGTGGATGTGAAGTGAACTTATTTGTCAAAGGATCATCAAATAACATCTGCTGTACATTTTTAATAAATAAACTCAAATGAAGAAATCTATAAGGTTTTGGAGGGTTTTTTTTTGGTTTAAAAGGTATTTTTGGTAATCATTTTGTTATTCAACCTGAAACTTTCTGTTCTCACCTGTTATTCCTCGGCTGTTCCACTTCCTTATACCACACAGGCCAAACTGGGCAAGGTCTGGGCAGGCCTCCATGTGCTGCAAGACTTGTTTTAGCGACACAGCATGTTCAGCGGGACAACTACGAGAACAACAAAAAGTAAACATGGACGGTGTTAAACCCAGCAGTTTTTCCATGAGATCTTCTTTCTCAAACAACAGCATACGCTTTTCTTTCACCTCAGTTTATCGTTGTCCACTGCGTTCCACATGACACAGGAGTCATCAGCAAGGATGATGAAGGGCCAGACATCAACCGATGGGCTACCTCCTTCCACCCGCCGACTGCGCTCCAACTCCAAGTTGTGATAAGAAAGCTCCTTTATCAGAAAGTGAGCAGCACCTGAACATACATCAAGACATGATCATAAAAGTGATTTCATCGGAAAAAATATGTGAAATGCAAACAAAAACGATAACTACGAAACAAAGAATAACGGAGTTAATCAGTGCTACATACCGATACCCGCTCCATTGAAGACAGTGGGCAGCACCAGCATGATGTGGTTGGGCCAGTACTTCTTGTAGACAGCCATCTCATACTCTTTAACTACAAGGATGTGTAGATGTGAGGCTCCGTCCATCGCATGGTACAGGTTGAAGAGACCGTGCTCGTGGCGACCGGTGGTTGGGGTGAAGATTGGACTCTTAATGCAGTCTGGACTCTGCAAAAGTACAAGAAAATGGTAAAATGCAGGCATTTTTGTCATTTTATTAATTCAAGATAACACTATGTGATTTCTGGCAAAACATGAATTGACTGTGCTTTTGTATATTTACTCAAAGATTTAACAATTGCACCACCTCGTGGACAAATATTGCAACTGCAACTAATCCTTGAAGAACGTCACCTTAAATTATTTCTCTTTATTAAAACCACAACATGATAAATGTTTTATATGTGAAACTTTTGAAATGAAATCTAAGGAAAATATTCAACAATCGGATGGAATCGGCACTGACAAATTCTGTAGAAAAATGTCACATACCCAGTCAGAAGTGAGAGGCAGCCGCATGCTCTCCAGCTGGCCTCCTGGCTGGCTGAAACTGAAGTAATGTTCCTTAGACTTTGGGATGATGAAATAGAGCTGGATGTCTTCTCCGAGCAGAAGATGGGTGAAGGTGAAGGCATGCAGCGTTGACTCATACATCTGGAATTTGATTAGAGATAGCTCCAATTTATAATTTAGAGGTAGCTTGAATGTTATTTCTCACACCGTGTTTTATCATTTTGTGTGTAAGTAGGTGTGTAACTTGCAGACCTGGTATCTGGGGTTAAAGCCCAGGTACTGATGACACTGCTCACAGTGATGATAGGTGTTGTACGCTGCGTACTTGGACAGCTTTATCCGAGATGTCCGTCTGCGCAGGTACACGTCCTCCTGGCGGACAGGGTTTCCTTAGCAACACAACAGGGGAGAGAGGATGGAATAATATTACAAGATGACTAATTGAACACCTGGACTACTTTTGGAAATTAAAAAAATAAACTGCAAAGAGAAAGACTTTACTTGCAAACTTCATACCATCAGCTCGTGGTTTAAATCCAGGACAGTATACAATGCTGATGTCATCATACTTTGGGTCATGGATGGTGTAGTCGAAGGGCATCGTCTTCATAACTTCAGTGTTTGGCCATGGAGCATTGGGTGGGTGGTACTGCACACCTTCTACCTCGGCTGCTGAAAATGTAATACACTTTTTAATGCACATTTCTTATGAGTTACAGAACTAAGAGCTTAACATAATGACAACATGTCTTGACAAATGAAGGTATGATTACATGATGTGTACATTAGAATTTGAAGATGAAAAGTTTTTATATAGCGATGTGAGTGAGAACTTACTGCAGTGGATGTCCTCTTCATCATAGATATCCACCTCCATTAGCCTGATCAGCATGCGAGACAGGAGGCCCAGAAAATGAAGATATGCCCCCGTTTTCCCCACCTGGCCATGAAAACAATCAATAAGACGTCTGAATAGAAGAAAACTAATAAAATGAATGGAAGAAAGACAACCAGACTGACACTACCTGTGGGGGACCACTAAGCAACAGCCTACGTGGGTGAAAATTGTCAGTTCGTCCTTCAGTGCGATTGCTGCTGTCCATGTGGTAGGACCGAGGGACCGTCCACTGACGGTAATAGAGCGACTGCTCTGTGCATGTCATCATTTTGCTCAGCAGAGGTCTGAGAAAAAAAACAATAAAAACTGATTTCAAAATGAAGGCCATTTTGATTTCATCTACACTCTCCACTATGTTTACAGTTGTTTCCACCGTTTCCACACTGCTGCTGATTGTACATCTTATAGGATTGTGCAAATCAACTTATAGCTGATGGCTCTTACAGCTTTCTTCTTTGATTGTTTGCTTTTTGTAAAATAGTGGAGTTTCTTAATTTCAGGAAGAAAATAAAATACAGTGCCTTAGAAATTTTTTTTTAGTTTATTTCTAAGGATAGCTAAGTAATAACTGAACTCCACCTGTGTGTAATTTAATCTCAGTATAAATTCAGCTGTTCTATGAAGGCCTCAGAGGTTTGTTAGAGAACTTTACAGAAGAAACTACAACACAAAGACCAAGAAACACAAAAGGCATGACAGAATTAAAGTTTTAAAGCATGAAACATTGTTCATCCACTGAACCTAGAAAAGACATGTAGTCATGCAGTTGCGTTCACTTTTCAATATGCACAACCTTTTCAATAAAGATATTAGAGATTGTAGTTTCAGGAGTAGTGTATCCTTAACATTTATCCTAAACACATTGCATTAGGACAATGCTACAAATAACCAACAAATCAATTTTAATATAGAGAAATAAGAGTTTCTGTTACCTAAAACTGCTTGCCCAAGCAACAGATATGTGTGGCAAGAATGAAGTACACCGAGGAAGGCCACTGCTGTCACTGGCAGTGATAATGTCATAGAGAGCACGGGGGAGGAGGACAGACGGGGGACGACTCAGTCCTCTGGCCCAGGAGCAGCTCAGATTAGGAGAGGAGGCCCGTGGAGATGAGGAGTCCGAGGATGCAGATTTGGAGGGAATTTGAGGTTGAGAAACAAGCTGCTGCTGAGTGGCTGTTTGATTGTAGGACTGGACATTTGTTTGAGATGCTGGCTGACTTTGACCTTGGAGCTGCGCCTGCTGCTGGGAAATCAGCTGGACCTGAGGATAACCCTGAACTTGGAGTTGGCTTTGGAAGTTGGAGGTAATTTGAAAATATGACTGAGAGGAGGTATGGGGCTGCAGCTGAACCTGGGCTTTTGAGGGAGACTGTACGTTGTCCAGGGTTTCTTTTGGAACATTTGGAGAGGTGGTAATTCGAGATGGGAGGGGGTCTACAGTTTTACTATCAGGGCCTGGCTGGATAGACTGAGAGGTTTGTAAAGGAGAGTCTCCTGGAAATGACCCCAAATGACAAGAGAGGGTTTTAAATTCATAAAGAATTCAAGTCATTTGCAAACTTTGACTGATTTAAATTCTCATCATACCGTTCTCCTGTCCCTCCTCTTCTTCATTGTCAGTGCTGCTGAGTTTCTCAGCATCGCTTTCGATCAAGTCACTTCCTGGTCCAGGGTTGTGTGGTGGCCGTGACTCTGCTTTCACCAGGTAAGCAGCGAGTCCCAACTCCTGTTCCAGAGTGGTCCGCTGAAGGTATGAGCAGCTTATCACTCGGAGGTCGCAATACTTCAATGACCTTGTACAAAAAAATAAGACAAATTTATCTGCTTGTGGCATTTATTGAAACGTACTAATTTTCCTCAGAAACGAATCTAAAGTCGGCAGTCGAAGATCAGTGAGTACCTCGGTAATGATTCTCCAAGCGGTTCGGCTCCTGACAAGATCAGGATGCACGGCAGAGCCTCCAGCTCTAAGTAGGTATGAGGAACCCATTCAGCATCCTGGATCTTTAACCAAATCTGTGGTGTATTAACACACATATCTGTATATATTGTTTACAGTATGATAATGCTTTGCATTTCTAATAACATTTGTGTCAAACCGATTCCTATCAACAACCAACACCGTACCTTAATCTGATCAGTGAAACTCTGTCCAATCGTCAAAGCTTGACCAGGATTCCCCAGAATGATTTCAAAACTGTCCTCCATACCCAGCTGCCTCCTCACTCTGGACAGCCGTCGGTGGGCCCAAGCTGCTAGAGCCAGAGAGGGGATCCGCAGCAGGACCATGTGACCATGCCGGGTGGGACACTGCTGAACGGCAGTGAGCAGAGACTGTACAATTTCCATGGTTTCCACAGAGGTGTGTTTGTGGAGGTTGTGAGAGCTGCTGATCTTGCCAGATGCAGCCATCAGAGCAACACAGTATTGTTGGACTAATACCGTAGTCCGTATGACAGCACTGTGAAGTTTGGGAAATCTGAAAATACCAAGAAGAAACAGTGAACTTCTACTATGACTTGGTTTTAAACTTTATTAAGGAGTTTAGCTGATTAAGGATGGTGTATGTGGGTGTTGAACCTTTCTTCGAGGGTTGATGTCATGCTCTCAAAGGAGGAATCATATCGCATCAGTGGGAGGCTGCTTCCTGAGCGGGTCGACTCTAAAAGCTCTGACACACCAAAGTACCGTGTCCTCTCATGATACAGGTCCACATCCTATGAAGTCACAGCTGACATTAAGACTAACAACCAGACCACTGTCTCACCAAATGTCCATCCCAAACAGAGCTTAGACTCACATTGCTGAATGCAGACGGCCAGTGAATCTCGTTGTAAGGGCTGATGCGGGTGCACTGTGTTTGCAAAGCAAAGGGGAATGAGGTGACGTGCAGAATCAAGATGTTTGTGGCGTCTTTCACCTGCCGGGAGTTTAACAATCGATCCACAAGACCCAGACTGCTGTCTGTGCTGCTGTAAAATGTGCTGATTGGGACAGGAGTCACATGAATACAATGAATGACCTCATCTTTGTTGCATTATTTCATTGATTTAAGCTTTCCTAATCCAAACCTGCTAATATCCCAATGTGCATGGTCATGAACCAAGATGTAGAGGGTGTAGGAGTTGCTCTGTGCTTCCTGGAGAAGCTTGTCAATTCGTGACTGAGCGCTCTGATCCATCTTCACCACATAGCGCTCTGCCTCTCTCTGAGATGCAAATTCCTGCTCTGAACTCCCAAGCTCCTGAAGAACACCTAGAAAATACAAAGAAATTAATAATTTAAATCAGTAATAATATATAAAAAAATTAAAAACACTTCCTCTTAGCTTGTGACTAGTATTAAACCAAAACATTGTCTGATACATACAGGTTTAAACACAAAGACTACAAACCAGAGCTCCAGAGGTGAAGAACAGTCTGCTGAAATGAGACCTCAGAAGGCGGGACAAGGATGAGGAAGCTGACCCTGTTAAAGGAACCGAGGTCCAGATTCTGTGTGCTGGAGTCTGCAATGGCGCAAACATGGGACAGCAGCTTTCTAGCCACCGCCAGCTGTATGGGACGGACCTCACGCCACTCGACTCTGTATTCTGCAAGCACAAAGATGGACACTGAGGTTAGAACATACAAAATGTAGATAAAGTTGACATTGTAACAGAAATTTGAAACTCTAAATTTTTAAATAAAACTTGATTTTTCAATGGTTGCTTGTTTGAAGAGAAAATCATATCTAAGGTTTTTTTCTAAGGCCCGTTCTGAATTGGACAGCCTTCAAAAAGAATTAAATTTATTCAAGGACGTGAACATTAATGCAAGTGCCACTATAAATGGTTACCACTCGATCCCAAAGAGCCTTCTTCTTACCTAAACAAGGGGTTTTGGGGCTTGAAGCTGTCTCCTTCGGGCTGGGCGTATCTTTTAAACTGGATGTTTGTGAATCTTTTGGACTAGGTCTGTCTTTGGGGCTATTTGTGGCTTTAGGAGTTTTCTCTTCAGCTAACGTCTGACTACTGGATGGGGGTGATGCTTCGTGCTCCACACTGGCACTGTCCAGAAGGAAATCCATATTACCATCTGAGAAACAGAAAGCCACATAAATATTTGAGAAAATTCTGACAATATTTTCAAAAGCAAATGAACAAGCCAAAGATAGAGACTTACCTTGTCCGAGGGAATTGCAATAGTGGATAAGTTCCTGGGCAGCCCCAGTGTGGAGTTGGTGGCTGATTTCCTTCAGTCCCTCATTGGGAGAAAACATGCTCTCTGCCAAGGCACGACACTGATGCTTCCCTGAAACAGATCCACAGATGAATTCAATCTCCTGTCCACTTTTACCATGGCATCACTATTTTTTTTTACATCACAACTCTCACCTGTCACCACCACACAGGACTGAGTTTCTTGTCCCGGTGACGTGACAATGATGACGACATAGTTTGTGTTTTCAAGCCGTCCAGCCACCAACCTACTGAACATTTGAAGAAGCCCCTGAGCCAAGGATTTAACATCTTCCCCCAACACCACCACACCATCCCCACAGGACGAGGCAGCGAGCTGGGCGAGCCAGGGAAGCTGACTGGGGGTGAGGGGCTGCTGACTTTGAGGAGGTAAAGAGAGATGCTGGGGGAGCCCAGGCAAGCTAGCGGGCACCTGAGGATGATCAAATTTAATCAATTATTGATGTATTTTATTTTATCAGTGTTGCTTATGTAAATTTGATTTTAAAAAATCACAATGCTGACACTTTTCTTGCAACATCTGACCTCTATGCCGTAGTGTCTCCCTTGGCTTCCTTGTGTTTGTGACTGCTGAAACTGTCTGATCTCACTGAGGTGAGATTCCCTCCATGACCTCATGAATATCTGCTCCAAGTCCTCAATGAGGGGTACCTGCTCAGTGCCTGAGAGGGAAAAAAGCTGCAGTCATACTCTGTATGATCTTAACATTTATGATGGTATATAAAAAATATGTTGCACAGGTTTATGACTGAAGAAAGGAAGAGCAATAAATAATGCAACAAAAATGAAATGTTGTACCCTTTGAAAAATGTAAGTGGCTGTTTTGTATGGGTCATGTGTATTGGGATGAAAGGAACAACAAATCCATTGTTGTTCTGCATCAGGTTTGAATATGTTACTTTGCTAGCATCTTGGACTTAAACTTTATTTATTTACTTATATATCTTTATGGGTTGTATTAGTTCTCCCCACTGATTAGTGGCTATTAGCTGAAATAAATCAACAACAGGACAAACTGCTATGAGTTAAACAGTTGAGCGCATGGAGGTGAGTGAATCTTACACTGTGCAGACTGAGCGTGTGCATGACACACAATGAGGTTATGCAATACTATAAGAAGGATATTGCTTCAACACTTAAATGTTATGGCAATGGAGGTTGTGTGCAGTATATATATGATGTTAAAGAAAAGCAAAACCATAACCAACAATGTAATAGCTGTATTTAAAAAGTCAAATTACTGTAGCTCATGGTTTGAAGATTACATTGTGTTCAAAAGCCTTTTGCACAAACCTAGCTGAACGAGGTAGTAAACGGTGAGCAGAATCTGCATCTCAGCAGAGAGAGGTTGAATAGGTGATGGGCCATAATGTTGGTAAACCCTGGGGAGTGTTTGTGAGCTCAGGTAACAACTCTGCAGGAGAGAACTGATGAGTACGTCACTTGTGTTTCCTGTGAGTTGAGGAAGAGGGCCATGACCTGGAGAAATAGGAAATGTACAGAAGAAAAAATAGCATAGGAGTAAATGGGAATGAGTTGAACAATGTCAGTTTTGGGATTTTAGCAGTTTGTTAAAGTCATTTGTCCTTTTCATATTTCATATTCCAGCAAGACATACTCGAAGTTGCAGCTGTCGTGACACAAAACGGTGAAAAGCACTAAGCCTTGATATCTGTGAAGAATACACTCACATATAATGTGCCATTGGCCCCGGGTGAGACAGAGCAAGACAGATTTTAAATTCCTAAAATCACTGAATGGGTTGGAACAAAAAAGTCAAATGGTAGACCCCTCACAAAATTGCTGAGCTTAGAGATCCAGTGTGAAGATACAACTAGATCTCCAATCAAAATAAATGAATAAAAGCCATCTGAGAAATGTGTTAACAAAAAATATAAAAGGGCCCTCATCCTTTTATATTTTGATCTTGTGCAAATGAGCACCAGAATGAAGAAATCTTTACTCCATCAAGAGAAAAAATATATTCTCATGGTCCTGATGGCTTCCATTGTTGTTGACATAACAGGGAGATTTCTTTAGAGTAGTTCCACAATAAAGCTTTTTGCATTAATGAAACAGTGGAGCTCGGTCTGGTGAAGCTGAATTAGACCTCAAGTGGTTTTGAAGAGATGTTTCAGCAGGAATCCCACCCAAGTGGCGATCACACAGTCTTTCAACGGGAAATGCTGCAGTTTACAATGCCTGTTTAACAAAGATATTTTCCATCCTGCATGTTTCCCTGATATAAACCAGAGTGAAAACATTTTTGGACAGATGCCAAGGGAGGTTTATAAAAACAGATGTCAGTTCCAGACAATAGATCACATCACATTACAACAATCCCAGAAGTGTTCTGGCAAGACTCACATCTAGAAAGCCTAAAATAATAAAACAAAAGCAGTGAAGCTACTTATCAAAAGTCTTTTTGTTGGTACTTTTAGTTTTGTTTTGGGTTGTGTGTCTAACGGTCTTACACTTGGCTGATGAATGGCTTGTTTGAGTTTTGGTTTTCTATTTTTATTTATTTTTTCTACCTCCCATCTCTTTTTCATGTTTAACAATCCAGAAGCCAGAAATAAAAATGGTTGTAACCTTTTTTCCAATTCTTAGCATGTTGATAAATTAGCAAGAAGACTGTAACACTGCAGAACTCCTTTTCTGTCAAATCTTTTGGACCATTTTTAGCACCAATGTAAATTTTTGAAAACAAGGTACTCTAGCAAGAACATTCCAGTACATGACAATTGAAGAATAAATTTCTATATAGACTTAGTTACAAGCATGGTGACAAAATCACAGATTTTATCAGAAAAATACAAGGTTCACATAATCATGTGCTGAAATATATACACATACATAAATAAACTGCCACTACACTAACAACAGTCAGACAAAAATGTACAGTAAATGAGTTCAGAAAGGATTTCTGAAGCCTGTTCATTTAAAAAATTTTGCCAAAAATGAGGAATTATTGGAAACAAAATTGTAGAACAGAATAGAAGAAAAATATTGACAGAAGAAACTTAAAAGATGATTTGTGTTAGGCATTTCTCAATATATATGAAGATGATTTAGCCACACGGGGTGCTGGAAATTCTTCCGACTTTCAAATGACACACATAGCTGACCCTCTCACCTTTAAATATGACAGGCTGCAGTCTGCAGGTGTGTAGCAGCTGATCAGGCACCGCTACAGATACTTCAGGGGGCGAAAGTTGACTTGCTGAACCTCGTGATGAACTCTGTACGGCTGTAGTCTCTGGCACAAAAGGGAAACAAACACAGATAGGTATTTACGTTTAGCACTCAGTTCCAATAAGGCTAATTAGCTTGATAACAAAAACACACAGTGCCTCCAAAAACCTATTTGTACCTGATCTTGCTCCATTGGTGATGACAGAAGTCACTGATAATGTTGATAAAGTTAATGACGATTGTGCAGACTTCCCAGCACTCTCTGTCAAACTACTGGCGGAAGAATCAGGTGACCAGCCTTTGTGTCTCTTTTTTGGGGGACCAGCATTTGTCGGTGGAACTGTCAGGTTAAAAAAAAGAAAATACAGAATACGTTTAAATTAAGTTTTTTGTCCTATCTTGAGTTTTATTCCAGTGTTTTAGAGCAAATTATTTGTAATTTTTCAATCAGTTCTCTCTGAGAGCGACAAACTAAGGGACACAGGAGTCACTTTTCTCAACCCAACACCTCACAAATTAACACATTTACTACAAGATGACAGGGAGACTTTTGTAGATACTGTAATGCAAAACAGTTGTATTTTAGTCATGCATTTATCTGTCTTTTCTTCTCAAGTACCTGTTAAAATGCTGTAATAATGGAAACACATAAAAGATGCGCTTGTTAAAAGGGCAATGAAAAAAAAAACACCACCACCAGGAAGGAAGTGTTTCATTCAGATATAATGCAGGGTGAAAAAGATGAGACAGAGAGAGCGGGAATTTTACAACCTGGGTTTATGGAGGAGGCAGAGCGAGAGACAGGGAGTGAGAAGGACAGAGAGGCAAACAGAGGAGAAAAGAGAGGTAGATGTTTAGTGCTCTGATGACTGCCAAATCAAAGCAGGGAAAACAAAGGACCCTCCTCCCTCACCCTGACATAAAAAGTAGCTAGTGGGCTCCTGTGAAGCAGACGGATAGAAAGGGGAGGGACTTCAAGACAACTTCTTGTTTGTATAAAAACAAGAAGTTGTGTTACAAAAGCAGACATTGCCTGCATGGATTCTAAGTAGAATCATGTATGCCGTTCGGGGAAATTACACTAATGTCATACAAAAAACCCGTTAAGGGGAATCTGTACCAGTAACTGATGGTCTCCCAGGTCCCGACTGATTTAAAGATGGCAGGGCAATGGCGGAAGCTGCTGTGTGGTTTCCATTTATCAGGGTGGTGGAGACATCAGCTGTCTGAGGCTCCACGTGTGATCCTTAAAAAAAGACAAAAAAAAAAAAAAAAAGACGACAAAGATTTATTAGAGACAATTATGTTTTAGAAGACAATGAAATGATCAGAATCAATAATATGTCTTTGTGTGATTTTTAACCTGTGGCACCGCCTGGTGTGTGTGACGAGTGAGCCAAAGCCGGGTTCGATGGCCGTTCATCTAATGTCAGGTGGCCCTCTGAGAGACTGGCTCTGATCTGTCTTATCCTGATATCTGAAAGACATGTCAAACTGGGTGTCTATGGAGACAAATTGAATGTCTTTTACATTAATGAAAGATATTAGAGAGTGTGTATACCTGTGAGAAGGAGCGCAAACTTTGAAGTACGAGGGTTTGAACACCAGAAACAAAACTCTGACCAATCACAAAAGTTAAGCACATAAGACAATAAGAGACTAGCTGGACTAAATAAAGCCTTGTCATGAAGATGACTAAAGCCAAAAATAGCTAAATCCACTTCAGTACTAAAGACACATTCGCATACCATCTTTGTAATGGTATGTGAAACTTATCAGCAGGATTCACCTAACATCCTGAGGAAATGTCCAGAAGACCAAAGGATGAGTTTTGTGCAAGCACTGCAGCAAATTCTCCTAACTCTGAGTATGAAAGTTGTTGCATCACCCTGTTATATTCTGAAATGCACACAGGTTCATATTCACTCATTGTGTGTGCAAATAATCTAAGTCTGGAAAAGGCATAAACAAAAAAGCCAAAATCAAAAAGCCTCATTGCATAATTTTCAGAACATATTATACATAATGTTTTGCCTTTGGGTGCTCTAAGCTGGGGTTCCACTTTGTATTCTTCTTCTGATTTCGAGATCTATCAACTAGTCTGAAATTCCAGAATAAGATTAGAGGATACAACAGGAAGTGACTGGTGTCACACATGGAAGGAATTCAGGGCTGATGAAATGTTTTCAGTGAACGCTGCTTTTGCTTGAATCTGCAAGAACCGTCAATTTTTTCTCTCAGTTTTTCTATGGAGATAAATCTTGTTAACACAAATAGTAGATTTTTGTGTTAACAAAAATCCAAACAATTGGATACAGCTTAATCTGATTGTTCTTTTTGGAGGGGCAAAGTGAAGAAAAAAATAAAATAAAACAGGACTCCAGACACTTGCCAATAATGTCAGCCGTATGCAGAGGATTCACCTCTGGTTTTGTTTGTATTTTGGGTTGTTAGACCAGCGTTAGTATGTAACCAAACCCTTTTCAGGAAATAAGCCTAGAATTCCTCTGTGTTAAATTCCAGCCTCTCAACACCTACACCCAAGCGAAAAAGCAGATTAGGAGAAAACCTGACATCTTTCTATAAACTCTTAACTCCAAAATCTCACACTTTCAGTTCCAAACTACTAAGTTGAAATAATTACCAAATGAGCAAAAACATCCAAAAACAGTAGGGGTAGTCCCCTTTAAGACTCTAGAGCAGTCTTTACACCTAGCCACACAACTGCTTTCTCCACCTGCTGTCCATTTTCACTGTGACCTTCAGGCTGTTTCTGTGCACACTCTAACATCTCACCTTTGACCCCCCTAAGACCGTGTCTGACCAGTCCATCTGGTCACACCCACACATTCACATCTTTGCAGTCAAAAATGCAGCTTCCTCCAAGTTAAACAGACAACCCAGATCATCCTGAACAACACAAGCATTTGGCAGGTGTTTTGCTGCCTGTGTTTAAAACAAAAACATCTCTAGTAAGAATTCGTCGCCGAGTTATAAAGTTCACAACACAGCTAAATGACTACCGGGGCTCTCCAGTGGTTAAAATCGCAGTGTTTTACTTTTGCCGTTTGCCATCTTACACATTCAATATGATGTGTATGATAGAGAAAGATCATCAAGGCAATTTCCTACTTATGTTTGATTAAATAAATTACAAAGTCTAAAAGGGTTAACAACATCTTTAGTGTGAAATTGTACAATTCCTCAAGTGGAACGTCAAAAAAATAATCTAGATTTTTTGTAAAAGCAGTAGCTCCATCTTTTACCATTTCCCCTCCAGCAAATGGGAGCACCCTTGACCAGCATGCCCTGGTTGTTGCGGTAGAGATGATACTTCAAGTGCTTCTGTTTCTTGGGCTGGGTGCTGAGCTTCAGGTTAATGTGGTTGGAAAACTCTGTGAAGTAACGGAAACCTTTCTCTCCACAGCCCAAGCAGTTTCCCGAGAAACCTGGAAGAGGATTGAGCAAACAGATCACATTATGTATAATGATCATGTGGATAATATCACCAATGCACTCAGAAGCAAAAAAAAAAAAAAAAAAAAAAAAAAAAGATTTTTGAACTGAACTTTACTTACATCTTCTAATCTTTTTAACAGAAAATCATGTCACATTGTCCCGAGAAAGTCTTCTGTCTTACCAAGCAGGGCGTTTCGACCCCGTTCATCTGGCAGGAAGCGTCGGTCCACAGCGCAAACCAGCAGGTTGTCAGGGAGGGAGGGGGATTTCACCCCAACTGGCATGAACCCAGGAGGAACATCCAAGTTCTCTGACGCAAGCGAGGACAAACGCAAATCTTTGCCAGCCTGACAGAAGCCTGTTAGGAGGACAAGGAAATAAATGTTTTCACTAAATCTTCATGAGATTAGCCATTTTAACCACACAAATACTTTTATCAAGTATGTGTCCACTTACACATTTCTTTTGTTTTTGTTTATTTGTCTTCATGTTTGAGATCACTAACTTATTTTATATCAGGAAAAATAATCAGCATGTGCCTTTGAAAACTGGAAATGAGTCTTTTTTATTGCTGTGGATCGATTTTGGATCACTTTTTAAAATAATTTTCATTGTGTCCCATTAATTGACAACGCTGACATTTTAAAGTAAAATCCCCATTTGGCACACTTTGACCAGATTAAAAACACTTCTGTCGTAAATTGCTGAAAAAGTGCTGTTCTGTATTTCCACATATATAAACTTGTACATGCCATCTGTGGTGCAGCATCCCTCAGGTGGAGGTTTCATCTGATAGGGTATCGGTGGGCTGTTGGACTCAGAGCCATCTTCATCCTCTTCGTCATCATTGAATGTTCGACCTAGTTAGAATACGAAAACATTTCACGGAAAATTGACATACGACAGTAAAAAGTTTCAATGATGATTAAAACAAATGTTTTAGACTTAAGGCTAACGATGGTGAATATCCTGAACCTGGACTCGCTGCTGCTTCACCTGAATATTTCTTCAACCCACCATCCTGCATAAACAGCTGCTCTGTCTCAAGATACAGCTGTGAGAAGACAGGCCGAGGCACCACAGTGTTTGACCTCAGGGATGCCTCGATGGAGTTGTGGAGGACCTCCTCGAAGCGTGTGGACCGCAGCTGGCCTGCATAAGAGTTCCCCATCGGCGTCCTGGAAGCACACACAGCAAACCCGTACTGAACTGAAAAGTATTGTGGTTGTTTTTGTTTGCTTTAAAGTGCTCACAAAAAACTGAAAGTGAATCAAACAGGGACATAGTGTTTGGCTCCCTGTAGCTCAAACACTACCAAATCATATTATTTTTGATTTGGTAGTGTTTTCTCAGTGAAGGAAATAACACAAACTCTGAGGTTTTAATAATTCTAAAAATTGAAATCATCATATTTTATGTTTATATGTTTTAAAATCTCCCTGGCATCAATTTAAAAACGGCTTTGCTGAGTTATGTGAACAGAGTGGCAGACACATTCACACTTGTGCAAAATAATTTAACATCAAAAGCACATCTGCTCTCACTGACACACACAGTTCCAATAGGGGCTTAAAATGTGGCTGTGGGTGCAGGGCGTTTTACCAAAGAGCATAATATAAAATCAGCTGCGCTGACAGAGTCAGAACACCCTGACCTAGACACAACTCCCTCCCTCTGTTTTTCTACTTTCTCTCCAAGAGCATTTCTCTAACGCCTTCTCTCCATGGTGTAGTTCAGCCTAATCTTAAACAAATCGTTTACACAAGTAAATGTAACAAACTCAGATGGTTAAGAGGACAAATATGTCGTCGTAAACTGAAAGAATAAAACCTGACTGAGCATGAGCCTAATCCCTCTGCGTTAAACTCTGGCAGCTCCCAAGCTGGCTGACAAACTCACACAACTGACTTAAAAACCTGCCTGCACACATGACATTAATTGGCCAGGGAGCAACCTGAGGGTCAGCTTACTGCAAAGACATCGTCACACACAGTTCAAAGCACTCATAGTATGTTTTCAATAAGAAGCTGCATCTATCAATGTCCTACAATGCATTTTAAAAATAAACAGACACTAAATTATAATGTGTGGAAAACTCTCCCTCGTCATCACAGCAATAACTGCTCTTATAGTTGCTGATCAGCTTTGCTACTGGTAGCTTTGTACACCTAGGACTAGCGATGGACTCTGACCTCAACATTGAGAGCCACATAAAGACAGTTTTAAAGTCGGCCTTCTATCACCTGAAGAACATCTCCAGGATTAGAGGACTAATGTCTCAGCCAGATCTAGAGAAACTCATTCATGCGTTTATCTTTAGTCACATTGATTATTGCAACAGCGTCTTCACAGGCCTGTCCAACAAATCAATCAAACAGCTGCAGCTGATCCAGAAGCTGCTGCTCGCGTTCTCACTAAAACCAGGAAGATAGAGACATAACACCAGTTTTAAAGTCCCTCCACTGGCTCCCTGTAGCTCAAAGAATAGATTTTGAAATACTGTTGTTAGTTTACAAATCACTGAACGGTTTAGCACCACAATACATCAAAGATCTGCTGTTGTTGTATCAACCTTCCCGACCTCTCAGGTCTTCTGGTTCTGGTCTGAACCAAAACGAGGAGAAGCAGCTTTCAGCATCTATGCACCACAATTTTGGAACAAACTTCCAGAAAACTGTAAAACAGCTGTAACACTGAGTGCCTTTAAATCTCGACTAAAAGTCCACCTATTTAGAATTGTATCTGAAACGTAATCAATTACAAATTTAATGATAGAACTGGACTTAATTTCATGTTTTGATTGTTGATTCTATGTTGCATGACTTTGTGTTTGTTATGATGTAAAGCACTTTGAAATGCCTTGCTGCTGAAATGTGCTATACAAATAAAATTTGATTGATTGGTATTTTGATGATTGGTCTTTGGTAATGAGTTCCCAAGTCTTAGAGGCTGGAAAACCACCTTGCCATTTCTTAATATTTAAGTCCAGACCATTAATATTACTTAGAAAAATAAAAAAAAATGGCAATAAAAATAAAAGCTTACTTTAAAGCTACATCTAAAAAAGCTTAAATAAATAAAAGTAAGCTTTTATTTCTAAGGCTTACTTTAAAGCTACATCTGCAGGGGAATTACAATATTTTTAGGCTCATCTGTGGACAGATGAATGATCACCAATCAACCTTAATTTCTCTGATTGGTGATTGGAAGATTTCATACTGAAGAAAATTTATCGCCAAAGATAAAACTAAGAATCTGAAATTCGATGCAGTTTTTGCAGTTAGGACTTATAAAAGAGTAAAATCTTATAATTCCGAAATCTGTTTTTGGTGGATTCAAAACTACTAAGAGCCCCTATTCCCATTACTACATACATCACAGTGCTTTACTTGCAATAGAGCACAGCAATGTAGCAAATTATTATACTTCTATTTATCATACTACAAAAAAGTCAAGTCAGGTCACACCTCTAAGAAATGTCAAATTCAGCATCAGATTAGTGCATCTCTAATTGCTATTTATTCCAATACAATCTTCATTTACGTTGCTAAAGAAACCGTCAGAGTACAACATCAGTAACAGATGTCCTTGTACAATTATTTTCAACATTGACAAGTTAGTTACTGGGTCAACTATTGCGAGACTTGCAGCTTTACATTCACCTCGCACATTTAGGCTGAAGATGGTTGCAGTGACACATTCTTGACCACCTCCTGCCCCCACATTTTGAAAGGAGCAGCGCAGGCTTTTAGGGCCTTGCACCACCTTGCAGAGAGACGAAGTGATTGCGAGACAAAAAGCCCAGTCACCACCACACAGCCAGTGCTGACAGGAAGTAATCACACCTTCTACCAAAGAGGATGCTGATCATTTTACGACTGCAGACTGGAGGGGGGGTGATAAGTTGAACTGGGGGGTAGCCTAAAACCCTGAGCTTAGTCAAAGCTTTTCTTTAAAACACCATTAAATATTTGGTGAAAAATCCAGAAAATAACAAAGGAACTAATATCAATACCACTACTAATAATGCATAATATCAAATAAAATTCTTCTTGTTAATATTTCAATTAATTTGACACAAAAAAAAACCTTCAGGAAGGATTAGAATTTTTTCTGAAGTTGCTTCTTTCATCTACGTTTCAACTTGTGCTCTTGCTCCATCATGGATTCAGTATTTATGGCAGAAAACGGTATGCAGAAGAGATGACAGCAATAAGCTGCAAGTAAAACTTTTAGGGCTGCTTTGTTGATCTTTTCTCCTCCCACCTCCCCCTTCTTTCCTCTTTCCTTGACATGGAAGTGGGAGATCCTTTTATCTCCACCTCTACTTTTTTTTCCATTCGGCCTCTTTTTCACCCTAGGGAGAGAGACACTATTGTGGTGTTTTATGACCCCTTGAACCCTATTCCCATTACTACATATTCACACACACACACAGTTGCAATTACAATCCTTTAAAAAGAAATTCAAACACTATACTACCAAATACATTTTACCTAGAAACTAATACTTTAACAGATTTTTAAGGAACATTCTTTGTTTACATATTAAACTGGATGTAAGCATTATATATATATATATATAATTTTATAAATGTGTAATTTAAACTCACTTTGGAGAAAAAATATTTAATAGCACTGTGTAGTTTACACCAACGCTTAGTCTCAACTACAGTATCAGGTGAATTTCAAAACAAACACCCTGGCTCCCACACCGCAAAGATGATTTGAAGAGTTTGCAATTAGAGCTATATTTTCTTTGTTTCAAAAGTCAGCTAACGTATGCAAACACACATATATCATCTGTGCTGTGAGGGCATGGCTGAATTAGTTTGAGGGATGTCTCATGACCACAAGGTCAAAGGTGAGCCGAGATAACAATGTTTAAGTAAAGCTTTGATGTGAGCTATACTCCTTGCACAAGTGCACACAAATACACACACACGCATACACACACAAACACAGGGACTCCCCACCTCCCACCCCAGACACGCTCTCCCAGGGTCTCTAGCTAAGCGGACACAAAAGGCTTGTCTTAGGGAGGGGTGAAGGGTCACGGTGGGAGAGGTCAAATAAAGATCCCTGGCTTTTTTCTCTCTCAACCCAGCCCACATACCAGTCACACAGACACGCACATGCACACACACAAACACATAAAAAAAACATGCAGCAATACCAAGACTTTTATTTCTTTCTGTTCACTTCGACACGTGGGGTCTCCACTTACTCACATTCCCAGTATACAGCTGAGGAGATAACAGTGGACAAGATTTATGCAGTTAAACTATTACCAGAAACTGCACAGAGCTAGTTTGTGCCTCATACATGTGTTGTTCATACTGCATAGGAACACCAAGTATTCACTTAATTTTATGACAAATGAGGTAATTTAAGGAAAGGTCAGTGGGGAAAGGTCTTCACAGATTGGGAGATTCTTTCACTGTGTGTGTTTTTGTGCCTTTGTATTCGAAACAGATAAGATAATGTCGCTGAGGAATATCAAGCATCTGTTTCTGTCCTGGGTTGCAGAATTTAAACAGTGAAAAACATATCTGGCTTTACATATATTCTGACACCCACAGCATATGCAGCATCTGAGGTGGAAATTCAAATGGGAGCATCTCCAAGCAGTGACCCAGAGCAAACACTTCCATTCGCAGTTTTCTCAAAACACTGCATGGATGACCAATTTGCCAACTGATCAGACATCTCCATAGGCATCTATGCATTTATGCACTAATCCACTCTTTGTAATAGTCTGCAAATCACAGATATCTATGAAAATACTTCAGTCACTAAATCCCTACAAGTTTCTCCCACTCAGATGCTCTATTTACCTGCATGAACAGGAAAATTATTTACAATGTCAGCAGATAATACAAAATGGTCTATGCAGGTTGCAGGTTATTGTCAATCTATATTTCACACCATAAATCTGCTGCTCACTGAAAGTTTGGTGGCTGCACTGCCTATCGCTTTCCTATCTCAGAGAATGTCCTTGAGCAGATTTTGTTTCTTCTGCTCTGTTCTGCTTACATAACTTTGAGGATACTTGTATTGTCTGGATGCATAAACATCTGGCTTAATATGCGCATTGGTTTGACTTTATGCTTTTATGATGCAGAATGTCTTTAAAAATTTTCATCACGTTGTACCACCGTAGTTCTTTGAAAAATAAAACCCAAAAAATAAAAACAGCCAGATGTGTAAAATGTTAAGACAAATTTGTATCAACTTATAAACTTTAGATAGTTGTATTAAAAAGACACATCACAACGAATTTATTAAAACTTTTTAAAGCTTATTTGATGACAACGAACACAAAATAGCCTCTCTGCAACTTAAAGTCTTGTGCATTTAACATGGTGAGATAAAAAGATATAAAATATTCGTTTAAATGCAGATAAAAGCAGATCATTAGTCCATAGTAGTATTTACATCTTGTTTTTTAAACAAAGCTGGAGTAAAATCTAAGTCTTAATTAATTAACTTTAGAGTTGTATGCAACTTCACAAAGATGTTAAAACATTTCAGTACGAGGTTTTGAAAGGAGATAAAAAATAAATGAATAAAATGTCAAAAGGTAAAGAAACCGTGTGGTATTCCAAAGTACTTCACTGGTGTAACGACTTATTAAACATCAACAACAACTGAGTTTGCTAAGTGATATTTTTATTTTTTTTACCATTTCGAAGTCTTCTCCTGAAATGAATAAAGCGACACAGACACAAGATGCAGGGCGGCCTTACCTCTGCACTCCAGCGCCAGAATCCGAAAAACTACTTTTTTTCTCACAAAGCGAATGGATTGATCCCGCGTGCTGTCACCATGTCACCGGCGCGAGACCTGCAGCGGGACTGGCTTTGGTGTCGCGCGTGTCATCACCTCTGATCCGCCGCGAGGTCCCGCCCCTTTCCCCCGGAACTGTCTTCCGGTCAGTCTCCTCGGCTTGCGTGTTAAAAAGCTGTCTACCAAAAAGCCATGAAATATGAACGCAGAACAATAAATAGATGCGAAAGGAAAAAACAAAACAGATTGAAGAATCTTTGCTAAATGTGTGAAACCTTTAATATGTTTATGAGTTTCATTTGTGTTGATCTTATTCTACGGTATTAAATGTAACCATGCTATGGCGCCATTAAATCTAAGGATTAAAACTGTATTTAAGCGACTTTTCTTGTTTTTCTTTTCATCTACCCATCTCAAACGAAAAAAGAAAACTAAAAGCAAAACTTTCTGTGTCCTGCTCACATTTTCCATGGAAATGACTCAAACGCACATTGGGTATTTGAACTGCCTCACTCCCATCACATTAGTCAAAATTAAAAAGTGCCAGCGACAGCATAAACTATGAAAACAAATGGGTTACTTGTGCTTTATTCTTTATCAACTTACAAGTTCTGACTAAAAAAAATGTTTATTAAACTACTTTTATCGACTAATTATGACATCAAATGCCAAAACAGCTGTCTGTCCTGGTATCCTACAGATAAAAATCTTGGAACAAAAACTCTTTCGGAGGTTGAACCACAAAACACTTCAGACGTCCAAAAGATGTCTGTCGCCCTCTACTGGACAAAAGAATGCCTTACAGCGAGAGCCAGGGAATTAAAGAAGTCAACACCAGGACAAAATACTTTGGATGAATGGTGAGACACATTTTGTCTCACCAAATGTGATTCTGGTGAGACAAAAATCACATTTTTGTACAGAGAGGGTTTTTACAGATCAAGGTAGAATTAACAGACGCTGACTTGCTAACATTGTGCTAATAATAAACAGAAGTCATCTTTTTTGACTGCTTGGACTAATAGTCACGATTTCTTTTAAGATGTCATCAGATCAGTGAACAGTTTTCTGTTTGTGATCAGAACAACTTCCAGAAGCTCAAAGATGTGCCAAGTGTTCCTGCACCCTCTGCAAACCAACAGATGAGTTCATTTTCATGCCACACTACAACACGCTGAAGGTATAATTGGTTTCGTAATCAAAGTACTTCATCGTGGTGGACACACAACATCTGTTTTGTTCGCATCAAATATTCATTTAGATGTAAAAATGTCATGCATATACAGATTTTCAGTTAAAACATAAATGAGTTTCAGTTTGACTTTTTAACCATTTAACTTAAAGCACAAAGGGAGAAGAAGATTTGCATTAATTGCAGGTGTTGCATGTGGTGCAACCACGAAAAAGGAAATTACATGTAAAACAAAATGATACTACTAATATTTCAGATTAAAAACCTCTGATTATTTCCACAGGGCCTAACCATTTCTGACTCCAGTCCCCCTCCTAATTACGGCTTACATTTTGTCACTGGGAATCCCATACTTCATCCTTTCTGCTGTCCCAACTGGGCAGTGCCAATCTGTACAGTGGCACAGCCATGCCACGCCAACACAACATCCCCTGATGGGAGAACAGGTGTTGGACAGGGTCCAGTGGAGCAGAGAGGAGCGGGCTGCCATGATATATCAGATGAACCGGCCAGCACCAACTCCCTGGCCCGAGGGAGGGGGACCCAGCCATTTATTAAGTGAGTGAGTGTGTGTATGTGCGTGTGTGTGCGTGTGTGGGTTCTGGGGTTGGGGGTTTTGGAGGGAGCAGCAGCAGGACAACAATGAACCCTAACAAAACTGATTGGGACTGAAAGACCCAACAGGGAGGTGAGCTAATCTAAGAAATCCCCAAACATAAACCACATATGCCCAACAGACAGAACCAAAAAAAACAGAACAACGGTCTTGACGTTTTCATTTTAAAAAATATATATTACTCTAAAAGATTGCAGACTTTTTCCTCAGACATTGCTTTTTTGATTAAGAATAATTTTGTCTTATGTTGATATCACTAAACTGAAAGAAAAGCACATTGCATGGGGCCTTAAAGCAAGACTTTCCTTGACCAATTCTGTGACTCTAAAACAGACAAAAATTAAGTTTCGAGATTAGTTTCTCAAGCCTCTTTACTGCTAATTTTACAGGCAAATGACATTGAATATGGTGATTTTCTAAGCCACAGTGGAGACATATTGGCCTAGGCAAGGCTTGTAGGTCCTGTTAATGGCTTGAATATAATATTTTATGTCCCGTTGCTATAGCCACGGTGCTTAACTTGTGATGTAAAAATAGTCCGGCCCATTCATTTTAGTATAAATACCTCACATCATTTCAAGACACAGACTGAGGTGTATATAAAACATGTCTATTTGAATGTGCCCTGGCAAAGGAAAAGGTATTGCTACTTTAAACATAATGATGGGCCAGGTCGTTTGGCTGAGAATAATGGTGGTTTCGCTTTAAAGCATATCACTCTCATTAGGTTTTTACACACTAGTCGTACGTAACTAAAGATGCACTTGTGTGGACACAGACACTAAACACGCAGACAGACACACGCCTGCACACCCACTTTGCACCCACACACGCAAACACGCGCATACTCATATCCACCTCTAAAGCCGTTAAGGCCCTTCGAAAAGAGGCCTCATTTGAGAGAAGCAATAAAATTTTTAATCATTTTATTACCAAAAGAGTATTTAACAAGTGGATAATGAAACGCCAAAGGCAGGTTAGCTGAGTTTAACCTTCATAGAGGAAGCCATGTATCACATGCTGCCCCCCAGGCATGTTGGGACAGAAATGTCATCCTCCATTATCCACCATACCTGAAGTGTGGCGTTGTTCGGTTGGCAGGCAGGCAGGCAAGCGTCTCGCTCTGCAAGGCCAGGCTGACGGGAAATTAGGGGGGAATTCAATTAATGGACGTTTTTTACGCGCCACGGAGAGGGCACCGCTGCACAGACACCTCAACGTGTGATGCACACTCTGGGTAACGAATGTAACACACACATACCTCAAAGCATATCCTCCACATCTCACACTGTGCAGGGTTGCTGATGGGACAGGAGATCAGGGGGAACACATGTTCTTTCCCCTGTTAACAGCCATTGTCTTGCTTTCAACTTTCTCCTCAGCTTTTTTTTTTCCCCCCTTCCCTGTTCCAGTGGACAGCCAGCTTTGTCAAGTTCTCTGCTCTAAATAATTCTCCCTGATATGATAGTGGAACAGGGTTGCTCTGCTTTCATCCTCAGTTGGTCAATTAAGGAGAAAATGAGACAGAAAGGAGTGCTCTGAGTGTACACCATGAAAGAACCGTACCCAACCGCCTGCTTTCCAATTGCTCATTTAATATACTTTCAAATTGCTATGCAGTGTACTGCAAATGGGAGTGTTGTGCATGTAATAGAAAGTGAGAATACCAAAGTAAAAGAAAACAAAAAAAAGCCTGGGGGCTGGACATCATATAGTCTAGAGAATGTAATAAAAGTGGTTTCATAGAAAAGCAATCAGCAAGTTTTCAACAGATGAGAATTACACCTGCCACCCCTGGCAGCACCAAAAACAGGTCCATACATTATATCCTGTAATTCCTTTGTCACAGACAGCAATAATTTATGCCTGATAACAAAAAAATACTTTATTTTCAATAACAAGGTTCTGTGGTACTTAGAGGGACTGGCCCCCAAAGTTAATTGAAAAGTGTCCTGGCTCTCATTTGCATAAGAAACACATTTAAAGGTGAAAAATTATAAATAAATACACGACCACCTGTGAAATATGGCTTTTGGCCTGCTGGTCATTTATAACTTTGCCTTTAATTACGTGACAGGCTGGGCTTCTGTAGCTGTAATGAGAGGCTGGAGTGATGGAGAGGAGTGTGTGAAAGACAGAGGGCTATAGGTCATTCACTGTATGATCAGACACACATGCCTGCAGATGCTTCCTGATAGACAGACACAGGCAGCATAGTGTTATATATGTATGAACACCCACACCTGCCCTGTGTGCATCTAAGTGCACATATACAGAAGGTGACTTTGCATGCACATGGTCACTTTTGTGAAAAGCAATTCTGCTTATGCCTGACTTTTTGTTTTAAGCTCGCTGACAGGTCACATAGTCATTTTAAATACCATTCAATTTAAATACCTTAAATTGTATTTAAGAAGAGTCCTGAATGTTATAATTATAAGAGGGACAGATGATGAACCAAATCAATAAACCATACAATTGAAAATAAAATAAGGTGTTGCAGCTCTTCATTTCCTCTTCCTACAAACTTGTTAACTTGTGCTAGATGTTGGCGACCATGCTGGGCTCGTGAGTAATCACCGGTGCGGTTTTTTGTTCACGACGTGTTCCCAAATATTCTCTATCACATGTCCCATTTGACTTAAATCCGTTCAAAACAAATATTTATTTTACTGCACATATTTTTGTATGCTTAGGTTCATGAGCTCCAAATTGCACCTGCTAAATGTTATTATTGAAAAGTGTCAGATTCAGGCCATGTAGTACCAGTAATCATACCACAGTTAGATATGTGTGGTATTGAATTGCCAAATGCATATAATCAGGCTTAGAAACAAGCAAGTGTAGCAGAACTGGGGACTGGCATACCTTAACAAAAGATGGGATGGTAGATATGCAGAATGTTGCACCTCTGGCCACTTTTCTCCTTTTTTCACCCACCCTTCTTACTTTTCTTTTATGCAAAAAGAAAACAGCTTGCATTGCCCTGCAGGTACTACCAGAGTGCTGCGCTGTGCTGTGCTCACTTTCACCTTTCTGTGCGGTCACATCCCAGTAGAACTTGAGTTGCAGCAGCCACGCTTGCAGGGCTGGTCTTTCTCTGCGTCCACATCGACACGCTTAAAAAAAAAAAAAAAAAACTCTCTTCTGTCTCAGTGGAGAAAGAAGGACGAAAAAGGAGGGACATGGAGAATAAGGGAGGTAGACTGTAGGCATGGTCCATTCCAGCCCTGATAGTCCTATAATAAGCAAGAGAAGGCCATATTTCACCATTCCACCCTCCAGAAATATTACAAGATAGACAAGCAAGTAGGGGCTAATCCCCGGGATGAAATTAGCAGTGGAGGGGTTAGTGGCAGGATGGAGATATAATAGAATGGGAGGGTGTGGTGGAGGGGGGAGGGACCTGGGATGGGTAACTGAGCCCTGCTAGAGGCAACTCGTCCACAGGGATAATTACAAGATGCTCCTGGGGTTTGTCTGTGTGTCTGTCGGCAGTGCTGGGCCGGCCTTCATTTTTGATGGCTCAATTTTCAACAAGGGGAACTGGTTCTCTCTGTCTGTGTGTGTATGTGTGTGTGTTGCCCTTTCTTTCGGTGTCTCCAGTGCTTTAGATACATAGTAAAAGCTATTAAAATTGAAATTGTTCTAGGGGCAGTGAGCGAATGAAGGAGCGAGGTGACACGCTCAACCCCCCTGACAGACTGTTTAATAATGGCTGTACAGTACTGTGTGTGCATGTGTGTTAAGGGGGAAAGTAAGGCCTTGTGCAAAGATTTATTTTTCTTCTAACAATAATTTGCAGTGACCATCTGAAATCTGTTCCTCATATTATTTTATAGACTTCTGCTCTTTCAAATACATTTTCGGCTTTTTTAAAAATGATTATTTTAAAGGCATAATAGACTCCGTAAACTTTAAATGCACTGCAGAGAAAAAAGGACATTCAATTTGGATGTATTTTTCTGAAAATATCAAATGCTGTGTATCTGCTCCTTTCTTCTGTTTTACCAGAAAATGGCAACCAAAAGTGACAACAGATTTGATTCTCTGGCTATTTAAGACCTCCTTTAACGATTCTCCCCTCCCTCCTCCGTTCTGGTCAGTGGTGAAAGCTGTGAGGTGACCATGGCAGCAGAAATCTTTGACCAGTACACTGACCCCTCTCCAGGGAAACAATGACTTTGAAAGTGCTGGACCCCACGCACATGCACACGCGCACAAAATGAAGGATGGAAAGGGCCAACTCGTTTATCACTTTAGCAAATATAACAAGCTATTATAGGAGCACACAAAAGAAAAGATAAAAGCAGTTGCACTTAGGCCAATAGCTCCATTCACTCATGCACATTTACCACCACAGAGCAGCATGTACATCAAATATCTACACAGTGACAAAGGAAAATTTTTCAGCTTTTAAAGGGTTTTTCAATTTCAAAGTTCACACTCCAATCTAATTTTTCCGTTTTAACATCATGAGTGCCAACCACTGTTTACAGATCAATCAATATTTTTATTTTCCTTATAACCTAATTTACTAGCATATTTATTAGAAACCTTTTTGTAATCGATATGTAAGAGGTTTCCTGTTTCATGCAAACATTTATATTGGAGTCAAACATGTTGACGGCAATCAAGAAACACAGAATTACACAGTGAATAAGCCCCTTGAGCATGTTGTTGTCTAAAAATGTTTGTCTCATGTGAGGGGGAAATGCTTTAGGAGAACATAGACAAGAAAAGCAACCGAGATTGCAGGTGAGACCTGTAGATGGAGCTCTATACCAGGAAATCGTCCTGAGTTGTGCCGGAATGTTGAACCTGGCTAAGAGCAGCGATGCACATGTGTCTGAGTGTGTGTAGGTGCGCCTGTGTGAGAGGCAGAAAGAGAAAAATAGATCAGGAAAGATGTGTGTAAGAAAGAGCAGAGAGGAAGGTTTACAGTACCTGACGTTACAGAATAGTCTAATGACCGTCCTTCTTTGTCTTTGAGCTGGGGAGACAGAGTCATCCAGCACATTCAGCACCAGAATAGCCACAGAACAACAAAGCATAAAGTGAAGTTATAAACAAGAGGGAGCACACTAGATCACAAAGAGAGATGGGCCCTGTGCGACATTTTGCTTCTGATAAATGCAGCCTCTCACATAATTCACAAATTCGCCCAAATGCTCTGCCTGCAGCCTCCAGAAGATTTAAAAGTTCTTATTTCAGCACGCCAAAACTTTTATCTAAATGGGACGAGCTCAACAGAACACTGCAATGCACCCAAAATATCCGTATGCTACACATTTAAAAATGTAAAACATGCACAAAACATACAGATATTTCAGAAGGTTAAATGGATATCAGCTGATTTTCATTTGAATCATCTTCAAGTGTAAAAAAATAAATTTTTAAAATGTGGCAACAATAACAAGCACATATATATAAATATAATGACTAAATCACTTTCATGGACAAAGTTGATAAACAAATTCTTTGACTGTACCACACTTGAAGTCTTACGCCGCATTTCATTTTTCACAATTAATTTAATAGAAAGCAAGTTAGGTAGCAATCATAATTTTTTTTTTTAATCGCAAAGCACAAAAGTATGTCAGAATTACTGATTTAAAAACTACACTTGAAATTAATATATTTTATATGATTGTATGGTGTTAACATTGACTGAGTAGGAGTCCAATTTAAGAATGGAAAAGCAGATGTGACCGAGTGACACATTCACAACCCCTGCTTTGCAGTTTTGTTCACACAATTAAAACCTTCACTGTAAAATTTGAATATATATAGCTTTTATATTCAAAATAAACAATCTTACTCTGTATATTTGTAATTTGGCTCATAATCCTCGCACAGAAAAATGAGGATAAAAATCTGTTTAAAATTAGAAGGTTGAAATAAAACCAAAATGTGAAAAACTAAGAATTTGGTTTTTGAAAAAAGATTTACACTGGCAAGAAATGTTGAGGATCTTTTTTTATTTTTTCTTTAAACATTTATTTACTGATTACAGCTGCAGGTCATTTTTGGAGCATGACCTTCAGAGAGTACAGTTGAGTTGCAGATGCACAAAACTTGCTGTCCTGAGAATGACTCAGCCTTCCTGTTCTGGAACTCTGTGTCATTATTTCATTTCACTCGTTTAGTGTTTGCGATATTTGAAGCAGCTAATATACACAGAGACACAGATGAGGCTGCTTTTCAATTTGTCCTGCACGATTCCACACATCCTGTGAACTAAAGACAAACAATGAAAATATTCTGGTGTATGTTTCAATGTCATTTATCTTTCTCTAAAATACTATTTACATTTCTCTGATACTTTTATATGGCAACAACAAAACAACATTTTTATTCTTTAAAGTGTACAGAAAATAAATGCTAGTGTTTATTCTTAAAATAATTCATAGAAATTTTACATTTTAATCTTTCTTTCCTGTACAGGAACTTGCTTCAATTGGTGCCGTCTGTGAGGTTAAAGGTAGAGATTAACTATGAAATGAGCCTCATGGGAGCCACACAGGTTTCAGGATCTTGCTCAAGCACACTACAGCTAAAGAAACAGTTCACAATAATATAAAGACAAAATGTCTCTACACACTTTAGAGACAGAAAACAGAAAATGGTCTTATTGTTAAACATGTTCAATATATATTAAATATGTTTGCTTTCTTCAGCTGTTTTTCTTTAAAAAGCTTCCAAAATTTTTCCCAAAAAATCTTTGAAAGGCTCGAACCAATCGTTTAAACATTTAACCTTTATTCGAGGATTAATAAAAACAAGATGTTTATGAAAGTAGAAAAAAAGATGTTCTTTTTTAAAAATAATGTCAAGTCAGATAACTTTGTTTATGCTCTTGTCAGCAATAATTATAATTTCCTTTATTTTGCATGCAATTAAGAGAGGCTTAGACTTAACCATCATCACCTCTGTACACCCTGAAGGAGTCTCGCACATGCAGTATATGGACACACACGCACGCACACACACACACACACACACTGGTGGCTCTTTAGCACTCACCGCTTCACTGTTCTGCATGTTCATCTCAGCACAGGATGAAAATAAAGACATCGCCCTTGTCAAAGACATCCCAATGTCAGCAGTCTGTTTTTCATATTTCTTTAAGGAGTTCTGACTATGTTCCTCATCATTCCATGATAGTAAATAGAGGAACAAAGAAAGACTTCACATTGCATTTTAAAACAAACTTCTTCTTGTCAAAGTACACCAAGAGTTCTTTTAAAAATCATTTTATAATAATAAAATGCAATTATATCACATTATATATCTGTTAAATGATACTTGCAATTATGAGATTTAGTATTATTATTAGGTGTGTAATAAATTTTAGAAAGCACATAAAAAAAATTTAAGGACAAAAAAAGCCAAAACTAAAAAATATTTAATTTGATAAAAATTTGAAGTTATAGTGAAAAGATTGTATTACTTATTTGCAGCTTTTTCTAGTTCGTCATATTTATTTCCTATTTAATTATCATATGTACTTATTCAGCTGAATATATTCTTTTAAAATCCTCAGAAGGAGTCGCTGAAGTCAGGACATTGAGCCAGAAAGGAGATCAATGTCTTGACTTCGTTGTGTGCGTAATTGTTCCTAAGAGCTACAACTAATGAACTGACCAGCCTTGGGGAGGCATATATAAACCCATTATCTTTAATAAAGTCTGAAGGTATAAAATGGCTCTCTGAGGTATTTTACTGTACACTGTTCTTCTTCCAGTCTGTTAATACCTACTTCTCTTTCAAGTTCTCTGCATGATCTTTTGTTGCATTCTGGAACGTGTGTACAACTCTTTTTTAACCAAAAAATTTGCTTACAATTGCAAGATGATTGGACAACAAGATACAGAGCCAGATCCAAATTCAGGAAGAAAGCAAAAGATAAAAAAAAAAAAAGGCAAAGAGGTGAGGTGCAGTTAGTCGAGTATCTGTGTGTGTGAGCTCAGCCTAATCCTTTATTCAATTCTCAGCCTTTAAACATGACGAATTACATTCCTGTCCTCGGCTAATGCTTTTAACACATCCCTCTAAAAGGCCTTAATCAGGGGGAAAAGGCCTCAGTGGTGCTTCCTGCGCACTAACATGCAAAAACACGCATGCACATTTCAGCAAATACACCCACAGCCAAGCAAAAAAATGCTAATACATAATTTACTAATTTCATACACACACACAAATCTGCAAACACAGATACACACTTATACTCACGCAGACACATACACACAGGCTGATTAGCCTAGTCGTGGTGCTATCCACCCTGGATAAGTCACCAGGTGGATAATGTGCTGCTTTAGCGCCTTAATTACGCCATAATCTGTTCAGTGCCTCACCCCCCTGCACAGAAGGACAGAGAGAGAGTGGGGGGAGGAGGGCAGGCGAAGGTAGACGGGACAAGAGAAGAGCAAGTGGAGGGAGGGAGCGGAGGTAGAGAAAGCGAGGAGAAAGAGCCCCGAGGCACTGTGCTTCTTAACCCGTACCTTTTCCCCCTGATCTCATCTCTCATGTCTCTCTGGTCTTTTTGTGTTTTGCTTGCTTCCTTCCTTCCCTTCTCTTTCCTCCTCTGTGCTTACTTGCCTCCTGAATTCCTCGATACACCTCCCACGGCCCACCCATTTTACCACCCCCTACACTTCAGCCCTCAGAGTTAGTCTTTGTGGCCGGCCCTTTTGTGTTTGGCTTTTCTGTGCCCCGGTAGACCTCCTTTCTTTTACCCTCCTGCTGCCTTTCCTTTCGCCCTCACACTCCTGAACCACCCACCAACCTCCTGTCGTCTGGCCACTCTCCCTCCATGCACCTCACTCTGGAAGTTGGTGTGTTTCTGTATCTGAAGCCCTGCTGTACCCTGTACCTGTCACTGTGCACAGCTCTTTGACAAATCACGTGAAGGGCAGACTGAGTTTTGTAGGACGAGACAAAGCTTAAACATATGGCTACAGTGTCCCCAGGTGATCTGCAGTGTGCTGTAGGAAGTCCCTGGGAGTCCTTCTATATAACATTAGCTACCAGGTTAGCCCCTTTCTGTGTGTCTTAATGCTGCTGAATATTTGTCTGTCCACACAGTTCTGACTAAAGGTCTGTTGGAGATTTATGGACGCTATTTCTCACTATAACTTTACACATGTTTAAATGTATTCCATAGTAATATATCTTAAAATGGGACAACTTACTCATAACAAGTAATGCATTGAACAATGTTTATTTTTAGCAGAGAAAGTTTGAAAATGGTAAACATGATTCTGAGAATGATTGTTTTGTCTGAGTTGTATCCAAGTAAGGCTGATGACTATTTGGACAATATGTCCTCCTGTACCTCCTGGATCTTCTGGTCAATTTGTCTTTTAATTAATAACATGTATGTCATTTTTATCTGTTTTATGTTCTGTAAATACATGTTTGTTATAGTGATGCAAAACACCCAATCCAGCAGCATCATTCTTCTTTCTTGCTGTTGATTGGCTGTACCATTATTCTGTATGTAGCTGTGCATGATTACTCTCATATGCTTTCTGAGTGATCCACCAAGTAAAAGTATTGCATACTCTTTGGCAGGGTCTCCTCACCTGTGCCTTTGACTTGCTGATAAGCTCATAAAAATGCATTAGTGTTTTAGTATGCCTAAAATAGATGGCAAAGGAACACAAAACCCCCATTTCTATATATGAAAACAAAACAGATTTTTTAGACCACCTCCTCTGACTGCAGATGTACTTCCTATGGTAGTATATTGCAGTGGAATGGCCAAGAAAGCAGAGAAGTCTATGAGCTCAGTACTAAACATAGAGCACTGAAATTGTAGAAAATTTCCACAATACATGGTGTCATTACAAAATTACAAATTCAAGCAAAATAAACTTTTCCTTTCCCCCCCTTTTACATTTTTAAACAGAACTCATAAAAGCAATACTTACATTTGATAATGTAGACATGTTTCCAGTTATAACATAAGTTGTTTACTGTATCTTCACTTGCCTTCCAAATGGCACAAAAGGTTCTGCAGATTTAAAATAACAGAAAAATTAAAGGGTAAAAACAGGAAGTCTCACTTTGTACTTTTGGTTAAAATAAGTGGGACCTTCATTCAGTGAAGCTACTTAGTGAACAGTCTATCCAGAAATTTTACTCAAGTGAAAGTAAAATGTACAGTGCTGTAAAACTACTTAAACAAGTACTTTTTTTTTTTCACAAAAAGTTAATCAAGAAAATGTAACTGAGTAGATGTAGCTAGTTACTCCTCACCTCTGGTTCCAACAAAAAACCAAAAAAAACAACCAAAAACAATTTTGTTCTGGATGTCTATATCAGTCCATTACTTCGGTTGTAACTGCTCACATATACAACAATGAAGGTCTGTCTTTATGCGTCATATTGGACCCGTGGTTGGTAAGTGTCCAGCCCTTGAATTCAGGATAATATGTTTATGGGTGTACTCTGTCTCTTGTGCTGTAATGTGTCAAAGCTGGTCAACAAAAAGGAAGAATTTGTTTCAAAACATCTAAAGAATTAGAGTAGCAGGACTGTCTGTTTTTGACCTAGTCAAAGTATTTGGTTACTGATGTGAATACAAACACATACAGCCTCACAATAAAGCAAGTACCATCAGTTTTTTCTGCTAATGAAGATAAAGTGAGATATAAATTCTCACTATGCTCGGTGCCAATTAAGTGCCCCATTTAATGCTAATTAGACACTAAACCTCAATTTGTGTCATTTTATATTTTCTTTTTAGTTTTTCTTTCAACAAGGGACAGGTTCTGGCTTTTATATGATCAACAATGACACAAAATAAGGTTTAAGGTGAATCTAAAAACACAAGCTCACTGGTTTAGAGGGCTTCATTTGAACAGTGCATGCTGTACATACTGTGACAATCTATCAAATAACTAAAAACATAGACTTTTTTTTTCTCGGCTAGCCATTACTCAATAATGAGTGTTTAGGGATGTGGGTGGAAGGTCTTTAATAGATTGCCAGCTTTTTTTAGACTGTTCATTAACTTAGTTAAACAAAGAAAGCACAAGGTAGATTTAAATAGTCAAACTTTTTTCTGAAAGTCATGAAGTACCACTTCGAAAAGACGTGCATGTCTGTTCTAAAAGCTTCTATATAGTATTGTATTTATAGAACTAATTAATGTCATGTTAAAAAGAACTGAATCATACAAAAAGAAAAGAAAATGATAAAATACACGCGCCAATAGAAACTGTACGGGGAGTAGAGAAAGGAAGACAATGTCCTACAACATTCGGATGTTCTTTCCTTTTTAAACTTTAGTTGTATTTGCTGGTGTGCAGAATAATTTTGGGCTATGCTCATCTCCAGGGCAATGGCCTCTGGGGCAAACAGACCCCCATGGGGAACAGGTGTCAGGCAGGTGTGTTCAGTATGTGTGTGTGTGTGTGTCAGTGAGTAATGGCGCTATCAACTGGCCTACACGATCCATCATGCATGTCCCTGCCCCAGCACCTTTAAGGCCACAGCACAAATGCACAGACTCACATTTAAATTAGCCCATCTGCACACACAGTTGCATGCACACATAAATGCACGTCCACAAGGCACAGACACATTTAACAAACCAATCAGAAGTTGCCGTTCTCCCCTTTACGGACAAAGACGCGCAAACAGGGTACAAAATGCTGAACTCATTCTGTCACAGTTGTGCTGTTACATAAGACACAAAGTTTAATAAATCTTTGAAGAGTATTTTGTTTTTTTGATGGCTTTCAGTGGCTTACTGTAATGGACTGGAAAAGTCTTTGTGAGAAAATGTCAAACGTTAAAACCTTGAACAGATTTTACAAGTCTCCTGAACTAAAACTCTGATAATATCAATAAATTCTGCTGAATTGTTGCAATAGTCGAAAAATTTAGACTACTGTGAACTAAAACTTGAACCTCCACCACACATTACATCATTATCAACGACTTCCCGCAGTTTTTGCTTTGTTCTTTGATAATTTGTCTTTTACTTTTTGTCCTCTCGCCTTTGTTGCTGTTTTAATCTCGCACATTCATCTGTTGCCTTGTTGCAGAAAATCTCCTAAAGTCTGAACTCATTGCTCCACTCAATTATTACAGTCCTCAACAGGGGAGGATGGTGCTATAATTAACAAAACTATAAAAGTGAATTAATAAACATTAAAATGCAAAATAGCAGAATCAGAAAATGACCGGTGCTATCTATTAAAAAGAAGCAACTCCCTTGCTTTTTTAAGTCTTAATTAGCAATCAGTTCATTAATGGGTTGAGTGTGTTTTAGCAGGAGGGTGCAGGGGAGGTTACAAAGGGACTTTGATAGATTGAGGGCGCTCACTAAAGCCCAAGTCAATAAAATATGTACTTTGAAATGTCTGCTTTATTTTCATACAAACTACTTATAGTAGTATCTGATTTGCATTTAACCAATATAATGCTTTAAGTATATTATCATCTATAATTTAATAATATTATAATCCAAAGAACGGTAACACTATTGGTAAAAAAGGTTAATGTCAGATATTTTCATTGTGTTGTAGTAATGGCACACACTTAAATGATGCACAAAAATGAGCACAATTAATATTTTTGGGTAATCATGATAAAAACCATGAATAAGCCTATTCATCCATCCATACTTGACCAAGTTGAACACATTCAACACGTCAACAAATAATCCCTTAACTTGTATCTAATTTTACATTTTCATTGCGTGGATAATAGTTTTTTGTAAAAATGATTACACCTCTCAGACATTTTTTATGATACAACCACAACCTTTAGTGTATTTCAATTTTAAGTAGAACAGATCAACCCAAAGCAGTGCATAATTGTGAAGCTAAAGATGAGGTTTACATAGTTTTCATTTTAAAAATAGAAATGTGAAAAATTCAAATTAATTTTTATTCATCCTGTTGACTCTAATATAGAACTGCATTTGTTGTTTTTTTGTTGTTTTCCTTGACCAACTCAGTGAGAGAAAATGCAAAACTCAAATTCAAATCAATCTTGCCATAGATTATCAACAGAATTAAGGTCTGATCTTTGACTTTGCCTCTCTAACACTTGTAACTAAACCTCTCCATTCCACTTGTAAATGAATGTCTGCCTACATGCCAGCTTTTGGAAATCTATGAAAAGTTTTTCTTTTAAAACTTCCACATTACTAAACTCGACAAGGTTTAAACTATATAATTTTTTATTTTATTTTAGTTGAATCAGAGTATAACTGAAAAATCAAGGACCTTAAACCACTGAGACATCAGGCTGCCCTGGAAAAGCTATATTTAACAGTAGATTTTCTACCGGTCATCAAAGACCTACCCTTTTCCACCTATAACTCTCGGATGAATACACACACGTGGTCACACTATTCCACACATTTCTACACCTATACATACACAAATTAATACATATATAAAACCCAGCTCGATTTATAATAGTTGGCATGACCCCGCGACCCCTCTCAGGGAGGAACTAAGAGAGTTCAAATCGTGGCCTAATTACACACCGCTCCGCTTCATTCCCTCCGCCTTGCGCTCTCAGAAAGTAGAGCGCGCGGCTGCGGTACACACATAAGCAGTAACACACACTCATGTTCTGCTTCGAGAACAGACGACCCGTTTCAGACTGAGCTCTCCCACTTCCATCACGCATATACATAGTCAGGCATATTAGTTAACAACTGTTCTTTTAGCAAAATGTCATCCAATGTCTTCAGATGTGTTACTGTTTGCTATCTTGGGTCAAGATGTATTTTAATTCAAATGAGGCGCAAACATGTTCTAGACTTGTGAACTCATAAAAACCTCGTCATTTGAAATTTTCCATTAACACATGACGTAATGTTTGGGAAAACTATTGATACCAACTCAAAATTTTTTGTTCATCCTAGAAGATAATTATGTACAAGGAGTACACATTTAAACCGAATAATTGATTGATTTTATTGAAAAAGACAACCTGAACATTTTTATACACTTCTGAAAAATATTTGTAAATTTCTTATCTACATTACAGCAACCAAACCCCTTTCTTTTATGTTTTTGTTTAGATTTTGGCCGATTTTCCTCCCTTCCACAACCTGAAACTGGCAGGATCACTCCAAAATGTTACCATTACTTTCAGTCAGAGGAAAAAGATTGTCATTTCTAAATTTTCCAGGGATATGAATAATTTTGTGTTAGGGTTAACACCTGTTAAACATACATTAACAAAGACAGAAAAGACAAAAGAGTTAGATTCTTTTTCACTCGCGAGGAGAACGGACAGAGATGTGCTTCAGTTACAATCTCCTACCGCTCTGAAGCACATTTTGTCTGCTCCTCTATTTTATTGTTTCTAGGATCCCTAATCACAAGGACGCTGTAGCTCTAAAGGGAGGGGGCAAACAGCTACAGCGTCAAATGTTATTCACTAACTAACACACAATCATTCTGTACTAGATAATGTCCTTCCAGGCACAAAGATTAATAAAAATATGTAGTGATCTTAGCAATGATGGTTTTATTGGAGGCCAGCAACTCAACCGAAGCAGAGCTCTTCACCAAGAGGTAAACCTGCAGGAAGATTTTGTTTCTGCTCTCTGTCAGTGAGGCCCTGAGAAAAGAATCAGAGTAAATCAACAATACAAGAAACATTCTTAATTCTATAATGAGATTAACTTTAAGGAAAGCATCAATTAAAGATACATTATAAAGATCAATGAGAATAACAAATAATTGATTAATAATATCACAATTTCTCCAACATTTCCCCCCTGTTTATCAAATATTTGTTCTAATTCTCATATCCTTCCTAAACAGCCACTTCAAACAATTTTCAACTAGGAGTTCATTTTTAAGAAAGCAAACATGTTTACACTCAAGGTTTATACTCAGTCCAAAACTTACAATCAGGAAACACATCAAAAGAGTCCTCATCAGAGCTTTCTCTGTCTCAGGATCTTTTACTAGTAAAGGATACATCGGCATCATCTGGTTCCCCATGGGCTAAATTGCTGTAGTGATGAGACTATTAAACAAAGAACGCAGGCAAGGAATACAACAGCATCCACACAAGGTTAGAATGGCAGCAAAGACTGCCATCGACACTAAAGCAGAGGACACAAGGGTTCGGTACTTTCCAAAAACATTCATCCAGTCGCCCACCTGGAAGTATTCACTCCAGAGAACTCCTTCAGCTTACCATTAAGGGTACGGAGCCCTCAATGGCCTTCGTCAGGCTGCCATCAGCCGCTGTGTTGTTGGGTAGAAAAGTGCAGCATCTTTAACCAAAGATTGCACACACTCCCCCTCGTTCAGCCAGCACCATGTCAAGTGCAATGCGGTTCTGGAAAGCCATCAGTGATGTAGCGGCCAGCTGCTCATGCACCGCCTCGAAGCCTGCCTGTGTCCAGTTGCCCAGTTTTTGTACATTGTAATGGATGTAGTTGATTCTGTCAACGTTTTTGTTTAATGTGCACCACCAACAAATTGTGGACTCAAATCCTGCTGCAATTTGGTCGGCCAATTTATACTCATCTGGTACACCACGGGGAACACCAATGGCATCGATGTATGTAGGATCATTGTTCCTCCAGGTCAGGTCTCGCTTCTGCAACTGACGTCACTGCTGAGGCACAACATCAGTTAAAGCATGAATTAAATGATCAGCAGTCATAGGATAAACAAAAACAGGCAATAATAAAGAAATTAATGCAGACATCCCTGTTACCTTCCTAGTAATCTATTAAAAGTTTTGTCACCACTGCACACCACCAGACATCCGCACAAAAGACAGGGTTAAATTCATTGTTCACAGAGAGAACAGTCCAGTAAAACATCATTTGTCATACATCAAGTTTAATCTCTGTATTTTGCTGACGTCATACTTGCCCAGGAGACTAAAACAATGATAACAGAACTAGGTGGAAAACATACCTGAATACTCATCCTCATTCTGTAAACAGTGTTACAAGAATACATTTTCATTTATGACATGAATTGTTCCCAGATGAAAAACACAAAATAAAAACAAAAAGATATATTCACTTGTTATTTTCATTAATGTGCAAGTTCGTTCTGCTCCTAAAGACACTACAGGGTTGTGGACAATCTTCACCAGTTTTGAGACGGAAAAACTATTTGGTTTAACCCCCTTTGTAACCTGGACTTTGCCCTGTAGGTCGGTGAGCGTCCTGAGCTTGCTTCCCAATTACTTTTGAAATTAAATTACTTTTTGCAGTGTGTTAAATGTATCCAAGTTGGCTTTTCCGCTGCATCTGGGTTTTTAGTGAAATGTTCAATCCATTTAGAAAAGCATCAATTATTTCTAAACAATACTTCACTTTTATTCAATTCTATGAAGTCCATGTGCATTACTTGAAATGGATATTGCAGAGTAGGAAACTTTCCTCTAAGTGATCTTAGATTGCCCTGAGAGTTATGTTTTGCACATATCAAACAGGTCCTACAGAATTTTTTTTTAAATAAGAAATAAATCCATAAGTAGTGTAATGTTGATGTATCCTAACATCCCCCCTGTTGAGACATGCGAAACGCCATGGCTCAATATTGCAGCCCACTTATACAGATTTTTTTCTTGGTAAAATAGGTTTAGTTTCATATAATTTTCCAATTTTGCTCCATTTTTTATCCATAAATCCTTTTCATTTTGAGGACTTAATTGTTGCATGTCTCTTAAAGTTTCTTTCATAAATTTAATTTTTACGTCCACATGTAATACATTTATCTCTCCCTCAGCTGCTTTTTTTTTTTATTTTTTATTTTGTCTTCGAAGCATTCCCTAGGGACACCTTATCTGTCCCTGCAGTGTGCGCCGCACATTTACAGATTGCTAGTTGTTTTGGTAGGGTGCACGACTTGTAATAATTCTTTTAATAATTCTGCATGTGTTACTTTTGATGTTAATGGGTGAAAAAGAACTATAGGAGCTCTAACTTCTACTGCCATAGAAGCAGCAACTACAGCTCTCACACAATGTGGTAAGGCACATGCTACACTATCAAGTTTTGAAGAAAAATATGCTATTGGTCTCATTTTATCACCATGCTGTTAGACTAGCACCGAGGTCATGACATGACCTTTACAATCCACCATCTGAACAAAAGGTTTTTTTTTATTGATAATCTGGTAACGCTAACGCAGCGCTTGACACGAGGGCCTGTTTTAGTTTCCAAAGTCCTTCTTCTGCTTCATCTGCCCACAACAAAGAAGACATTTTTAAGATCTTTTTATACATTAATTTATTCAGAGCTGTCACAATTTCTGCATAATTAGGCACCCAGTTTCAACAATAGTTAGTCAACCCCAAAAAGGACATCATTTGTTTTTTTTGTTCGTGGTTTGGGAGCTTGGAGAATTGTCGTTTTTCTTTCCTCCGCTATGGTTCGTCCTCCTTCACTCAAATTATGACCCAAATATTTTAGTTGTCGTTTACACAGTTAAAGTTTATTTTGTTAACCTTATGACCTTCTTTAGCTAAATGTTGCAGAAGCGCTAAAGTGTTTTGCTTACAGGTTTCCCTCTCTGGAGAAACCAATAAAACGTCATCTATGTACAACAAAACTTGGCTCCCTCCTGGGGGTTGAAAAGTTGACATACTTGCACTCATTACTTGAGAGAAAATTGTAGGGCTTTCACAGTAACCCTGAGGTAATCGGGTGTATGTGTATCTTTTCCCTTCAAAAGTGAAAGCAAACCAAAATTGGCTCTCCTTCTCAATCGGTATTGAGAAAAAGGCATTACTGATGTCTACAACTGTGAATACTTTTGCATCTGGTCTAAGAGAATTCAACAATGTGTGTGGATCAGTCACATGTTTTGTGTCTGTGTACAGATAGGTCACAGTTATCTTGGCTGGGGTGACCTTGTTGAGTCTCGCTTCATAGTTCCTATCAGGCCCAGGAACTGTTTTGAACCAAAGTGTGACATGCAAATCATCAGGAGACTTTTGATCCTGTAGGGCAGAAATGGCTTTATGCCCCTCTGCCAGAAGTGTTTGTGCAGTGTTGTGGGGGTTTGTTGGGCACATCCAATGAATAAAAGTAATACAGTTCCCTGTGTCCCTGGACAACAAAGAAATCCCTTCTTTTATTCCTGTAGCTGATCTTGACATTTTCACCACAAATATTTTACCCCAAGAATGTTTTCTCTACATGTTTCTACATGCACCCGTGTCACAGAGGAAATTTACAGGTTTGCTATTTATTAGGAGAGTTATTTCAGGTCTTATGCTGTCCATAGAAAGTAAATCCTGAAGATTTAACTGGACCTCTTCACTCCCCAATTTCTCTGATCTTAATCATGCTGACTGTCCTGTGTTTTTTTGTTTTCTTTTCTTGGGCAATTTCTGGCTAAATGTCCTTCCTGCCCGCAACACCAGCACCCTGAGTAACTTGCCTGTAGTTTCCTCTCCCCCGTCGCCCTTTTAAACCTCTAAGGTTCTGACCTCTGCCCCTAAAGCCTTCTTTTCCTCTCCTCTCCTGATAGAACATTTGTTCCTCACCCTGGAAAAAGGCTCCTGGAACCTTTTCCTTTTCTTTTGTAATTTCTTTCTCCCCACTTTCTCGTTTTTGCGCTACTAATTGTACATCATCATACCCTTCCTCGTACAATTTTTCAGTTGAATTTGTTTTTTGTTTTATTTTATCCTGATCTTTAATAACTTTCCAGTCGTTTGATTTTAGACTGTCTGTTGGCTTAGTTTTACTTATCCATTTATCCATTTCCCCATTTTTTTTTTGTAAAAATTTGGACCAGTTGTGCCGACTCCTAGGGAGTCCTAGAAACTGGAGATCTGATTCAGTAGGCCAGCAATTGAAAGAACCTGTTGTGGTAACTCTCACTTCAACTCTTTCGAGTGGAGAGTTCTTGCCTGTGCATCCACAAGAGGTTTGCTGCTCACAATCCTACTGTTTTACATGAGATAAAATACCAAGTGGTATTTATACCTCCAATCACGCTCACATACACACACTTTTTTTTTGTTTCACGGATTTGAAGCGCCTGTTATCGCCGTCCGTTTAACCACGGGTATTCGTCGGGCCCCGTTCCCACAACAGGTGGGGTTCGTAAGATCTCAAACCACGTGAGGTTGCAAAACCCCGAACCAGGTGAGGTTTGCAAGTCCTCGTCCCAGTAGGGTTTTACAAGACCTCCAGCGAGGTAAGGTTTACCAACCCTTATTTTCTAGTTTATTTTATTTTTTTACACGGAATTTAAGCGCCTGTTATCGCCGGACTCCGCCGTCCGTTTAAACACGGGTATTCGTCGGGCCCCGTTGCCCACAACAGGACAAGGTCTCCAACCTTGCAGCACCAGGCTCCGTACACCTTATCGCGGAACTTTTGCGCCAGGACTCCGCTGCCCTACACGGATTTTGTGCAACTATTTTTACCTGTTAGAGTCTAGAATTGACAGGGTTTTCACTTGTGCGCGCAACAACCTTCAGTCAAAGAAGAAGTCACTCTTCTCTCACACAGAAGAATGACTTACTCTCTAAAACGTCATTCGCCACTTTTTAAAGAAGAATCACTCACCCTCTCTTGTCTTCCCTGGAGTGTCGTCAACCTTCAGATCCCAGCAGGCAGGCCGAGCCCAGTCCTTTAACAGGTTCTCTTGCCGTGCGCACGGTCTTACTGGGGTCCGCCACACCTGCCGGAATCTTTCCAGTATATGACATCCGGCTCGAAGGACCAAAAATGTTAGGGTTAACACCTGTTAAACATACATTAACAAAGACAGAAAAGACAAAAGAGTTAGATTCTTTTTCACTCGCGAGGAGAACGGACAGAGATGTGCTTCAGTTACAATCTCCTACCGTCTGAAGCACATTTTGTCTGCTCCTCTATTTTATTGTTTCTAGGATCCCTAATCACAAGGACGCTGTAGCTCTAAAGGGAGGGGGCAAACAGCTACAGCGTCAAATGTTTCACTAACTAACACACAATCATTCTGTACTAGATAATGTCCTTCCAGGCACAAAGATTAATAAAATATGTAGTGATCTTAGCAATGATGGTTTTATTGGAGGCCAGCAACTCAACCGAAGCAGAGCTCTTCACCAAGAGGTAAACCTGCAGGAAGATTTTGTTTCTGCTCTCTGTCAGTGAGGCCTTCTGAGAAAAGAATCAGAGTAAATCAACAATACAAGAAACATTCTTAATTCTATAATGAGATTAACTTTAAGGAAAGCATCAATTAAAGATACATTATAAAGATCAATGAGAATAACAAATAATTGATTAATAATATCACAATTTCTCCAACATTTTGGGTTTAGAAAAATATTTGCTGATAGTGCATCCAAGTATCAGTGCCAAATTCACATCCATAGTCTTCAAAATGTAACTTACTTATTGGTTTATGTATCAGTAACAGAACATAACTGGAACTTTAAAACAGTACAGGCCTTTTAATATCACAGTTATAAGTTTTGGTACAAAGCACATGTTTTAAAGATGGGAGAATTTTTTTTTATTTTTAAAAATGCACCAAATCACATACAAAGATTTACTCTCATTTATTATGTGCATGAGATGAGCTGAAAAAGAAAACATACTTTATATAAATGGCAGTTATATGATGATGTTCTCTTTTTTAAAAAACCTGTTTTGACCTAACAATTCTGCCTGTCGCCTGTTTAAATTAATGACAGTACAATTAAATCTAAAAAAGTTAAAGAAAAAGGTTAAGGGAAACAGCTAATGCATGTGTGTGTGTCTCCTTGGAAAAGCTGGTTTGAGCTGATCCAGAAGACTAGGTCGCTCGATTCTATTTCTGAAAACGAAAAACAGGTTTCTCCCAGACAGCTGCCATAAAACACAACACATTACCTCCACTATGCGTACCTGCTTGTGTTTGTGCATGAATGTGTATGGAGACATTTTTATCTTGTCATTGAAAAGATGTAGCTTCCACTGTGATTAATGAAACCAGAACGAAAACATATATTTCTTTCACTACCAATTATCATTTCAAAGAAATGTCTTTATGAAAATAAATTCTACAATTAGTAGTTATCCTGGCAATGGAGAGAGGATGGGTATGTATTACAATTACAAAGTATTGTAGAATAGTTGTAATACAACACAGCCTTTGAATCTGTGGGGCATTTGCTGCACAGAGAGCAGCGTTTCTTTCAGGGTAAGGTTGGAAGAATTGTTGAAGACTTTACTTCAGGAACTTTGTAGCATCTATGAAAAGTATCAAACTGTTTTATGCAATCAGGGGGCTGAAAACTTTTTATAGGCACTGTAGTTTATGTTTTTCCCCCTTCCAATGGTCTTTAAGGAGAGAGTCTGATGGTACAAGAGAGCATTGTGAATGAATGCATTCAATAAGAAAGTGAATACCATTCCCAAGTGGATCTAGCTGCTTTGAACACTTTGAACTGAACCATGTTCTTTCATTCAACTAAACTGAAGCAAGAGCATTTCTTCCTGGTGTCATTAAGTGGTGGTCACCACAGGAGTGAGCTAATGATGTCACTTACGTTTTTTGCAAACACTTTCCGTCCAACACAATAGCTCAGTGGCTGCTCTTTGTGCATGCGGCATGGCTGAGATGTGCACACACTGGCATTTTTTACAGTAAGGTTTAACGATATGTGGATGAGAGCATTTATGTTGTGAATTTGGCAATATTAAAATACAGTTAATGAGAGCTACTCTGCTAAAGACTTTGAGGACAAGGTATTGATGACCTAAATGACCAACAAATCTCTTAAAGCTGAAAGCGGCAGAGCATGTTTTTAACTCCGAGAGGCTTTGAAAGGACTGCTAACTTACGCCATCATAGACTGTTTATGTATTCTAACTAATTTTCGGTAACATTATGAGAAGCCAACTATCTATTGTTACAGCTTTCTGAGATTAAGTATACAATTAAACTGCTGCACATCACGCTGTGCCATCCATCGGCCAATAATCTGTGTCTCCCTCTTTCTCAATTGCCAGTCATAATGGCAGAGCCAAGCAGGTGACGGTGACGCCAAGGCAGAATGACACACACACACATACACAAACTATCCTCTCCCTACAGACGACCTTAATTAGACTCCACGCGTCCCCCACGGTCTCTGTGGCAGGCGAGACAAAGGGAGGCTCATACGTTTGGATGGACGGCAGTGTGTCCGCTTGTGTCTGTGTGCGTTTGAATCTGAGGGGCCTATCTTTAGCAGATGCTCATACCTCTACCGTCTCCCTCTCTCTGTGCGGAGCAGCGGTGCTATCATTAAAGTGTCATTGAGAAGTGGCACCACTTAATTTTAGCTGCTCTCACTGGAGGCCCTGAAGGAGATGCTAGAGACTGAGAGAGAGAAAGGGGAGGAGAAATGGAGACAGAGAAGGGAGGTAATAAAAAGGTACAAAGGTTAGACCTAAGGTACAGGAAGAGTCAAAAAAATTTAAGAGTTACCTGATCTTTTTTAGATGAGTTAAGATTGAACAAAGCTTCAAGATTTCTGATCAAGTCTTTTTTTGTAGAAAAAAATTAATTGCACTGAAAACAAATGATATTTTAGCCAATCCATCAAAAAAAGATTAAACCATTCCTCCAGCTGCTTCATAAAAGTGCTCCCACTTGCTCTAAAAGATCAATTTTGCTCAGGTGGTTTTTTTTAAAACAAGGTAGGTGGAGGTAATTGGATAAAACAAAACAAAAATTTTAGAAATTTAGAAAACATTGCATATTGTATGATTTTCAGTCTTATGCCAAACAGCTGGTTGCCCTCAGATGACTTCCAATAGAGAGAAACTTAGAGCTTCCCGGTGGCGTCAGGCTCGGTAATGAATCTATGTCTCAGGGTCGTCAGGTGAGAAGTGCCACTTCCTTCCAGAAACTCAAAATAACTGAATGGAGTGTCTGAAAAGGAAGGCAGACAGTCAAACGAGCAGAGGCGGCCACTGATAGTGTCATACCTGGACAGTGTTGAGGAGAAAAGACGGCATACGTTCAGCCGTATATAGGGGAAAGACAAGTCAAAGACACTCTCACTGAAGAGAAGTGTGTATGACCGGAAACACAGATGCATACCACAGTTCACGCAGTCTTCCTGACTTTTCTCATTGATACAGTGACCTTAACCTTGGCATCCCCTCTTTTTCTCTCCCTTCTCACATTAATCTGTCTTCCTGATGTGTCAGTACAATGTTAACACGCTGTCGTTGTCTTCAGCAGCAGGTACACACTTGTTAATCCTTCCCCCATCCATCCACCCGTATCTGCTATTTAGATTTTGTCTGGAGGGCTTGCGCGTTTTCAGAAGGCAGTTGCCAACACATACAGCATATTCCTCAGCAGCCTCTAAAAACTGTTACTTTTACTAGAGGGACTTTGTAAAACATTGTTTCTGGACAGTCCAATATTACCCACAGATTACCCGCTTTATCACCTCTCCAACCTGTCGTTATCTTCTTCCTTCTAGCTCCAACTACTGCAGGTCTTTTACACGTTAAGAATAGCTGTTTGAGGAGTTTAACAAAAAAAAAAAGAAATAGCAAAAAACAAAACAATAAAAAAATGAAAGGTAGAACTAATGATATTTCATAACCTCAAAAGGTAACTTTAATGTAGCTTATATGCTCAATCTTTGTTTTACATCCTGAAGGGATTTTTTTGGTCCCTTCCCTCACCTTGCAGCTCTGCACAGCTACCACCACCTTTACTGTCTCCTTGTTCACTGCCACACTGTGTTGGCATCTTCTCCATGGACCACCTTCCTCGTGTCTTCCGATCTTTTTTCACCTTTTACGCCATATACTTCATTCATGCCTGGTTTACGTCCCAGTACCATTTTCTTTGTCACACAGTGTCCTCATGCTGTGTCCATGTCTTGTCTCATATCGAGGAACGTATTTGATAGGGCAGGTCTGGTACAGATTGAACAGCTTTTGGTGTTTTTGCCCCCAGTAACACTGTTTTCTCTCTGCCACATCATTTTTTTTTTCTTAAACTTTGACGACTCCTGCTTGGATATTGACCTTCAAACCTGGGATTCCTTTCAGTTTTGTAGTTATTTTCTTTTTTGTTACCAAATGTAAGTGAATCTCAATGAATTACATCATCAGTAAGTTTATCTGTTTAAGTAATTAAGTGCAAAAACCTAAGTTATGAAAATATACAGTATGGTTTTGTTACAGAGAGAGCGATATTTCAAGTTTACAAGTCTCTTAATTTTGACGATTATGGCTTACAACCAATTAAATCCCCAAATTTAATTATTAAGGAAAGATTAGAAAAATCTTAAGTTGTGGCCTAAACAAGATCACTACAGTAGCTGGTCATTTACATTTTCCATAAGGAAATTAAGCCACAAAAATCAAGTGCTTGAGTCTGATTTGGCTGCATTCAGAAAGTTGAGTGCAAGAAAAACATGTGCAAGAAGTGCACAGGGAACAAGGACGTATTTAGTTTTTAAATTTAATTTTGGAAAAAAAAATACAATTTATTATATTTGCTCAGGCTCTTCATTATGAAACATAAAAAAACATGGCAGGATGTTGGTTGGAAGGCAATGTCATAAAACTCAGTCTGCAATAAAAATATGTCATAAACATGTTTAGGTCACAATACATTTGGATGATCTTCATTTAGTGACTGTCTGGTGTGTTTGGGTTCCTAATTAATTATTCAAGCAACAACAGAGCTGCTTCTACTCTTTATAATTACTTTGGAGAGGTACAGAGAAAAGAAACAAACTCAAACAAGAAAAGGGAAACACAAAATTATTAAAAATTTAGACAAAAAAAGGAGTAAAATCAAACTAATGTAAAAACCAACAGACTAATGAAAACATTAGGAAAGATGCATAACACAGGAAAGCAGCTCAGAGGAAAAGAAGGTGTTGGGAGGCAAGGAAAGGGAGAAGCAAAGGGAGAAGCAAAGAGAGGATGAGGAAGAAAAAGGAGTGAGGCCCTCTTCATTTATTGCTCCACTGGAGAAGAACGCAGAGCTCTCTAATGGTGCTGCTATGGTAATAACAATAAAAACCAAGAGTACAAGAGAAAAAGAAAGACCGTGAAAGATGGAGGAAACGGAAAGAGGTTAGGACACAGAGGGAGACGTAAAGTGTGATTGTTTTCTTTCTACAGTTTCATATTTTCCCACCAACTGTAGCTCTCACGCTCTCCCGTACCCTTCAACACACCCACACGCTCCCTTTCTTCGTTTCCGTGCTTCCGCTGTTGGCGCCTTGTGTCCTTGCTCTATGCTTTGTTAGGCAGGGCAGTGGCACCACTGTAGCTGCTGTGTCAGGGCTTTCTATTGGTGGTGATTAATGTATGGAGATGGACTGATCGTCACCAGCCACTAACATTATTCTCAGTGCCGGCCCAGAGGAGGCGCGTGCTGGGAACTTAGTGGGCTGCAGGCAGTGGCAGTGTGTCGAATCATCAGGAACTTTAAAATGAAACTGCATTAAAGCTGTGTGTTTGATTACTGCACGAGTTCAGAGAATAAAGAGATAATCAGTCATCACCGTACAAGAAAAATAAAGGTACATTTTTTGTTTTTATTTAGAATTTTTGAAAAAGGTTTATATTCACTTTGGCCTAGTCTTCATGTTCTGTCTCTTAGAACCAACTGTTTTATTAAAGATGAACCTTTCTTTAAATGTAGATATCCCATATAACTTATGAAATTAATTAACAATAATTATTGATTGCATAAAAAAAATGAATAATTCTGTGTTTCAGTCATTGAGGTGATTGCATGCTTGGTATTACATAATTATGAATGAATGTGGAATTATATCACTATCATGGCTAAAGTAATATATTAATAACTTTGCATTAAAACACAGTACATTTATTTGATTCAGAAATGCTAGCATTTATTAGACAAACGCAATGCAGTCAGTCTTTTCTTCGTAAGCTGTAAGTTCCCAGAAATGGAGGATTCATATTTTGACGTCTCTTGTTGTTTTTGTCTTAAGCCTCTACAGTCAAGTTGCTATGACTATGCTTTAATGCAAGTTTTTTTTTTTTTTTCCCCCATATGTTATACACTTTAGATTCTCTTTTGGATCACGTAGTCAAAGCAAACATTTCAAAAAATATTTCAGCATAACAAATCTCTCTTCTGGGGAGCAATAGATATTTATAAATTAATGTAAACAACTCTGGTGGCAAACAGCACAACTATAAAACAAGATGGAGTACCCCAAAGAGTTGTTATCTACAAGTGTAATTACCAAATAAAATTTGTGCCATATCAGAGCACCAAATGGTGTGCCAGCTTGGCATTTCTGCCCACGCTACATATGTGTGTGCTGTGATTAGACCATAGAGACAGTAGATAAATTAGCTTTGGGAGGAAAATGGAAGTGAAAGATATACTGGATTGCCCTGTGAGAGTTCATGTCGTAAGTGGCCACACACTCACACACACATCCATGCAGGAGCACACTAAAGCTTTCCTCTGTTTCTTCCTCCCTATCCACCTTCCCATCCATCAGGCCATCTCAGGGAGCTGCCCGCAGTTCCACTGGCTGGTTTAATTGTTAATGCTAATTGCTATTTATTGGCTCAGATGCAAATGATAGGCTGGCCAAAGTGAAATTTTATGAGGAGTGAACTCCCCCTCTCGCACAAATTGAAAAAAGTGAAACAAGAGGAAGAGGGAAATGAGGCGAGGCGAGAAGAGCTTAATGGCAGCGCTTTAATAGCAGAGAGCAAAAATTAAGACTGATTTAAGAGACGCCGCTAAATCCCCCTCAAATCCTCTGTGATCCCCTCTCAGGGAGACACCCATTTGGCAGAGGAGGAGAGAGGGATGGAGGAGAGGAGAAGAGACATGAGGAGAAGAGCGGGATTTATACCAAAAATGCAAGAATTCACTGCAACTTGTAAGCTTGCACGTCAGAATTACTGTAAACATTACTTTTATTTCCAAAAGAAAAGTGCATTTCTTGAAGAGGTAGTTAGATAGATAAATGTATTAAAGAAGCTTGTGGAGAATGACACTTGGCAGAGATCATATGCAGCCAGCAGCAGCTTCTCACTGCCTCCCTCTCCACCAACTGAGTGTGAAGTTGAACACACTCACTTTTAATACACTCTAAAAGGCAAAGCAGAATTTGCACAGCACATTACCTAAATGTGTGCATGTGTGTGTTGGCTAAGATGCTTTGCAGAAGTCCAGGGATGCAGGACTTGCTTTGCATCCCTCTGTGACATATCAATGTCCTCTTTTGATGCTCGCTCATTTGTTTCCCTTCCACCCATTACTCCCCTGATCCACCCTGTCCATCCATCGCTCCATCACTCCATCTGATTGAAGGAGCTTCCCTCCATCCTCAAGGTGCGAGCGCCCTGCCAATTAAAGACCAATCTAATCGCTTCTGGGCTTTGTGTGCGTTTGAGTGTGAGGGAGAGCTGTTCGTGTCTGCTTGTGCACACTTATTTGTATGAAACTAGATGGAAGAGCGCGCGTGCGCGCATGTGTGTGTGAATGTGTTGGTGAGAGATCTGAGAGGTTAATGCAGTTAAGGTTATTTCACAGTCCATTAAGAAGCTTATGTTGACCTCCCGACCCTAAAGCCAGCAACATGGAATCCATTATCATGACAATAGGACGGCACATATATGTGCATGTATGAGTGTGATAGGGTTATTCCCAAGCTAGAAAAATATTATCACAAAGGTAAAGAGGTGGAAAGAAAAGAAAATATGCAACTTCTTGCATGCGTGTATTTGGTCAGGTCGGTCTGAGCCATGGAGTAATTTGAACCATTATAGTTAGTCTACAGAGAGGAGCATGAAGGACAATCAATGGCCATGCAAAACGCAAGAGAAAATGCTGACGCTTGTTCTTTTTTTTTGGTTGCAGGAAAATTTGATTCAATTATGTAGAGAGCAAAGCTTGGAGCTGTGTGCAGGAGGGGCTGTGTGCGTGTGTGTGTGTGTTTGTATTTGTGGTGAAAAAGGAAGAAGCGGTTTGTTAATTATAACGACAGAAAACCTGACAAAAGTTAAACTACTGAGGTGTTTCTTAAGATTCAACAAGTCTGTTTTGATCATCTTTAGGCTGTTAAAGTTAGCCAAATTTCATGAGTTTTATTTTTACTTAAGAGTTTAGACTCTTGAAGTTCTGACTCAAGCCCCCTTGTCTCCGTCTCCCTCGGTGTATATCTGTCTTGCTCTTTTTGTCATGCTTTTATCCACTTATTTCCTTAACACTGGGTGAAAAACCCTGACCCCCATCTTGGACCCAGTTCATCCGCAGCTCTGGGCAGATTATTGATCCACACGCGAACAGAGGCCTGGCCGCTGCGTTCACAGCTAATGAGACAGACACGGCCGGTCTGGGTCCTGATAGGTTACAGTGTGAGGACCTATAAATAAACTCACAATGCCTGAGGGAGCCCCGAGATTGAATTTGTTACGTTTTTGGTCACAGCTGAAAAAAAAATAAGATTTTTAAATTGCAAGATTCACACCTACAGGAAGGAGAGGCAAAGTGGTGTGTGCAGATCAGATTAGTTTGTCAAAACTAAAAATAAAACAATAAATTAGAACATGTTTATATTCTTTGTGTGCAGTACCGAGACTGCACACAATGAAAGAATACAAAAGTAAAACCGTCTGTGCTCACACAAACTCTGGCTTTAACCTTCACCCCTTGTCCTCCCCTCTCCCATCAGACATTTTTGGGTTGATTGTGCGCTTGTATCTCTGTTCTGGAATCATGCTGTTATTTTATACGCTGTTCCCTTTTTAGTTATCCACATTGTGCAATTGACAGCAGAAGTGTTGTTACATTGGACAGCTGAAAATTGATATCCCTGGCCATTTCTTTGTGTCCCAGGCAATATGTTACCTTTTCAGGGACTTATCAAACTGATGGATGGGAGGGGGGCACATCTCTTGTGGCCCCTGCTTTAATCAACAGCAGAGTTACAACAGACACAGACACAAGGAACACACATCAACCATTTGAGCATTAAAATACAATGTGCTTTGTGGGTATTTGAGGCAAAAAAGTTTGTAAAAATAAAACAAGTTTGAAGATGCCTGTGGCAATTAAATTCATCCAGATTTTTAGGACTAAAATGTCATGTTGAATTGAAAATGACATTTTTGAACATGACAGTTTCATTTCAAAATATTGACTTTTTGTGGGGTTTTTTGTTTTTGTTTTTTGCAATAAAAATATTTCAATTATGAGAAATGACTATTAAGATTCCTAAAAATGTCAAATCTGGTCAGCTGCACACAGAAGCATTCAGTTTTTTAAAAGGAAAATTTAATCTCCAGAAAAAACTCCAATCATTGAGCTAATTGTCAAATTTTCCTTTGTCTGGCAATAATTGATGATTGACAGCTTCCCCATTTAGTAACTGCAACAAATCTAAAAGTTCCCACTATTTTCAGTATTTAACCAGATCCTCCAACAGCATATAATTTGTTACTTTATTCAAGTTTAATATTGAAATAGCATGAAGGTTAGGAATTGACAAAAAAAACTCAACATCACTTATTCCATTGGCAGGTTAAGATTTAGACTTAAATTGATTTTCTAATTTAACCGACAAGGTTCAACTGGTTAGACTCAATTAATGTTTTGGAATGGTCCAGCAAAAAACACCTGATGAAAAATTTGTGGCGCTAATTCCAGATTAGGGTGATGGAAAAGAGGCCCATCAGCATCATAGACACACAAACATCTGGAGGCCAGATGGCTTCATAAATGGTGCTACATCTGGTCATCAAATAGGAGCAAAGTTTGATCACTGTAGGGAAGTTGTTTTTAGGAACCGATTATTGACACTTGATACTTTTGTCAAATTGGATTACCTGTTTGTGTTGCTTTATTGTCTTTTGAGAGTTGACAATGTGATTTCCTATAGGAAACAAATTTGTTGGTTTAATGAAAACATCTGAATGACTTATCTTTTATGTTTCAAATCTTTTAAAAAAACAAAGAAAATCAGAGGCTATTAAAATCCTCTCATTTAAACCTAAAAGAAAACAGGGCCTTGATATCACCCAGGAAAAGCCTTATTAGTGCATCTAACAGTAAGCTGGGCTTTACTTTCTGTAGTTTTGATTCTTTGAATCTATATATCTGCAAAATTCAGTGTATGCACAGACTAACTCCGTTTTAATGACTCTGGGAGGTGTTTATCATTGAAGGGGAGACAGCGATCTGTTGTTGGTTTTGTCCAAAAGAAAACACTATAGGACAAAGGACACACACTCGCTCACATATAGATGATGATGCTCTGTAAATTGTCCTTCACACAGCTCTCCCTGCATATTGACTGTACGTCCTTTTTCTCAAGCTGACGTTATTGTCAAATTGTTTCTCAAACGGGACACAATTGAAAAGGCGGACAGTTGTTCAATGGCTCGAGTTTTACCATTGATTCCCAATAGGGGCCCTCTATTCATCTGTCGGCTTGAGGAGCGGAGAAAAACTCTGCTCCCTGCTCGCCCCGCTGCCACCGCTCCAGTTCCGTTTAGAAGCGACTACGTTAATCTGCACACACAAAACACAGGTGGACACTTACATGTATGCATGTACACACACATCTTCTATCATTTAAATATTGCTGCCATCCCAGAGCGCTCTGGTACTTGATACAGTATGATCCCCCACAAATCAATGGGAGCCAAGGAGAGAACACACACACAAAGACACACGCACAGTAAAATCTGTCTCTGTATAGCCCACAGGCAGATGGTATCTGCTTTAGACGCTTGTTATTCTCAACAACTATGATATGGAGATCATTAGCAGACAAAAAACACTAAGGCACTTTAAGGCTCCTGAAGCACACAGGAGATAAAACTTTACTGATCACAATATTTATGCAGCACTGTGTGCGTGGATTTTTATTTTTTTTTCTCCATTATATTATTTTTAATATGTGAATACAACTGAAAGGCAAAATATATGGAGATGATTTGTGTCTTCTCTTTTGTCTTAAATATTACGAGAATCAAAGCGATAAAAGATCACATGCAAGGATTGCCTTTTATTAAGATATAAAAAGAAATTTATGAAAACGACTATAGATGATAGTCAAATTCAGTTTTGCTCAAAGCTAAGCATGTAATAATCCTTTTTTTTCATACGCTTGTACAGTGCTACCATGGTTAAGATGCTGTGTACAAGCCTGGAGAAGCACTGACGAAGATTACAACCATTACATTTTTAGTCAAAAAGGAGAAATATGGCTCAGGAGGTAGGAGTTTGTCCTGTGACTCGTAGGATGCTGGTTCAAAGCCCTGCTTCCTCTGTCTCTGTGTCCTTGGGGAAGAAATTTCAATTGCACAATGGCAACTTCTTTGAACACATTAATAGTCTTTTCTAAACTGTCAACTCAAACAAGCACTGGTTATGGTAAGAAAAAAAACATTTTCAGAAATTATTCCGACTTTTCCTGTAAAATGGAGCATGCTTGTTCTAATTAAAGATGGTCAGTATTCAACAGCAAGAAGCAAGAGTTTTTCTTCAGTTACTAGAAGTGTAAAATTGTAAAGAAAAGAAAATGAATATTTAAATAGGTTTCAGACAAAATGTGGTTCATATACATTACTGCAGTTTCTTCAGAAGAAAAGTTAAAGAAATAATCTGAAGGCTACACTTAAAGGAATGGTTATGACCAAGAAGAATGCAATATTTTCTTCTTTGCCCTTTTCAAAGCAATAGTTTGCATTAACTTTATGCGAGAAAGAAGTGACGTGACACACAAAGAAGAATACAGCACCACATAAAAGGCTAGCGCTGTATGCAGGTATATGTTTGTACTTGTAGAGAAAACCTAAGTTGCTCTGTGTTGCTACATCCACTCCATCTGTTTGTGTGTGTGTAAGACAGAAGGAGAGAGAGAGGGGGGGAAAGAAGGCAGTGTCTGAGGGAGCATGCAGCGCTAGATTGATGTGTACCGCCGGCATGGCCGTTTCTACTGAGAACGGCCACACTCCTCTGCCTAATGATGCCACATCCATCCTGGAGCGCAGAGTGCTGCACACTTAAGTGTGTTGTGTGTGTGTGCGCCAAAAGGCATGTATCCTGAGGGCTACAACATAGCACCTTCCACAGCCTCTGATCACCTTTTATTTGGCACTACTCCGCTTGTGTGTCTATAATTGTGTGTGGGTTTGAGAGTGAAGGGTCCTACGTGACCATTAATATTAAATATAGATACCCTTGTCAGTGAATTACATCCTCTGATCCCGCATCCTCCTCTTAGGGAGGACAGGTGAGGAGGGAGAAGTCATGGGAGGTGAAGAAGGGAGAGGTAAAGTAAAGCAGAGAGGAGAGAGTGAGTGAAAGAGAAAGAGTTGAAGGTAGCAAAGTAGAGGAGTCGTGAGCGGGGGAGTGGAAACAGGAGGAGAGGCAGAGGAATATGAAAGAAGGAGGAAGAGGCATAATTAAAAGTTTCAAGAGGACTAAAACAAGAAGGGATGATGTGAAGAGGTCTTGGATTTCACTGCATCTTTAAGCTGTCAGTCCCAAAAACAATACAGTTATATATTCATCTCATATTTAGAGAAATGTTTGATATTTATCCATGGATGCTTTCTTAAAAAAAAAAAGAAAAAAAAAACTTGAAGTTTAAACAAACAGCTAAAGTACTAACATTACAGTCTGCTGCTACACCGCATCAACTTCTCACTATTTTAGTGAGGAAAAGGAAAAAATAAACTTTTTTTTTTTGCAAACTTTTGAAGATATCTCAAACTATTAAGGAAATAATAACTGAGAAAAAACTCTGGAAATGGCAAAAAGGAGCTTCAGGAACCAGAAGGTGACTGATATGCAAAAAGTGTCTTTCATTTTAAAATTTTTATTACTGAGCTGTTTGGTATGCCTTTTCTCAATCTCCTATGTACACATCTATATTTGCAGCTATAAGTAATTAACAGTTATTGATTGTGATCATCATTGATTAGTGATCATTCATGGCAAAAAAGCTTGTTATGGAGGAATTTTGTCCTTGGAAGCAACTGTTTGTCAACTAACATTTACACCCAAAATAAGAGAATTGACATTGTGCTGTCCATTGTGCTACCCACCTTCATCTTGTAAGTCTACTCAGATTTACCAGCTCTGCAGCATTGTGCTAATAAAGCCATGCTAATAAAGCCATGAAAGGATCATTCTGAGGCTTGCATGAGGATCTGATTCATTCAAATTTAACTAAAAGAATGCAATAGTTCAGCTGACACGGCCTGATATGCTTTTAGCAAAGTTGTTCTGGATCTAAAGCTATGCAGATGTTTAAAGTCAGATAGAACCCCAAAATCCTGTTTTAAAGCATATCACAATGCTTTAGAAACAAAAAAATAAAAATGAGCACAGGCTAATGTGAGATGAAAAGGGTGATGACATCGAGTTTAATATTAGAAAAGAAGAATAACAGAGAAAAAAAAACCAGTGGGGCCACTGGAAGGTACGGAACAGCAGGGAGGGAAGAAGGTGGAGAAAATCTGCGGAAAGAGGGATGACAAAGGGGACTAAGGGGTTTAGGGATGTATGGATGGAGGGAAGAGGTGCCAGCTGATTGATTGTGCTGAGTGTTAGAGACTTGTGGAAAGAGGGATGACGAGAGGGGGAAAGGGAAAAGAAAACAGAGGATTGAATCTATCACTGCTAGGGAGGAAGCGACAGGAAGAAGCCAGCAAGCGAAGGGATGTATGGAAGATCACAGAGGAGGTGAAATCATTCGGCAAACAAATGTGCTGAAGTGAAAAAGTTCAACAGACAAGAAACAGACAGGAACGATATAGATGAAGAAAGACATCGGCAGATGCAAAGATTTATTAGATGAAGACATCCAAAAGTGAGAAGTGATTGAGCAATGACGGGCGAAGGAAAAACAATGGAGTGAACGGCAGCAGCTTTGACCTGTCATCTGTCTGTAATAAAGGAGAGAAGGGAGGAAGAGAGGAAAGGAGGAGTGACAGTTTTATTTTCCTAGCCAGCCGTTCATTCCCATATTCCCTGGCAACCTCGCACCTGATGGAAAGATGGCAGAAAATCAATAGTCCATGTGCGTAATGGAGTAATGACTCTGAGTGTATGTGTTGATAATGATAAGTGTGTGTGTGTGTGTCTGCCCGATCCCTAAGCAATCACACACAGCTTAAGCCAGTCCCATGGGGTGGGGGCCACTTTAACTAACAACTTCATTACGGCAGCCACACACACACCATCTCTCACACACACACACTGTTGATCATCAAGTCAAGACTCTTCACAGATATCACTCAGGTATAAAACTTGACAATGTCATTTATCTTGTTTGAGCTTACTTTGAAATTGCTTCATTAATATTTGGTGTAAAAGTTCCCAATAAACTCCCATGGACTTAGTATGGACTTAAGTGAGCATTTTTGCTGAAAAGAAATTTAATTTAAAGGCCAAACACTTTAAGAATTTCAGACAAAAAGTTTTTAGACATTTTTAGCCAGAAACATGAGTTAAAACATGGATGATGACGTAGCACTAATAGGAAACCTCTAGCAGAAAACAAAACTGAATATTTACATTGCTGATTAAAAAATATTCCTTAATTTGTCAAACATAGCACTGCCTTCCTGGTGATAGGAAACGGATAAAGCAGCACTTTTAAGCCATATATGAATTTGTCAATTAAAATGTAGTTGAGATACATGCAAGTAAGGGTTAACATTCTCTATTGGAAACTCTTCTTACACCAGGATCAGGAACCAATTAAAATCTTTGACTTAAGAGAAAGAACAAGACAAAGATGATGGAAGAGGGAACAATACAACTCATGTCACAGTCAGGACAGATAGCATGAGTGAACGACCGGACCACAGAGGCGCCGGCAGCGGCTGTTTGTGAGCGTGTAGTTTATCAGGTAAGAAAACAGTTGTTATCACGTTTTGTGTCCCCAGTCAGGGCAAAATCTCTGCTGATGGCATCAGAGACAGTCTCTTCAGAAATATGTATCGAGTAGCATTGGGACATGCATTCTGCCTTCAGAGAGATGAGAACATACATATTTTCTTCACTCTCTTATTTGGGCTTTTATTTTTGCCTATGCCCATACAAAAAATACAATATAATGAGGCCTGGCATTACAGAGGCCCTGTTCAGCCCTCGCATCAACATTATTGAGTCATCAGATTTCAAGTGCCCTGCTCTGAATTCATCATTCACACCTTGTATTTATACCGTGGATCGTGATCTCACTAATACAGAGAGAAAAATGCTAGGAGATTTTCTTATGGCTGACATATTTTTGATACATATAATTGTCATTATGCAGCAGCAGGATGTTTATAAAAACTTGCTCTACCGATTCTGAAGGCCTGGACAGATTAGATTGCCCCAGGCAAGATACTGACACGTAATTGGATGAAACATCAACACAGAAATCTATGGGAAGCCAGGCAGCACAAAGAAACACTACAAAAAAGTTAATACAATTTAAGTGAACAAATATTATAGGACTCTGTGTTTAGGCCAGCAGAGAAGGCCTTGCAGGCCTGCATTGCCTGCCACTGGTGTTTACAGCTGAATTAATTAATGTAGCAGCACTTTCCACAAGTAGAGAAAAGTGGCTATCTGAGAAAGCGGCTATCAAATAAAAAAATACAGGCATTCTTTTTTGTTTGGTATTATAACACAGTATGTATTAATGCAGAATTTGGTATTCTTAACAGCTTACTGACACTCTCTGACAGGCTTCAACTGCAATCTCACATGCCGTGTGCTTACTTTCTTATGCTTTTAAATAATTATTATTTTGGTCAAGAAAATTAATACAAATATTATGAACTCCAAGCCTGAAAAAAATAAAAAAGATAAAGTTGTAAAAAAATATGATTCATACCATTTAGGACAACTATTAAAACAACTTGTGTCTTTGAATAAGCCAAATTTATTTACATGGTGTGCTTTTGCCTGTTTATCTGCACAGCTCTCAAAGTGTTTCCAGTGCCTGCCAAGTTATGCCAGGGCTGTGAAAACATCTCCTGCACTGGGAATGCTCAAGCCCTGGCACATTCCCACACACACACATGCAGAGATGCACCTCAATCAACCAATTAGGTCATCAAGGGGATCTCTCATCACAAAGACAGGCCCACTGCCATGCCCAAATGATGGGGTATTCTCCCTGTCTCCAACTCAAGAAACACACCGCCCCACGGAAACACAAACGGACACATGCACAACTCAAACACACACCCTGCCCCCCGACTCATTACAGGTCCACTGATCAAAAAGAATGATGCTCGGTTTAACTATCTACCAGAGGAGGATGGTGGGAAAAGAGGAATTTGGACAAAGGGTTGCTCAATGCGGCTCAGCGTCGGCACAGACCAGCAGCTCACGGCAGCAGCCCCCTCTGTTTACTAGCGGCTAATTAATTCGCCACATATGCTGAGAACATCTGTCGCTAGTGACCTGCCGGGAGTGCAGAGGACGCACTGCTGCGACAGCCCGCTCCCCCCCGCCCCCCAACTCTCATTAGCACACACACATGTACAGCAACATACACACAAAGAGAATCAGACACATGCATGACACATGGTCGACTGTTCACTGATAAGTGAGGAGAAACACATACCTTTGCACGTCAACACTGAACCGGACATCTGCTGAAGCCCTCACAAGCTTTGATCCACCTTTATATCTTAAACTGTATAATATTAACATTTATAAATATTTTACACCGTGCAACCATTAAAATTTCAGCGACTTGTGAAATTATCTAAATATTAGTAACACCTTTTTTCCTTTTTTACCCAGTGTGTCCTTCATGCTGCACTGTGTCAAAGTTAAACTTGGTGAAATAAAAAAGCGAAGCCCTGTGAAAGTGCAAACCGCAGAACCAGCAGAAAAACTCCCACTAGCCAATCAGATTCATTAACCTCCACCATCCCAAAATCCCTCAGGGGGGACTAACAGAGACAAAGACAAACTCTCTTCCCCTGGTGTCCTGTGTCTCCCCTTCTTTCTGCCACTTTTCCTCCTCCCGGACCCAGATTCAAACATCCCTCCCTCAAACAACGTTCCAACATTCAGGTTTCAACAGAGGAATGACCCTCAGAAGCGCAATTAACCGGGTTTCTCTCAGTTTTTGCTACAAATTAAAAACTACAAAAATAACCTTTTAGAACGATTAAATAATTGAAAGATTTTCATGTTTATTGCTTGATTCTGCAAATATTGATATATTTATAATTTTTATTTTGGCCAAGAAAAATAATATAAATATTATGAACTTTTTTTGATTTATTTCCAAAATCAAAGTTTTAAAAACATTTTTGGTCAAATTAATTAATCTTTAAACTTTTGCCAATCTTTTTAATCTTACTTATTCTTTTATTGAAAAAACAAAAACAATTCTCTGGATTAGATTATGTCAATGTCATAATCTGATCCAAAGAATTCCACAAAGTATATTAAAACAATAATATAAACATACTAAACCGCATAACAACAAATTAGGCATAAATGTAACATTCAGTTCTTGCTTACATGAGGTTGCAATGTCACTCATGGTGACATTGCAACCATCTCTGCTAATCTTCTGAGTAATCACAGAATTCTTGTGACATTCATCTCATCATAAAGTCTCTAAAGCATCCAGTTGACCACTCACTCAGTGCTACTATTATGTCATAACTCAGCTAAATGACCAGCGAACAAGTCAACAAGTCGCCCACTCGCTGAAGCATCAGACTGCGTATCTAGTCAGTCAAGCAGCCACCCAGCCAGTGAGCCCCCCACCTGTCCCTGCTAATTTGGTGAGGAATCAATTAAGGCTGTGTTTGCTGAGTTCTCCTTGCCTTCAGCTCATCTGCTCCTCTCTAATGCAATTGTCCTGTGTGCTGCGTGCAGAGCGGCATAATAAAGTGATAAGGCTAATCAGGTTGGCTGCTCCTCTTCTCTCCCCATACGCACACTACACTTATTCTATTAGATGTGTAATGAGATTCTGCACTCCATCAACACGCTGCTGTTTTGTGTGCGACGAAAAGCGTGCATTCCTAGGTTTGTGTGTATGCGTGAGTACAACAGTCTGCGTGAGTGAGAATGTGTTTGGGCAAGGGAGAGCTTATGCTCTTGCAGAGGAAATTTGCTCCATTTACATTCTATCATTAGCTTGAAACAAATGTGCCCTTGAGCTTAGTGCCCCTGTCTCTGTCGGCTGCAAACACTTTACTTTGGCAGACGATCATAGTATCATGCACACACATACAGACACTCTTCAGAAAGAGACTTGAAAATACAATCAAAGACATTCATGCGCAAACACTCACTTAAACATAACTAACAACACTACGCATTGCTCAAATGGACAGTTAATGTCACACATGCCACAAAGATAATCAGGTTAGGAATCATCGTACTTTTCATAATGTAATACACGCACGCACGGGCGGACACGCGCCCACATCTCAGCAACCAGCTAGACAAGCAAAGAGAGTGATGGTTGAGTAGATGTAGAGGACACAGGGCTCTATGATGTGTAGAACAGTTCTGGTCAATGGGGCAGATAATGAGTTGCCATAAACAGCAGCAGTCTTGCAATGTCCAGCTCAGCTCATTACCATGGCTAGCATATGTAATCAGTGTGTTGCTGGGGCGTGTCTTAATGTACTCTGCTATTCCTCAAAGACAGACCTGGGCCCACGGGGTGGGTCATGAGAAGGTAAGAAGGGATCAGTGGATGAACCTCAGGAAACATTTGTGATTAGTATTCACCAATTGTAAAGTCTTCTCAGTGTCTAATGATGCAATTTAGATTGAGAAACCACGCAAGAATAAAATGCCATCATATGCAAATGCTGAGACATGCACAGAGACAGCAGTCATACATTGGCCAGTAATGAGCTTGTTGATTACATGTGGACTTTGTACTGAAATTTGGAAGAATTATCTATATTTTTAGTTCATCTTCCAAACAATAAAAAATAAAAATCATATAAAGGACAATTCACTGAGCTGCTCATATCATAATTATTTTTTGTACATAAATAGTTAGAAGGTTATTTTTTTTTTCATTTTTATTCATAGTGTACATTGGTCACACAAGACAAAAATTTTAAGTAAATATTTCTATAGCATCAGTGTGTAATTGTGATATCCATGGTCTCTAAACCATAATACCTACATCACCATGCTTTGCAGATGAGTTGTTTTTTTCTTTCTGCAAAGTGTTAAACTTCCAATCTCTGTGCTTGTGTTCAAATTATGAAGTTTTATTCTGAGGCAAACATTTGTATGGCTTTTGACTTTTTTGGAGGAAAAAAGTTTTCACTTTGCAAACTGTGGAAGCATGATCCTCAGATGATCATTTCATCTTTTTAGAGATTTATTTTAGCATCTTGTAACCAGTTCTTGGGGGAAACTCATTTGGCAAACCTTTGGCCATTTCTTTTCATGTAGACTATTCCAAATAGGTGAATGGCTGATTTTTAATTATTTCAAGATCTCTTCAGTAAATCTTTTACAGAACTTGGGACCTGTGACAGACTTCCTTCAAACTAAATGTCTGAGGTTCAAACAAGCCAAATGCCCTTCAGAATGATAAATAATGTTGACTAGTGATAGGAAGATTACTAGTCATTGATACAAATGTATTGGTAATGCATCTTCAAATTTCAGTGATTTATAAGGAAAATTATAATTACACAGTACTTTACCCAATTGTATAGGTTGAATTAAATATTAATGTATTCATGCATAAAATAATAAATAAATACAAATACAGCCCGAACAGTGCTTTCTGTGGACCAAAGCAGTGTGGGATTTAATTGGTCCGCCAACCTCCACAAGAAGAAGAAGAAGAAGCTGTACCAGTTGGCGCGCGCGTTCATGACCACAACTGGCAAACATGGCGGATCAAGGAACCGATACATTGACCGCAATACTGTAAATCGAAAGTTTGGCAACACTATGGATTTCAGAAGAGAAAGGGATGCTTGATAAAGCAAATGCGATTCGCAAAATGTGCCACGCTTCTGTCAAACACACGGGAAGCACGACTAACCATGAAAGGCAACATGGACTCAGCGTGCGGAAGCCGAGCCGTTCTTCAGAGGCAGGTTGACGTCGTACTGCCGTCTTCTCCACACGAGGTAAGGGTAGCATTTCGTCCTTTTTCAGCAGAAAATTGGCTATTAACTCTACTTGTGCAAAAGTCATAACAGACGTTTCAGGTCCCTTTTATATTACGTCCGGAAATTGTGCGCATGCGCACAATGCTGAAGGGCAAAAAATATATAAAAAATAAAAAATGTCGCGGCAAAATAATTCCGTTAACTAAATTAAACCCAGAGATGTAGGTATTATTAATTCAGGACTGTGAAAAATAATTTTAAAATAACTCAAACCTGCTTCCTCTTTTACGCGCTCGTGTCGACTGCGCTACTCCTACACTCGTTGCCACAGCAACCGACAACAACGCTACAATCCATGTTGTATCAAGAAAAAAAACAACACTCCATCATCACACACATAACCCATAAAGAACCTTTAAAATAACTTAATAAATGATTGGATTTTGAATTGCTTCGTTTTTATGAATGGAAAAATGTTCATAAAAACATTTTTCAACTGAGTTCATTTAAATCGAGGTGCATCGTGATGAGGATGTAAATCTAATTGAATCTGTGGTTGATGAAGAGAAAACTAAGACGTTTCAGATCGTAGCTTGTGAATCCAGATGTGTATCATGTCAAGTAGAGAACAGAGATCCCCATAGCTAATGTTGACAAAATATGCAGATTATATGCCTGTTTGTGATTGCATTCATTTCAAACAGCAATTAATATTTTGGTGCCCTCACTTGTTCTTCAGTAGAAATGACTTTTCTTTTATTTTTAAAACATTTTTTCTTCTATTTTAGTTTAGTTTCAGTTTAGTCAAAATATTTGAGATTTTTACAATTGTTTAAGTTCATATTGAATACTCAGATCCTCACATAACTGGATATTATGATGTTCTTTATTAAAAAGAAGTATGACCCTAATTGTTAGAAAAGTGTATTTTGTTTTGCTGTAAATGCAAGAAAAAGGCTTTTTGGAAGAGAGCCTAGTATTTTAAACTAGGCTCTGGCTAAAATATAATTTGATCCTCAAAGCATCATGGTACCAATGTCCATATTCTATAGTCTCAAACATTGTTTAAAGGTTTTTCTTTTCATTTTGCTTCATTTGCATTAAACAGTAGGAAAACAAAACAACAGAGGGAATAAAGTACGTGGATACTTTGGAGGCCAGAAAGCTGCCACCAAGACGTAATTAGAAAACATGCAGGGACTCGTGCACACATACAAACACAATATCAAGCTGTGCACATCCTCATTAACTTCATCAGTATGATAAAACACGATTCTCTCTCATCCCACCCAAGATTCCATAAAGAGGAGATAGTATTTCAAGCTGCAGACACCAAATCTCTAATTATAACCTTATTTGAAGAAAACAAGGGAGCACTTAATAAGCAAATGAAAGTGATAATAAATCAGAATATGGATTGGACCTAACAAAGTAGATTATACGGGTGAACCCCTGCCGTGAGTGCGAGACAAAGTAAGAAGCAAGTGAGAGAGAGTTATTAATAATATGACAAAATGAGTAAATTACAAGGCTAAATACTCAAAGCTGTAATTATGTCTCTCTTTAAATAGGCCAAGATGAGTGGATGTGGGGATGATCGGATTGAAAGAAGTTAACTGCTTTTCTAATTATTCCTCTCGTATTTGCTCACATTCATGATGTAGACCCTCAATCTGCATCTGTGTTTTAGTTTTCACTGTTCATAGCAGCTAAGTTTTCTGTCAAGTACTTTCAACAGAGAACAAGCACAGAACAAAACTATCTATTAGCAAATGCAAACATCTCATCTCAAAACACAATGATCCTTGAAGTATTTTCTTATTGTGAGCAGCATTTGGCTTTAAAAATGTATTTATGCTTACAAAATAATGAATCAAACCACACAGCAGCGCAACAGTGATCATTAATAAATAACATAAAAACAGTTTCATTGTCACGATATCTAATAGTAGTTAGATCTAAGATGTAGGTGGAGCTAGTTTGAGACTTTTATAAAAACTAACAAAAGTTTAATGAGAGACAGTTATGTAGGGAAACAGAACAAAGACACAGGCAGGAAACGAGGAAATGGCATGAACACGAGGAACTGTGACGGAAAGACGGGAACAAACGAAAGAAACCAGCAGCATTTGGAAGAGAATGAGGAGCTAAAGTACCTGGGAGATTGATTACTGACAAAAGACATGTGGCTTATTGGGAACATGATGCAACTCTGAGTGGAGACCAGTCGGGCAGCCTGAGGGAAGGAGAGTTATGATCATGAGCTGAGGAGAATATAGACATTAATTAAAGAAAAACAAAAATGTAAAGAAAAGTTTGCATAAACCAAGCAGTGTATCATCAACAATACAAACACAGAAACAATCCAAGACAGGTCAGGGTGTGAGTAATGGAGTTTGGGGTTGGAAAGACCATATGTATTTCACAATCATTTTACAGATTCAATTCGTACAGCTGCATAGTTGATATTAAATCACACATTAAAATCAGGTATCATCATTTATAAATGTTTTAACCCATACAGCTGTCATTAGTATTAAAAGATATGAAATTTTCTACATAAGGTAAGTGTATGAATTTCTGACACAGTTTTGCTAACCAACAGTCTCTGGCATCATTGAGATGCCCCTCTTCCTCTTTGTCTATCACGATAATTCAGTTCCTTCATTTTCTTTCAGTAACCTTTCTTTACCCCCCTCCTCTCCAACCCAACCCCACACACACACATCCTCCCTATCTTCTGTCTAGTTCTCCACCATTCCCAAATCTCTTTAGGTTTGTCTTGCGCTACAGGATATGAAATTGACTTGTAAAGAGGAGACAAGTATTCACAGAGGATTTTACCATTCAAGGTTGATTTCATTTTATTTGCTATCAGGGCTGTCTGTCTCTTTGCATGTTAAAGATATGAGGTGGGTGTGCATACACACCCATGTATGTGTGTTGCTAGGTGCTTTGTATCTGCCACTCAAGCAGCTGTACAGATGTCATGCAATCTCACTTTCTTTGCATGGTTATATTTGACATATGCTTAACAGGGTCCGTGGGGATCTCTTGGAGCATTGTGTTAGTTTGTGACCCTGAGCTCTGGTGCCGATCCAATAAAGTTGTCTGTGAATGACAGCTTTATTATCTTGCATAAAGTGGAACAAATGTAGACTTGTCTTTCCATCAGAATAGAGAACTAAGAAAACAACAAACCACACAAACTAAGGCTACAGCCACGCGGCAGGTAATTATGGTAACAAACTTGATTTATCAAGTTCAGAGGACTCCTTAGTGCTCTGAACTGTGTGTTAGGTTCACATTCAATATTCACCCAATCATGCACACATTCATATGCTGATGGTGGTAAGCTATGGCCACATTGTAAATTCAGATTTTTATTTATTTATTTTTGCTAAAGTCAATTTTTTTGTGTGGTCATTTACACAAATCAGACTTCTGTGTGAATAGTTGACGAACCCAAGTGACAAGCATACATAGAAGAACATAGACGTGCTGTTTAATGAAATAATAACTATTTTAAAGTTATTTGTGCCAGTGACTATGGGCCCTCCATGTTCTCTTTTTTACAAGCCAGTATACTTTCTGTAAAACTGAGTTTGGCTGTTCGAACCTCTTTTCTAACCTGGCCATGTTCAACTGAGTCGAGTACTTTTTTGACATGTACCACCCGTGCTGATGGATCCAATAAATGTTCGCATATGAATCAGCTGACTTGTGTCTCCTTAGTCAAAACATATAAAGGTTTTGAATTTTTAACAATTGACTTCAACTTCTGTTGAGATTGTTTGGACGTATAGTTGGAACCAGGAGCAGTAGGATTGAGATGTGATCCACTTCACTGACACACACATTTTTCATAATTTTTTTGACTGTCAGCCCCTCTCAAGTCTGTCTCAACAGTAAAAGACAGATAAAATGGAACATGACTGGAGACTCATTGAAAACTTGATTTAGTAGCACATATAGAATTGGCACAAATGTAGTGTAGCACATCTGTGTTTGTGTAAACGGGTGTTTCAGAGCTTTGCAGGCAGATGTCAAACAGTTAAGGAACCACATAGACCTACTGACAACTCTCTCAGTAACTGGGAACCTTGGGACACAAGACAAGTATTGTGTGTGCATGGGTGAAAAGGAGAGCAGAGGAAAGAGAAACAGACGTGACCTACCTCCCTCTATCCCATCCCATCTGCATCCTTACATCTGACAGGGCCATCACATTCAACCATTCTATGGAAGTGTGTGTGTGTGTCCCACATCTAGTAAAAAGGTAATATTATGTAAATAGACCCACATATGTCATCTATGAGAAGATGGGGATGGACACACATTCATGCATACACACACTTTCTACCTCTCTACACACACCCTAATGCCCTTAGGGTTGGGGGGTCTCTGCCCTTGTCTCATTTCTTTGGGTCAGTTTCTCACACTTGTGACAGGGTCACACACCTCTCCTCTCATTGTTAACCTGCAGTAAAAAAGTCACACAGCCTGATACTCAAAAGTGAGAGTAGCTGTATGTGAGTGATTAACTGAGAATAGTGTATATGAGATGGAAAACTGACAACTGTTCGTGTGTCTGTGTGACAAGAGAATTGGAGACAAGAGATGGAGAAACCTCCGCACATAGCCAAATTAGCAATATGTCAGGCTGCAAGCTTGCATTTTTTAGTCAACAATTTGCCTAAGCTTCACAGTGTTGAGAGTCGGCACTGACCTTATTGCGGGGTTTTCAGTACTTAAAAGCATAACATAAATGTGTTCATTGCATTAGGACTTTTTGACATTATCGGGAAAAATGCAGCATCAGTACCAGCATCCTTTTCAGCCAACCCTACCTTAACATCAATGCATTCTGGGTATTAATGGCAGGTGTGAACACGGGCAAAGACACCAAAGACAAATTTCAATACAAACATACTCAAATGTATGATGACCATAGAATCACCAAATTGTCTGCTTTTGCTTTTAAACTGCAGTACCCAGCGAGAAACCTCACAGGCAAAACAAGCGGATGGAAAATTTTCAAAACTTTCCAGACAATGTATCCTAAGGGGAACAACTTTTATGACCTTTCATCCACCTGAAAGCATCTCTGTCCATTTTAATTCACAGACAGAAAGCTTTTACCTCAGTTTAGATGTGTTTTCATTCATTACTGACACACTGGAGAACATTGTGTCGAATATTGCTAATGGAAACTGGATACAGAGAAAAATATCCTTACAATGTGGAACATTTTTTTGTAAAGTACAACAGAAGTAAAATGTGGACAATGTTGAATAAAAACCCTATAGATTTTTAGGGTCTTTTATATTGTGCCTTATTTTGAACAAGGATCTTATTTTTGCCCACAGACTCATAAGGTGGTGTTAGTGATTATTGTTTATATATAAAAAATAAGTCAATTTCATCACAGTGACTGATAGGATAGCACTATTTTTCTGAGTATATGTGAATGCATGTGGTCCTTTGTGCATGAGTTAGCTAATGTTACAAGGAGTAGTCACAGGTACACAATAGGATTATGACCAACACCTATCTATTTGTGTCTGTGCGAGAGGAAAGCACTGACCACTGCAGAAGCCTGCTGAATTCTAAATAGTGGTTTGCAGCTGCTGAAAAGCCAAATGAGATCTTAAGATGAATATGGAAATTAGTAAAGAGGTGTTGTGAGAAGCCACTGTACAAAAGGAAAGGATTCATAAGAAAGCTGTTGCATATCGTAAAAAACTTACTTTGGTGGGTCCAAATTCAACCTAATAGATTCAAAATTTCCTGGAGTACTCAAGCCAACAATTTTGAAAAACAATACTACAAAGGTGCAAAACAGTATTAAAGAATAATGTATTTTCAGATGGAAGGTCTAAAAGGTACTCTTGAGCTAACAGTCAAAAAGTGAACTTCAGACCATGGTAACCTTCACTTCTTTGCCTTACCACGACCTTGTAGGAAGTTCCATGTGTACCAGTTTAAATGTCCTCTACTGGGTTTTTTTTCCTTCGTTTCTCCTAACTTTCTCCTCTTCTCTCCAGGATTTGTGCTCTTTCCTTTTGTTTTTGTCCTTCATCTCTCTCTGTCACCAGGTTCCTTCCATCAATACAAAACTGTCAGTCACAGGAGTGACAATTGGCAGCTGTCGATGTCTTGTAGAGGGTCACCACTCTCTATACAGGCTTCAGATCCTAAAATGCTATCAGCTGCCAATACAAATGCACACACACACCCACACACACGCTGATCTCCACATGTTCAGAGATACCATTTTCTCTTTGCATCCTCATCACACTTTATCATCGCTGACACAGGAAAATTTGGATTGGTAGCAACAAGATCAAATCAGATGAGGAAACAAAGAACCACCTTCTGACTATTCACTCTTTAACTGAATGTGTGCACATGCACACTACACACACTACTAATGAAGGTCTTTGACACAAGCTAAAGTCACTGACACATGGCTCCCCCTACTGGAGACCTACAAGACCTTGGCGATGACATCTGGGTCATTGATTACGGGGTAGTATGAGATTCATTGTTTGATTCATTCATCTTTCTAATGATATTGTCTTTTCCACCTAATTTTTGAGTGCATCTTCTACGAATGCTCTTATGTGAATGCATGTCAATCGTTTCATAAAGTTCAACATTTATTATTTTTAATTTCCTCTCTTGATGTCGAACTGCCACATTAAAAACTAATCCAGAGGTATTAAACTGAGAACAATAGAGAAAATATATTTTCACTTTTCAGTACTCTTTTCAAATTAAAAAGTTGCACAATTAGGCAAAAAGCAAAGCCTTATGTTTTGTTATTTTGTTTATTTGAGATGTTTTCTAATGCAAGTTAAAATGAAATAAATTTTAAGTGAATTGATTGGTCCTCACATATCGTACTGGGAGAAATAATTAGGGCAAATATCAAAATCTAAATATGTCAAATTTTTTATTTTTATGCAATCATTTTGAAACAATTTAGTCTTATTTAAAACTTGTTTGATCATTGAATTTTATACTTTTAAAACTGGTTGAGAATACCAAGAAAAAATGTACGTGCTCTCGCCAACTGGAGGGATACGTTTCTCCTCTTTGCACACATGGTGTCCATCCGTATGAGAAATGTGATTACAAATGAAAGTGTGAATGAGAGTGCGGAGTGCCACAGCTGGTATGGCATCTGGCTTGGCATATCGTTGCCCAGCCTCGCCCACTGCCTGCGTGCTCTAATGTGGCTGTCGACAAGCCCATTAAGAAGCCATTACTAAATGCTCTGTCTCAGCTCCCGTTCCACGCCTTACAGCACAGACCCAAGGGAATATAAGCAACATGAAGTGAGCGAAGGGAACAAGAGGAAAAAAGGTTTGACTTTTTTGTTTTCAATTTATTTATTTCTTTAGCAGAACAAAAAAAAGAGCCATGAAACATTTGTGCCAAAAGCTAGACTAGATTTTTTTCAAAAAAGAAAAAAAACTGTCAATTTTGTGACATACACTGACTCTGAACCCACTTTTTCTTTAACCATCAGAGCAGAATAGGTAGTGAAGGAGCTTAGCTTCAGGGCACAGATGGTTCCGATGTGCAGTATGAACTTTCAAAGAAGGTTCAAAGTTAAACTAAATAATTAAAGTTGTATTTTCTCAAAAAGCTAACATAGTCTGAAAAAGTTTTAGATTTCATGAATTAGATTTTCAAGAATTGTATTTGTGCTAAAATGAGGAGGTAACTTTTAACATTAATATTAGATTGTCTTTCAAACATTAAATTTTTAATTCAAAAGTCCCTGTAGAATCATTGAATCTACAGGGACTGACTCTCCAGCTTCAGAGTTACAATGCTGATGGCCACCAGCACCATTGAGGCCTTTGCTTTCCACAGCATCTCTGTGTTGCTGCAAGAATGTTCCAAAGAAAGATGGGTAGACAGTACAAATTTAAGGTCATGAACGTGGTAAAAGGATGCATATTCTTCTGTGTATCTAAGATAGGAGACACTATCTCTGATGGATACATTTTTTCTAAAGCCTTGATGTTTGGGTCTTTTGACAGACAGAAATTGGGTGGTTTCACCTGATAAACTTGTCACCATGCAGCTGCTTCTTTCATCATTTCTGCAATGTCGGAGTAGATCACTTGTGGTTTTTGAGCATCTCCAGATTCTCCAATTGTGATTGGCGGAGTTTTAAGTGGTAATGTTTCTAGTAGCATCCACCAGCAGGCCCAACAGGTGATAGTGTACAGTGTTCCTGTTGTTCAGGTGGCAGTATTACACTTTTGTCGGTGGCAGTGGATGATGTCAGAGGTTGGTTTTAAGATCCAACCTACCAAGGAGAAGGTTTGGATCTTCACAGGACATTGTGGGAAAACTAATTTACCTGGAAGGTCTTTAATTGGTCATTGCTCTCATAAGCCAGCAGAACGAAGATATTGATGTTGCTGATTTTGGGTGTGGAGCAGACAACAAATACTTTGTGGAAGAGTCTGATTTTAAATTTGAGCTCAACTGAGAAACTAGCAGGCGTTATCTGGACTGTTCCAGGTCCAGTAGTAAATACTTTTCTAAGAAAGTAATGTGTTGTTGATAAAAAGGTCTTTGGGTTAACATTCATTAGAGGAGCAGCTAGTAACTTCAGTACAGTAGTAGTTGATGGGTATGAGTGGCATCACGTCATCAAGTCCATCAAGTGAACATCAATATAACTACAAATAAGTAAGAAACGTCACAGCTGTATTGGTTTTTAGTACTGGTACCCAACTAATATTGGGTACCAGTTATGTATGGTTGTGTTTCCTTATATGCTTGAAAAACAATGAATTGCTCATATGAGTGACTGGGACAACCTTTCCCCTAAGCACCAAAGCCCTCTATCTCTACAAACACACTTATTAAGCACAGACACACACATTTACGTTAGTGTGTGTGGCACAAGGTAAGGCTTGAGTTTCCTGTAAAAGTTTGTGCGTCTGCACCGGCTGCTGGAACTAAGCGGGGCTCTTAATCATGACTGTAACAGGCAACATTACCGGCAGCAGCAGCCGGCTAATGATGAATGCCTGAGCCTCTATGAAAACCCTGACCTCTTTTTCTGCTGTGATGCACAAAATGCTCTTGTTCTCTAACAAAAAGACACAAATGCACATGCATTAATGCACACAGAGGTAAGCTGTCAACCATATGTATATCTTAACATACAAACATAACAGTTGCAGAAATGTCAATTAAAAGCATATGCACCTAGGTACAAATACACCTTGTTTTTGCATCCATGACTTCACAGCAGGCCTAATTGCATTGGGAAAGATGTTGCGCAACAATAACAATTACAGACAGAACTTGTATATTAATTTACCCTCTTAATAAAATGGAGCAGTGTTAAGAAAGACTGGCTGAAATACACATTTGTGAACTAGAAGACGCCAGAAAGAAGTCAATTTAGGGACAAAGACAAGAAAATGCAGATGAAAGTGACCTTAACATAAACTGTAAATGAGAAAAAAAGATTTTGAAATTGAAATTACAGGATTTAAAGTATATCTGTGACAAGAAACAGATGGGTGAAAAATATGAAGAACAAAGAAATTCCAACCAAGGGAGTGAGTAGTTATAATCGAGTATGAAGTTTTGATGAAGGACAAACTAATGTCAGGGATTGGGGCGGTTCGGGCTTCCTGCTTCGCGGCTACTGCATGTGATCCCGCCTGTCACTCACACTCCATCGCCATGACAATCATCATAATGCCGACGCCTGGAGGTGGGGACAAGCCTGTCCTTGTAACAAACAGAACCCTTCCTCGATCTGACGACAACAACTCCTGAGAAAGTCTGACACACACAGATTCACACAGACACACAGTTGAGCTGTAATGCATTGAAGTCACAAATGAAAACGTCTTGACTCAGATGCTCAGAGCATGAAAATGCACAGAAAAATCAAAGGATGTTCCAGTTTAGATTGAAAATGAAAACTGTTTATCAGTAACTATAATGTGATGTGATATGCTACTGTCACTGTTTTAGAGCATGTTGAATGCATTGTCAAACATATTCATTGTACAATATGCATTATGTGACTGTCTACACATATTAAAAGAAATATGTGTGTGCGCAAACATCATTGTACATAGTCTGCACAATCCAATAATACATATTCACATGCGATACATGTATGATGGACAAGTGATAGAGAGACATTGTGTGTGTGTGGCAGGGGGATGTGTGGGTTTTGTTGGCCAAAGGGAAGAGAGAAGGGACTTGTCAAACCAGGGAAGACATGGCAAACTGGATGGTGATGCCAGCCTTGTGTGACAGCTCACTCACGTACATACACACATTTATGCACACGCGCTACTGGCCCCCTAAACCTGCCCTGGCTTGCACTCTTGAGCTGTGAAAGCTAGGTCGCAGAGAGAAAACGAGACTGGTGGAACCTCCTTTAACCAGAGGCTGACTGGTCCGTGTGTGTGAGTGTTTGTGTTGGATTGTGGTGGAGTGGGGTTCAAAGTGTCACATCAATTTGTGGCTGTGTTGTTTCTGCAAGAGGCTAACCCCACTGCCACTTAAGCTTAGCCCAACAGTGAACGGCATACTGACAGACAGGACACATACAGCGCACACACGCAAACACACGCAGGCCATCTCTAGCTGCAAACATTTAGATTAATGATTTAGATGAGTAATTAGTTTGCTAATTTTGGAGATCATGTAAAATATGATGATATGATGAGCTTTTTGCAGTTTAAGTCTGATAAAGAGCAAACCTATGATTTGGGGATTAGATCAAATATGGATTTATTCTAGACTTATTCTTAAATCTGTTTAATTTTGCTGTTAAGATTGGATAGTATTCAGAAAACGTCAGGTTTTGTCAGTGAAACTCCTTTTTGAAGACATTTACCACTAAATGTCTTACAGTCACAGCTGCTAAAGATTTAAATAATGTACCACGTTTTTTTAGCAGTCTGATTTATTAATTTTAAGGTTCAGATGACATGAATCTGCCTTTGCTCTCATTGTCACTAACAGCTCCTTCCACAAAAAACGTTCCAGGCGGTATCAAGGTAGTAATTTAAGGTATTATGTAAAAGCATAAATGAGACTCTGAAATCATTTCTGATGAGAAGAGCATGAAAATGTGGTATATACATTTAATATGAAGAATTGCACTGATTTCATCTGCATTTTTAGTTTTGAAAATAATATTATGTGGAGATTTTCTTTACATTGCTCTTGTCGATACACAGTTCTGGCTTTATTTTTGAGAATATTACTGGATTGTAACAGAAAGATTTATGAACAACAGATTCCAAGAGGTTCAGCTTTGCCAGTTTGTGACATAAATGTTTTGTGAAAAAGGCTGTTGAGACTTGGCAGTCCAATAAGCTCTGGAACACTACTGATAGTCATTCACCTCACCTACAAGAGGTGGTAGTGTTATGATTAATAGGTGCATATAGAAATGCCTGTAAGGGGGCTCGAATCTGTGCAACTTAAACAGTAAAACGTCTTGACTCAGATGCTCAAGTAATGCTTGAGCTGAAATCTAATTTTGAAAAGTATCAAACCACTTGCCTAAAAATATTAAACAATGCCTCCATATAATCCTGAGCTTTGAGCAGTTAGCTGAGGTGGAGTTGCTGGTTAGACACCCCCAGGGGTGACCTGGCCTGGGCCCAGACCACTTTAACCACTTGTCTCCATTAACAGGCTCCCAGATATTATTATGCTCCCTTGGGACCATGCATGATCTAACCAACCATTTACCCTCTCCCTCTCTTTTCTATTTCTCTCTCTTTTGTGTCTGTCTCTCTCAGCTTTGATGCTACTCTATGAAAAAAAAAAAACAGCAGGGAGAAAAATATGAGATTGATTTATTTGGTTGGGTGTTCTTTGCGATGGAGTCCTCTCCCACTCTTTCTTTTGTTTTCTCTCTCTCTTTCTCTGCAAATTGAAACCAATTAGCGGGTAGAGCACTTGTAGTGGGGAATGTAGGGCAAGCGTGGAGTAATAAAAAAGTATTGACTTTTCTGTGACTGTATGCGGCGTGAAAGGGGTGCCGCGGCCTTGTCCGACATGAAAGGAGCTCCATTAATTTCACTTATTTCACCCAGGCCCCTGTCAGAAGGCCCTAATGCATCCCAGGCGCACTTCTCACATGCAGGCACTCAGACAGCGCAACACAGCTCCTGCCTAGTTACCAAATGAGTTTATATTATATATCAGAGTGACAGAGAGAAAGAGAGAGAGAGAGAGAGAAGTGGAGGAGAATAGAGTAATTTCTAATTCACTTATTGAGACAAAAAGCGAGGCCTTTCAAATGTAGCTAATTATGGCCTCGCTTGCCATGTTTGTCCCCCTTCTGTCTTATCGGAAAGCAGGGAGTGAAGGCCTAAGTAAAAGAAAAACCTCTCAAACTAGCTAAATATACCATTTAATTAAATTCATGTTCTCCAGCTCAAGTAAGTTGTTCAAATATAGTCAAAACAATCAAAAAGAAATAAGTTATACAAAACTATAAATTAAAATATCATTAAAAAGTGGTCACTCCATCACTGAATGACACATATTTCCATTCATGTGTCATTAAAATATACTTTCATACACATATATTGTGTTAAAAAAAATTTCCACTAAACAAAATTAATTTCTTTTAACAGAAATCAAGGCCTTTATTTCAATTAATTATGATTTTCTGCCTACAGCTAACAAAAATAGGACATTTAAGATTAGAATATCTCATCTAACCAATATAAAAAAACTCAATCATATTAAAATATTTGCCTGATTTAAAACTTTATCTCTTACAAGTTCTTGAATAAAAATATTGTTTTTATTTTCACTCATTTACTTTTACCAAAATCTGGCATGCGTGGAGATACACCGAATCATTTGTGCTAGTTTGAATTTTTAGAATTGTTCATATGCACAGTGGCATGAAATAGTTAAAGAAACCATTCCATTCTGTTTAAGTTCAACATTTCTTCAGATGTTTTATCAAACTGGTAAATTTTAAGGAACAAGATTAAATTATTTATGCAGTTAAATATTGATAATATGTGCTTCCTACCAAAATATGTCAAAATATATTGTCAAGAATTTGTTTCTTCACACTCCACTGGCATGACAATCTTTTGTATAGGAAATTATTTGGGTTTTTAACAACAAAAAGTGAAATAACTAAATAAATAAATAGCATCTTAGCACACTGTTCACAGACGGTGGTTCCAGTGGGTCTTTGTAGTGCTATCTGATAAATTCCATTCTTCTGCATTTCTTCTTACACTTATGTCTGTATCTAAGCTTGTGCTTGCAGGTAAATTCATGTATGCATGCACGCGTGGGATAGAAAGAGACACCATCAATGTGTTTGCATGTGCATGCATGTGTGCAAGAGAGAGTGAAGAGTGAGAGGCTATCTGAAGACAGAAACTAATCAGGGTGTGTGAGATAAGAAAGCAGCCTTTATGGTGTATGGTAATCAGACCCCGCCGCACCACACACCCCACGGCCTGCCACCACCATGCATAATCACCACGACTTATTCACATGATTGATGAAATATGCGTCTGTGAAATCTGAGCCATGTTTGTTATCATCCCTTTTTCCAATTCTCCCCTCTCTCGTTTCTTCTCTCTCAATCTTTTTTTTTGTCATATTCAACCTCTGTGCCCCTCTCTGTAGCTGCAGTGGCCTAAGATGTTTGGTTCCGTGTACAAACAAGAAATTACACACACAGCATGGGGTCTTTCTTACACACATGCACAACAAAACCACTCTCACTCTGTTTGTCTCATAAAAAATTAATATAATTCATGGCAGATGCATATGAAAAGCAATATCATTGGAAGGGAATTATGAATGAAAAGGGGGGAAAAAGACAAAGATGAGAGACCTTGAAGATGCATTAATTGCTCTGTCCTGCAGAGAGAAGCGTTTGCTGGATTAGAGTGTGATGAGAAGAGATGTGATAGATGGAGTAAGATAGACTCTGGAGCTTCCCTGTCTGAAACTCTATTGAATTAATCAGAGAACAAATGCTGAATTTACAACTGCAATTGAAGCAAAGATATATATATAAAAAAAACTAGGCAGCAACTTTTCACTCACAAACAGGAAGTGTCTGACCAAGGTGCCAAAGATGTAATTTATTAGAGAAAGTCTCCAGAAGAGCCATCAAGAGAAAAAACTCTAACTTCAATAGTCGGAATTAGTGGAACTCCGTGGCTCAAACAGACGCCACATCTGGATGTTGTGATTCTCTAAAGTGTTATTTATTTATTTATTTTTCTGTGACATATGTTTCTGTCTTTTGGATGAAAACAAGCATATGTCAGTCTGTTTCAGTGTGAACCTAGATTACCACTTACAACAGTCTGGTATTTCCTCTTATTTTAAAAAACCAAAAGCCCACACCACTGAAGAAATTTCAACTGATTATTTGCACTAGTTTGTTTCTGAAATAAAAGTCGTCAAAGTGTTAGACTTTACTTTTATACTGCAACAGACGGTGCAAAGGGAACAGACTTGGGTTGATTTTTGCTCCACTGCGAAAAAGGTGATCAGAACACAGATACTGTTTGATCCATCCAGCACCAAGTATGGCACAAAAGACAAAGATGGGATGTGCAAAGTGATCCAATAGGGCTTAGATTTGGGCTAAAAGTAGACACAGTTTAGGAAGGAGGGGGCTGAGACTGAGTCCAAGATTAAGACTGGGGCTGGTGAATTAAGGCCCGCAGCCTCGGGGTGCTATTACACATTTATAATGAGAAAGGGGGGAGAGAGGCTCGCCTTCCACCTCGACACACCTTAGATTAAATATGCACAATTCCCATGCAAAACGGGCTGCGAGCAGACAGACCCGCAGTGCTGTCTAATCCCCTGTGCTGGAGTTGTTTCAGCCAGGGTTAACAGGCTCATCAGTCAACACAAGCTGCTTTGCACAGGACATCAGAGCCATTTGCAGTTATAAGGGCTTGTGATTGCTTCCTTTTCCAGGTCCCACCACATGCCACACCACACCAGCCACTCTCACACAGTCACAGACTGGCCCCTGGACATGTGAACCTGTAATAAGACATATCCAGGAAGCGCATAGGAGCCATTGCAGAGATAAAAGCAGCGCAGCCTGTCCGAGATAAAAGTGTGACTTTCACATACATATCAAGCGGCTTATCAAGTGCAAAACCAAGGATAACAAACAGAAACCCATAGTGGATACGCAAGACTCGCACACAGTGACACATTCTGTTACATACACATAACTGGTAATCGTAAGACACACACAGATTAAAAATACATCTTATATTTGCATTTAAAAGATGCTTTCTGGCAAGTTTTTGAATGCAAAAAAAAAAACTCATGCAAGTCCAGAAAATGTATACTGTCTGCTGTATCCTTGGTGTCCGTCTGCACCATAGCTTTAACGCAATCTATTTGCATTTCACAGCCCGGTTTGACTTCTATCACCAAACACACTGCTGTATGAGAGAGCTGTCATGTTCCTCAAGTATGAGTGCATGTGCATGTTTTGTGCGAGGAGGAGTTGGGGGGAGTTGGAACTAGGTACTGCACATAAAGAAAACAGAGAACTAGTGTGCACACAAACAAGACAGCAAAGCAAAGAAAGAGTGATGACAGGAAAAAAAGATAGAAAGTGATTATACCACACTACATGCAGTATGCTTCACTGGAGCATATCTGCACAGGGACAGACTGTCTATTAAAGAACAGGCATCCCTATTCAGCTTGTCGGCCTGCTTTTTCTTTCATCTATCTACATGTGAAGTAGAAACCATCTGCATAGACCAAAAACAGCCATCCACTTTGATTCCACCTCAAACTAACTATAAAACCAAAGAGTTTTATTGTTCTGACTGTTTTATGATACTGTTTGCTACCCTGATAGGAAATGAGTTCTTGCAACTAGGGCAATTTTTTTGAAAACATGAATCTCAATCAGTTGTGCATCAGGCCTACTTTCTTAGTGAAGCACAACCAGTAAGTTGTGCTAACGTCATTACCTGACAAAAAAGGGTAACTTCATTCTGATTCAATTGCAGCTGTAAATTTTAATTTAGAATAAGTCCATTATAATCTTTTTACCAGAATGTTCTTTAAAATTGACCCAAACTGAATAAATAGTGAACACAGTATTTTTCACAGGGACATAATGTCATGTTTTCTGGTTGCCACAAATTATAATTTTACTTTAAATGTAGGAACTCATTTTGGCTCTAACATAGCATCCATAATGTAACTCATGTCTCCTTGCCTTATTTTATTGACTTTTCAATAAGTTGTACATTGTTTGGTTTTCACTACGAACACCATTATCGCTAAAACAGAGATGTGCTACTAGTCAAGTGATATGTATACAAGGCTACATCACAGGATCATGTGACTGGCAGATGACTATGGTGAAAGAAGTGAGTACAAGTGGGAGGAGCCACATAAAACTCATGGCTACGCCACATAATTATTGCACAACACAATATCTGAGTCCAGTGACAATTTACCTCAGTGTTTTATCTCAAGATAAGTTATTTGATTATTTAAAATTTTTAAGCCAAGTTAAAAAATAATTACTTTCCACTGCGCCAATGCAGAACTTCACCGTAAATAAAAGCCATGAACCTTTTTACCTAAATTATGTTAGTGTATTACAAAATATCCACACCTATTTTGTTAAATGGTGTCAAGCTTTTTCAAAGATGCTTCATTCAGACTTATTTCATTGAGACTGTTCAATTAATACTTCATATTAATTGAGCAGTTGGCCCTTACTATTCCACTGTCAATGTAAATGCCTCAGTAATGGAAGCTCAGTGTTGGGTTAATTGATAGATCGGAGGTCCTAAGTGAGAAGAAGAGTGGTGTTGGTGGGAGGGGTGTTTTATGGCAGTGCAAATGAAGGGGCAGCAGAGTTTTACAGATGCTGTAAAATGGTTATGGGAAGTTGGCATTCCCATTTTCCAAAGCAGAAACAGATGGCTGTACAGAATACACCGCTGAATGTATCAGAATCATCCCCACATCTAAGAAAGTGATTTTGTTGATTTTCAGTCTGACCTGAGCAGATGAGCTCAGGTTCCTTTCTATTTGAGTTCTCATTACAAATATTCCTCCATGATCAGTCAACTTCTGACAGCACAAATAAGGCATTTTATAGTGAGTGTTTATGTAGGGATGCTTTTTACCTTTAGCTTATAGCTTTACTAGTGTGCAAAAACTACAATTAGCCCAAAGCAGAGTTCATAGAAAGAGGCTTTGACATCACTTCTGTGAGGGAAAAGTAGTGAGAGCGCTTAGGGTCAGTTGTACCATAGGGGAAGCTGGAAGGTCATCATTAAAGCTCAAGAATATCTAGTGTGTTTTGTATTTCAACAAATGCATCTGTTTACATTGTGAATGTTGTCTTAGTGCTTGTGTACCACAAAGATTAGCTTTTCATGAAAATGTGACTTACATATAACTTAAGGTTGGCTCTGATCAGACTTTTCAAAGTTGTGATGCTTGTCAGTCTAATGTGAGGGGAAAGAAAGGCTGGAAGCACATGCAGCCACAGACGTGACCACTCACTGCAGCGTACTTGATTAGCACGAAGTCTCCTAATTAGCTATCTTTTGTGGTTACAGGCAGATCCGCTGGTGACATGGCTAATAACAACCACAAAATTTGCATAAAAAGATAGGGCTTTCCCTTATTTGCATTTTAAATTAGTCACACAATGGAAATATTCTACAGTTTTATCTTGCAGTGAACATCGCAATGCAAGTATTTTCTAGCTTCAGTTGTGGTTGGGCAGTGTTTTCCTGAAAAAAAGCTTTTTAGCCTTTTTTTATCCTTTCAATGAATTTTGAACATTTAACATTATATGAAGGCTATGTTTAATTATATGCAGATGGCACAGTAGTTACAGATCTACCAAACAATATTAATAATAAGTCTGTGAAGACAAGCTGAAACTAGGAATAGTGATGAAAGTGTTTCCATGAAGAAAAAAAAACCCTAAATAAATTTAAAAAAAAAAGGAAATTGAGAGCTGTTAGAACTCATCATTTTAAAAATCTGAGGTTGCTTTTCTTTTACTTATGGTGACATAGGTGAAAAGGATGCAGCAGAGTTAGAGGAACATCTGAACCAAAAAAATAAGCAATCTTTGTAACTTGTCCTTTTCACTCAGACAAAGCACCTGTATCCTGTCCAAGTTAGAATTGTGATTGTGTAAGGAAAGAAAGACTGCCTTTCTGTGACCCAGATGGCCAACATAAACAATAATCCAGGAGTCACAGGGTTTTTTTAGAGCTTGGATTGGACTGGGGGTGCTGTGTGTGTATCCTGCCAAGAGTTGTGATGGTCAAACCAAAGAGCCATGGTCTGGGAAAAGGGGGAAAAAAACCTGAACTATGTTAATGATGAAGCTTCGGGCCTTGCAGAGAGGCTGAAGCAAGGCTTAGGGTGATGATTACAAGCATTGCTGGATATGGTGGCAGAGGCTGGGTGAGAGGGCTATGGTCAGGGTTGGAAAAATAATTAGAAGCACGGCTGATAATGTGGCTGGGGGGAGTTGGGTGAGGCACAGTATGAAGATGATGAGTACCAGGGTTGAGCTGTCCACTCTACTGGCCCTGTGAGCTGTGACAAGAAGCTGTGCTGGCTGCTGTTGTAGCTGGCGGTGATGCCAATGATAGGTCTGACGCACTAATTACCACAGAGTGAGAGAAGAGAGAGAGTAAACAGAGGGGGTGAGAAGCAGAACGATGAAGCTTTACAGAGCTGACTGAAAGTGGGAAAATATGAGGTCTGCTGAGTTTTCAGAGATGGTACTAAATTTATTCTCAGTATAAAGGCAGCCATTCCTTGAAGGTCTCAGAGATTTATAAGATGGCATTAGTGGAAAAAAATGGCATCATGAAAACCAAGGAACACAGCAGACAGGTCAGAAATAAAATTCTGTATAAAGTTAAGCAAAGTGGGTTATGAAACAATATTTGAAAGTTTCACAGACCGCAGTATAACCCACTGGGGTTATTTTTAATCAGCCATTCTGAGGTCCATGAAGAAGATTTGTTAGAGGCTGCTAACTACCTAAAACCAGGCATTGAGGTTCATCTGCCTGCAGGACAACCATAAAAACGCTAAACGTACATTTAAATAGTCTGAATCACAGCATATCCTTACGTTAGAATGAGCCAGTCAAATGTCTATGCCTACATTCAAGGGAAACTTTAATCAAGCTTGAAGAATTTTGCAAAAAAATAAAAAATTAAAAATTTCAGGCAAAACCATGCATAATTTTGTCCTTCACAAGAAAATAAAATATTTGTGGTTGCAACATGACAGATTGTGGTAAAGGTTGATGAGGGATGAAAAATGGCAGATTTTATATGATCTTTATAGAGCGAGTGCTTAAAATCAGTTCATAAGTAGAGCAGTTTCAATACAATGCTTTAGAGTTACAATTTTATCATCACACTACCCATGCAGCCACTAGACAGCAGCCTGTCAGAGGTATAAACCTTCTCAATAAATACACAACCTTGCCAATAATTTTTAACAAACACTGCATATTGCAGAGTTTGTGAAATGCATTGAGCTTTCCCCCCAATCTCTCTTGTCAGCTGAAGGAGACCCCATCCACCGTCCAACTCAGCCCTCATGCTTATTTATTGCCACTTCCTGGGGCCATGTTAGTTCATTCCCCTGTCGCTGCTCTCTTCTTCTTCCCATGCTCCTCTTGCTCTCTCTTGTTTCACTACTCGTTTCCGGGCAATTGGGTCTGGGTGCTGATGGTGGGGAGTAAAGGGCTGGGGTGGAGCTGCTGGGAACTTTGGACGTGTGTGTGTGTGAGTGCTGGGAAGTGAGCTAATAAAGGATGGTGATCCATGAAAGGCCTTGAGCAAAGACACAGTCAATTACCTAATGCCTGGACCTGACTGCAGGGCCCATGCTCACACATTCTCTCTCTAACAACTGCGTACACACACATACACACATCCATGCTTACACCTCATTTACGTATACATGTAGATCGGGCAGTAGAGGGCAAGCTGTGAATCGTGTGCTCTTGTGTGGGTGGGTGTGCATATGCGTGTGATGGAGAGCGATGATTTATTAAATTGCTGTCACTTTTGACAAATTTGTACAACACAAGTTGAAGGTTTCAGCTCTACTGGTTCTGTGTTTTTTTATCTTTTCTTTGGGGCAGGGGAGATTGTGTCTTCATGACAGAATCCAGGTAACTTTATAAACCTGTCTGATATCACTCTTTGGGTTAAAAGCTGTATCTGTGGACACTTTATAACTTTACATCTGGTTTTAGGATAAAACATAACCAAATGTATAGTTTAATAACTGAAGACTGAGTCCTTCTGATTAAGAATATTTTTTTGCTTATTTGTAAAACAAGTGACAAGATATGCCTTGCAATGTGTCTTCACATTATGGATATTAAAATAAATCAGGTAAAAATTAGTAACAATAAAAGATGATAGCTGTTCTTTGTCATTTAATTATAGAAAGAAAAAAGATTGTAAGGGCTTGGAGTGGCAAAAAATGCGTGGTCTTTAATTGTGTAGTCAGGGAAATTATTGTGTGAGACAGATCAAACAGAGGGTTAATAACAGCACTTCACACTTACACACAGACAGCTCAGTAGATTAGCTTGTGAGTGGTAATGACTTTATAGTCAAGTGTTTCAGCGAAGACACTCACCATTACTAATTAAAACTCAAGAGTTAAGTACTGAGAATGAAATATGGCTCAATATGAACCCAGTCTGAAGCCGTTTTTTTTTAACACAAATTCCAGTTTTGCACCTATGAAAGGGGTTTGTATATTAACTCATTTTGTCAGTGAGGAACAATTATGATTACATTTCATGTGTATATTTGTATAAGAGCAGATATATTGTGCCTAGGTTTAAAAAACAAACTTGACTGTATAAAAAAAGGATGAATCATTTTCATGTCAAACATTGTTTTTCAGCATGTGGTGATTTTTATTATGTGGCGATTACAAAACATGCTTTCTCATTTGTTTCAGTCACCAACAGTGAGGATGTACTTAACAGTAAGTCCCATTAATTGACTGATTTTTCTGATGGTGATGGATAAACCTTTTTCAAAAAAGGCTAACTTAAGTAGTTTCTGCCTTTTAAAAGATGACCTTCAGTCGTTTTTTTGTTTTGAAAAAAAGAAGGAGGGAGCACGGGGGGCAGTGGGGGGAGGAAGGGACAGGGACCCTGTCCTTGCTCTTATCGCTATGGGATCAGTGGCCTGGCCTGACCACTTCCACAGCCAGCACCTCAACCTTATCCATCACCACTAGATAGTTATCACACCAGAGATATAGGGGGTGTGAGGTAAAGGGGAGAGTGCAAATGAAAGAAAAGAGGGACTTCCTGCCCCGAGAACAAACTCTAATGCAAACAAACAAAGCACACACAGGGAATGAAAGACAAACACCTATGATTATGTACACAAAATGTATCTTGGTGTCATGAGCCTTTAATGGCACAACTAATAAGCTAGTAAGTCTGACTTCACCTTGTTTATTGCAAATTGTTTCACCTTATAATATATGAAGTATTTTGATGAAAAAAAAATTAATCATTATGTTACATTTGTACTACTGTTGTTATATTAAATACTAGCTTGTGTGTGAAGTATTATTCCAATATACTGAGAATACTCAAGTCAAGATCAACTCAAGATTTGTCTAAAGTATTTTAATGTTTAATTTCTTCTACGTGGTTTAATAAGTACTTTTCAGTTCATTAGTACTGGTTATGTAGTAGTTCTCAAAACTATGAAACAATGACATAAATTTATTAGAAGAAAATAAATTATTTACTCTCAAGTACCATTCTGGAGAGTGTATGCTGAGTCTGAACGCAGATGTCGTAAATACATTTACTATTTGTTTGGCATAGTTTAAAGAATTTGTGCTTTATTCAGTATTAACCTTATCTTCTGATGTGTATGTGTCAGCTGAAGTAAATTACATGAGAACTTTATATTTACCAAAAGTAACATTTTCACATGCAAGTCCGCTTTTGTGCTGGAAAGCTTCCTGATTTACCTGAGAGAGAGGGGGGCTGTGAAGTGGGGTAGATATGAATAATTGCCCAAGACCTTATTTCTGTATATTTTAAAAACTCTGTCAGTAACTGAAGAGATTACCTCCACTAGCTTCCAGCTTAAACTCTTATTTCAAAAGTCCTACTTGATGTCACAGAAACACTAAAAAGGTGTGGTTTAAATATGTGTTTACTCAGATGAAAAGTGAACTAGTTCACATAAAAATAAAATGAAAGACCAGATGATTCATTATAAATCACAAAAACCGTGACTCATGGAAGTCTCACCTGTCTGAGGCGTAATATTATAGTTTTAAGATTTTTGCATACGTCGCACGGAGAACAGATATTGCTGACTCTTCTCAGCAATAACACCTTTGCCTCCCTGTGACGAGGCAAAGGTGTTCTTCCACGAGCCGCTGAACCAGTTGGGCTTGAAAGCTGCAGTCACATTGTCTTTTATTTTGTCATCACTTGAACACAAGAATTTTACTATTGCACTTGTTTTTTCATTTACATCATTTGTGTTTTAAGTGTGCTTTGATCCATTATCTGCCTCATCTGTTATGGACAGTTTGGGTTATTTTTGCCTTTCCCTTCTTGGTGGCAATAGGCGGTAGTCTGGTCCTCAACTCCCAGGTTTTGGGGGAAATGTTCCTTTGGGAATCAGGAGACCCAGAGAAACTAAGTCCCGTTGAGTCACAAAGGCCCCCGAGATAACCTGTATCCCGGTGGGCCATGCTGGTAGGGACCTGATACCTGACCTGCTTTAGCAGCAGCTCCATCTCATGAGGGATCTGCCTGTAAGGCGAGTTAAAAACCCCAGGGATCTAAAAGAAGAAAAACAAAAAGAAATTTTAGCCCACGACTTAAGAGAAGTAGAGAGAAAACCAGAGATGGAGGTTACAGGAATACTTATTTTGCAGTGGTAACAGTTATACATGTTAAGATTTAGGCCGTATGAACTATTTTAATGTGGGAGTTTTAAGTAAGTCTTACTTTTGACAATGTTGTCACATTATTTAACATTTTAAGGTTTTGCCACAAAACAATAAAGATGTTTTATGTTAAAATAACGGCAATATTTTTTTTATAAATTCCAAAAATATTTTGAATAACTTAAATTAAATTTAGCCAGGATCCTCATTGTTGATGCTTCTACGGTTTTTAGAAGATGAAAATGATGTCATCATAAAACTTTTTTTGTATGGACTTGGACTTGTGTTGACACATGATCTCTGAACCATGCTACAGTTCTTGTTTTCAACTGTAACACTGAATAAAAAATATATTTTTTCCTACTGCTCACTACATGTTTCCCCTGAATTTCTGTGTAGTTTTTTTTTTTTTGAGACATATCCTTTATCTGTACTGTGCCAACAAAGTCCAGCAATTGTGAAATAAACAGCTACAATTTCAGTCTTAGCTCCATTAGGAAAACTTTTCTCCATCCATAATTTCTTCATTGAACAACAAGAACAACAATGCATAGAAGAACAGAAAGAAAATTAAAACAAGCTGTCAAACAAACACTGAAATATTTGTAGTTGTGCAGCAAAAGTATTTAAACACAAACAGAACTTTGTCTTATTGCTTCTAAAATTGGAAGAGATAAGCCACCGACAGTCTCCGTAATAATTATTCAAATCACAGTGGTCCTTTTGCCTGTCTGTTAATTAAGAGACCAAAGCTTCAAGTCGGACGACTCTGTATCTACTCTATATGCTAATAACACTCTTTGCTATTTAAGCTACTTTAAGACTGAGACAACAGAGAGAGAATGGAAAAAGTCAGAAGTGGAAAATTGTTACATCAAGTAAAACCTTGCTCAATTTTTTTTAAACATTGACAAACTAGTTAATTCTGTAATATTTCACTGCTAATGCAATTTTTTAATTTAACTAGCTATTCAATGAGTTGTAACCATAACAGGAAATTAATCAATTTAAAACAAGTCCAATCTTATCTTTAAAATGCCACCAAATTAAAACTAATGCTTTATTTTTAATAGGTTAATTCGATGAGCCACTCCACAATAATACTCCTTAGACATGTAGAAGTCAGTCATAGAAAGAGAATTCCACGTTCTCCATCTTGGGATAAAGAGACATTTATTTAATTTATGGTTGTTTCTACTGCTTACACCTGCTGGGAGCTGGTCCCTATCTGGACCGGGGACAGCTCGCTTGTCTATTACATGCCGACACACATTGGACAGCCCACAACACACACACACACACACACTTAGACCTGAGGACAGAAGAAAACATGCCAACTCCAGGCAGAAAGTCTTTGTCAATATGCAAACTCAGGTCTGTGTCGCAACCATACACTTCATATGACTCCACACTTTGGTGTAACACACGACTAAATTAATAAGGAAAAAAAAGACAAATTATCTGTCTGAATCTAGTTTTAATTCATACCTACTAGACAGATCTAAGCTCCAGTAAATACATATTTACAACAGTAAATGCAAAAAAAAGAGTAATAAATCAAACATGTTACAATAACTTAACCCACTGAGATGCAATTCTAATGCTACTTTTAATCCTTTAGTTGCTACACATATATTGCATCTCCCACAGGAGTGTTTTATTTTAAATTAGAAAATTTATCAATCTGTAAAATCCAAATAATATAACAAATTTTCAGTAATTTTGTATAAAAAGAAGACTTGATTGTTGCACACAATATTTAGTTAAACTGTAAATACAAATAATGTTCTTGGCTAATTTGACAGCCTGGTACAGTGTAGTAAAGATTACTTTGAGACAAAATATGGTGGTAACTGGCACTCATCAGAAATGTTTCCAGCCAGGGTCATCAGCAGCAAGGCAGGGATTTTAATTCAAAAGATTAAAATGATTCTATGCCCACATACTCAACTGGACAGAAACATGATATCAGTTCATGAAAGTCTAAATATATTAGTACAGAGACAAACGTATGTTCTTTAGAGTTTGTTGGTAACACACTCTCTTTCTCATAGACACACACAGAAGCACAAACACAAAACCCCAAAAGTACCAAGCGAGCCACGAGAAGAACAATGATGTTGACCCCGGGAACACTGCATCTCTGTCTTTGTCAGAGGGACTTAGGACTTTTTGGTAAGCTGTGTCTGAGTATCTGTGTGAGAGTGTGGGTTCATTGTGTGTGTGTGGGCTTGGGTCCGAGAATTGAGGAAGGATGAACTGTGGTGGAGAGCCATCTATTCACAGCTGACAAGGTCAGAGCTACTATGGGAAAGATACCCCTGCCATATGCAGAGGCAGAGAGAGGAAGACAAAAATATATGTGGAGTTAAAAAGACAGAGGACAGGAAGAGAAGTTAAACTCTACTATACTTTCCCTATTGCTTGTGTTAAAAATCATTAGTTTATTCAGATAAGAAAAAGAAAACACACATTGGTAAACATCAATGGCTAATCAAATTGAGATTATTCCAGCTAGCAAAGTACAAAAGTCATGTCTTTGATGATGAGCCTTTTGAAACCAATCAGAAGATGACAGTATGAGATGAAAAGGTAAAAGAAGACATAAAAATTGAGAAGAGTGGTGCTGAATCAACAGTGACCAGTGTGCTTTGTCTTCATTATGATCCCAGTGGGGAGTCACAGAGATTTGTGGATGCCACACACACACACACACACACTCCTGTGCACCTATACCAGGGGAAGAACTAAAATACTCCACTCAGCACATCAGAAGAGCCATGAGGACTCCTGTGCGCACACTCAACTTAACTCCACACAGCTCTCTTCTGTTGACAAAATGGGAAAAAAAGGGAAATTTAAAAAATTCTCTGTGTGGCTTGCCTCCAGAGGACTGCCCTGTCTGGAGTGGTTATCTCAGTTTCTGTCAGTCCGAGCACAATAAACTGTACAAGTATATGTGCAAATAGAGATGCTTATTGTGTAGATTTTTTCAGAGAAACATAATGAATCATTATATTCATTTTTATTGTAAGTAGAAAAATAAAATTCTTTGGTAATATGTGTTCAATGTGACATGTATCTTCATCTACTACTGCAGCCTCGAAAGTTTGGAGTCAAATTCAAGCAGAAATGTGAGAATTTTTAAAGACTTAGAACGGGTACGGCAGATTCCAGCAATCTTTACATAAATGCAACATAAATGTAGTTTTCAATTCTAACGCACACATAATGTACACACTGCTGACTTTTTATTTTTTATAAAACTGCATAGATATGACACAAAAAAATTAACATAGTGTTATACAATTTTTGTGAGTAAAGAAAGTATGAAAATAAAATGAAATTATTAATCCATGTGTATTGTGACTAATATATGAGTTATAATAGAAAAATGTTAATACTTTCTCATGTTTGTCAAGAGTAAACACTGAAAAATAAATGATGATAAATAAATGATAGTATTATTTTCCACTAAGTATTGGTCTGGTTAATTCAAGTTTATTACAACATAGCAAAACAGCTGTATTTATTTTCTGTTACTAAATACCAACCTGTTTTGTGCTGATGAGGTGGTGCAATCGATAAGCTTGGTAAGCTTTCATTTTCTGCTCTTTTTCAGCCTCTAGATATTCCTTCTCTCTTGTCCGTGCTTTCTCAATCTCGTCCAACTCTTTCCTACATGAAGAACAAAACAGACACATAAATCCACAGTAATTTTTTCTTTCTTTGACTGAGTTAATTTCTTTTTAAGAGAATAGGAGTAAAAATCAAACTACTGCCTTCACGGTTAATGTAAATGAATGAATTCTCTAAATTAATATCAAAATTTCTAAGTGTTAAACATTTTTTTTCACAACAAGTTAGGACATCCTCATGAGTTTTAAGTAATTTGTAGACAATGTCAACCCAATTAAACAGCATTTGTGTAGGTGTTAGTATGTATTATAAGCACAGCCTGACAATTCCCTGAAGTGTCCTTCAGAGTAATAACAAAACTGCCTAATCACACTGGGACAGACATAAAAAGGCAATGGAGCAGTGGGAGAAAAACAAGGAAATGAGGCTCTGCAGAGAGAAAAAAGCAAACTGAAAGCATGAGAGGGTATAAGTGGGAGGATGATGGATATATTTCATCACAGTAGCCAGGACAGGTCTGTCTGTGACATCTGTTTAGCGAAGCTGGCTAAATGGGATGCATTAAAACCCCATACACAGCTATTTCATTCCACAATCACGCAGCCTTATTGTTACAAAGGGGTAATAACTTAAAAGGGGAATTGGAAACAATTACTAAAACACATACACCAAGATAATTTGAAGAGACGCCCACAAAGCTAAGAGTAAAACCAATCTATTTCCGCTGGTGTAATACCAATAAGAGTTTAGCCAGAGCTCATCAACAATCCTGCATCTTGTTTTTTTTTTTTTTCCGTTTCCGATCCCTTCCTTTTCTCTTTAATTCCTCTCTGCCGTTTCTCCCCCATATCCAACTTCTGTTTTCAATTACAAGTCTCCACACCAGAATCCGGATATTCAAAGTGTTTCTGTAATGTGAGGTTAACACATTCTGCGGCAGCTGACATTTAAAAGGGAATTACAATGCGGTCCCATTGCCTTTGCATTCTCATTCCTTCCAGAGAACCAGATTAAATTACAAAATAAATGAAATATGCAGATCCCAGGCTGTGCTTGTGTGTAATAAGAAAAGGAGCAAATCTGAATGTGTATGTTTATAATATTAAGGATAGCTATTTAATATAGTGTGGGGGGTTGTATGAAAAGTGTAAATATTGAGGTTGCTGGCCTCTATTTGTCTACCAAGCTAACAGGAATATTACCTGTTAATGTAAAATATAAAGTTGGTGTTTACTGTAAGAATCTCATTCACAAACCACCTGGTGCATGTTTGGATATCTTTACGTTTATGCCTCTCAGAGCAACAACCTGTATTATTAGGTGTGCATGTTTCTGTTTTGAGAGGGCGCTTCTGTTTTAAGTGTGTGATATTTTGTGTGTATATGTCACACATTTGCCAGTGTGGTTTAGTGTACATGCTAATTTTGTTAAAGACCTTGGAAGCACGCACAAATTTGTGCCAGTGTGCATGTGTGTTTGTCTTGGTCTGGCTGAATAGGTGACCTTTGTTTTCCTGCCCCCAGTCCTAGTGTTATTAATTGCAGTGTAGTGGACAAAAGCCAAACAGATTTGTAACGGCTGAAGGCACCTCGATCTGTGTCGACCCAACCAGCCACCACAACATACAACCCTCATTAGCCCTGTTCGGCACGTGCTCTCTTCCTGTGTGTGTTTGGAAATGTGTGTATTTAGAATAAGTTAAATTGAAATTATGTGAAAAATATATATTACACATTGACTTTTCAATCATCTCTCATACATAAACATGTACCAACAATGAGTAGAGCTCCTACATTTAAAGCTATGATTAAAAGATTAAAACATTGATCTTACTATCAGCTTTAAACTAAAAAATTCAATGTAGTGCATCTGACTAGAGTTTAAATCTTTTATTAGATATGAAGTTCAAATGCAAATTATCCTTTTAAGAGAAAATAAAACTGTGATTAATCAGGAAGTAGAAGAAGAACATCTGAGTCTGTTGGGATCTTTGGTACAATGATGTTAGATTTTTTTGTGTTTTGTAGAATGAGTTTATTTACCAAAGATGCCTGATCTGGGGCCTCATGCATAAAAGAGTGCGCAGTTTTCACACTAAAACTTGGCAAATGGAAAAATTTAGAAAAGTGCGGTGCACAAAAAAATTCGGATACGCGGCTCCACACCTTTCTTTTATAAATTCTAATTTGCGGGAAATTGTGCACAGCTACTGGTCCGCCCTGTCGCCACCCATAAATACATATGTAAATTAGTATAAATACCCGGAAGTCTGCCACCACGTGATGCAATAACCATGGCAACGTCCTTGTTTGTAGCAGTATAAGTATTTATAATAATAATAACTATATATTTTATTTAAAAGGTGCTTACAGGACACATAACGTCACCTCACAAAAATAAAAATAATACATTTTAAAGAAAAAAAAATCCAAATATATATAAATGGCAAATGCCTGTTTGAACAGTAGCCCTTTCAGGCGGGATTTAAAGACAGTGAGTCAGAGAGTCATTGAGTGGGGAAAGTTTACGTTTATTCTAAATCAGGGGTGCTCAAACTTTTTGAGACCAAGATCTACTTTTTCTCTCACCAGCCGGCTGAGATCTACCTCATGGCATGAAGACATACAAATTATGAATGAAACCCTATTGACGAATTTTCTATGCAAATATACATCAGTTATATCAGAAATGATAAAGTGATAGAAAACCTAGTGCAGTTTCTTCCTCAATGAGATTCTGACACTGGGAGCAGGTTACTGGTTTCTCAGTCAGAAGCTGGTTGCAAACTTGAGGCCAGCAGGTGTCAGTCAGTTATGGTATATCTGAAATTTGGTTTGATGACGTCAACATGCAAAACTGCAGACTGATGGGAGGAACCAAAGAGCTCTGCAAAGGTAAAGGCAAATCTTCTGAATTTGGGATATAATTAATGTAATTTGACACAATTATTGTGGTAGAAGCCATTTGTTTGTTAAAACTTAATCAAATATATGTGTCCTATTTGATGTTGGTTGTGACGTTTACTGCAAACGAACGAGGTAATTAGTCCAAGTCTGTTGTTTATTGAACGTTCAGAAACTCCAGCGGCTGTGATGAACCACAGCGAAGGTAAACAAAGGTAAAATAACCTGAACAGGTGATCAACTGAGAACCTCTCGCACCTTTTAACTCTCTTTCTCTCTTTATCGTTAAGCACACCCATTGCCGTGGCAACCGCCTGTGCCCCGCAAGCCGAGCGAAGATTACGTTAAAAACGTTCAGTCCATTACGATATCAGGTTTCCAGGCTTTATTATTTTTTAATGAAGCTACAAACGTTTTGGATCTTAGTGAATATTTTTGATAAGCCTGTCAGAAGAGGAAATGCTGCTCTCAGCGTCCTGGAGGCCTTCAGTTTGTCACCTGCTGCCGAGATCGACTCAAAACCTGCCCGCGATCGACGTAGTGAGCACCCCTGTTCTAAATAGTAGAATCATGTGCATAAGTTGTACATTTACAGAATAGAGATGCTTTCTGTCCATAAAGGCGCATTCACAAACGACTCCACTGAAGGATGACTGCAGGTGGACCGGTACCGGTACCGCACGGCTCCTTCTTTAAGTTTTGCCCAGAGCTTCAGGATGATCAGTCTGGGCAATCTAAACACTAATAAACCATCAGCAGCATTTCTCAGCTGATCAATATGATCAATCGCTCGCTCTGAATCCTTCCATTGGCAATGTTCTCCATTAGAGCCAAATATATAAATAAATTGAGCACAGATTTTTGCTCCATTTACACCTCCAGTTTTGGGTTAGAAACAAAAAAGAGAGATTTTAGAAACACTGTCTTAGGTGAGCTATTAAAGCTTTTTTTTTTTTAATTCAACAGACTTTCTTTCAAAAATGGAGAAAGGATTTCTCCTAAATATGCTAACAAAAGTATTCATGTCAGGTCAAAACTTTTAAGAACTCATAATAGAATAGAATAGAATAGACTTCAACTTTATTGTCATTGCACTGTCACATGTAGAAAGCAACGAAATGTAGTCTACTGAGCAATGTTTGTTAGCGAGAAACAAACATTGCTCAGACCAGGCCGCAGAAGATGAGGTAGAGCACTTTGACTTCAAATTGTGGCTGCTGAACACTCATGGTAATGTAGTATAACTACTTTCCAATAAATGGAACCCCTTGCTGACACTTCTGCCCCGGACCTTTAACGTATTTAAATGTGTAATATTGGATAACTACTTTTCTCAGTATTTCATCAATAATTTACTTTATGGTTCACAACAGGGGTTCAAGGACTGATAGAATATCAGAGAGTGAGGATCCGGGGGACAGCAGGCCACATTTTTGGTCATCCAGACAGAGAAGAGAGAAGCTAATAAGCTAAGTTCTAAATATTTAATGGAGCCTTGACCTGATTGGAGGATTTAATTGCTCCAATTCAATGATTCAATAGTTGGCAAAGAGTGTATATACAACTTTGTGGACAAATTTGGTGTCACAACTTGTGGCATTTTTCAGCAACCTCTAACAGTTTTTTCTGCTTAACTTACTGATTGATTACAGTAAGTAATCAATTAGAGTACTAAAAATGAGCAGGATACTAAGGCAAACAATAGCTAAAATAAATATGTCCCAATTAATACTGCTAAAGCAAAAAAGAAAACTCTGAATGTATCTTACCTATTCTTCCTATAGTTTCACTCTCACAAACACAAATACAGAGTAAGAGGGAGAACATACAAATACAATCGAACTGAAAGAGTGAACTTAACTGTATCTAGAATGGATCAAAAGGAAAGAACAGCAAAAGAAATGCAGGCGCACAGAAGCGGAGAGTGATTGCAGGGCAGGCCTGCTCCATCTCCACCATAGCAGCTCCCCTTTCATGAATGTCCTTGGAAGGGACACAAGAGAGAGAGAGGAATGAGGAAAACTTGACTAAAGAAAGACATGAAGAAGAAAGTGTGGAAAGAAAAGGGGGCAATGTAGCTTATAGAAAAGAAATAGTGCAGCTCAGCCCAGTGGCAATCCACAAATTCTTCTCAATCCTCCAATTTGGCATTTTTAAGAATAAGTTAAAAGGTTTAACGACAGTGTTGCAGCATCACAGCAAGAATGATTGATCTGATTATGGCAGTAATAATTACCCAGCTGTTATAGAAGATAGAGGAATAATTCACGTAGTCAACAGGCCATGTTAGTGGTGGCGACAGCAACACCAAGACATTTAGTAAATATGCAAAGCATGATAGTTCTTCTTTCCTAATTGGCCCCATCGTCCCACTGCATGCCCTTAATAAAGCTGGGGAACTTTAAGTGTCACCCTGACAAAGTGATGAATTGTTGGGGTATCAAGGAAAACTGAGGCAGAGAGGGGACTTAGCTGGGGTCCTGACTTCATTAGGGTATGCAATAGGAGAGAAAGGATGAATGAAGATGGACACAGTGAACCTGTGGCAGGGAGAGGGAAGATATAGAGCTAAATAGATTAAGATAGAGAGGAGCGAGGAGAGAAGCGAAAGTTAGAGATGAAGGGAGTCGTGTATCGAAGAGGGTGGTGTAAGTGGCAGGGATTAGTTGGTTGCTGTACCTAATGAAATGGCACAGATGGTTTTTGTGCCGGGGTGATCTGTCATTAGAGAAAGAGACTGAAATAGAGACTGAGTTTGAAAGGACAGAAAGCAGTTTAGCAAGAGACATACTACTGTATTACTGCTACAGCAACATTCGCTGAATGGACACTATTAATCCAGCACTCAATATTGTGTTCAGTGAACTGGACAGACAGACAGATAGTGGGGGAAAAAACATGTTGGTGGATTAAGCAGCAGAACTTTGTGGGGTAAGCGATCAGGTCATGAGCGATTCAAGGACTAAATACCTAACACAGGGCGGATATTTTCAATGAATTACGGAACAGTGTTAATTGATCATGACCTCAGTCGCACTGCATAAACATGTGATTATCTGAAGCAAAGGAGAATTTAAAACCCTGAGCACATCAAAGGTGTAGCTGAGTCTATATCTGCGCTTGTACAAAAACAACAGAATGTCATACATTTATAACGCAGTCACTAGACCAAATATGGAACATTTAAATGTTCTCATAAGCTCCATGCAGTATAATGCAATATAGTATAACATAGTATAAGCTTTAACAATATAGTCCTAGCTCTTTCTAAAAAAGGTTAAAGAGGAAGGATGTAAGGTGAAATGCAGGTGGGGTCCTGAGGAGGAAAGGCAGTGATCCAAGAAGCACTGTAACAAATTTACATTTAATTTTAGCAGAAGCCTAGAGATATTTTCTGTTGAGATGAATTAGCAGCATTAAAAATGTGGCTATTAGCTAAACATGATAGTTTTTTTTTTTGTTGAAAATAAAAAATGGTGTTTCTTTAGTACTAAGCCCTAAAGCAGAGCATGTTTTATTAATGCACAGGCTGCGGTTCAAATCAGAGGTTAATTTTTAATTTCTTCACATGTTCACTTCTTTGTCCCTTAGCCCTGAGCACTTTAAAGAAATCATTTCTTAGCCTCTTCCTTCTACTCTATTTCTACGTCTTGGTTTCTCATATTTCTTCACTTTTCCTTCCCGCTTAGCTATATTTTAGTCTTTAAGTTACAGCACTAACCTGTATTATTCCTCATAAGGTAAACTTATCTTTATTACGTTTACATAGTAGTACACATTTTGGTTCGTCGCATATTTCTTTCACTAGTTTTTTACATTTTGAAAGCGCTGTGACAGCCTGATGTCTGATAACAACACACTAAAAAATGGTTGAATCATATTTCATCTTTGACACACGTGTATTTGAAATTAGAGTTTTAAAAGTATTTCCATCACTGCAGGACAATCATATTATGGACCACGTGGGTACAGGCATTAAGCACAGAATTTGTAAATATGGAACACTAATTCTTCTTTTTTAATTGCTAATTAAAGTTACACACGTTCAGGAAGGCAATACATCTTGTGTATATTATATGAACACAAGAAAAGTGATCTTCTGTGGGTTATGCATATAACATATATAGTAAAAAGTAAAATCAGTTTAATTTTCTTCTTACCTCACAAGCTCATTCTTCATGAGAATTTGCTCCAGATATCTTTTCCGAGCATAAAAGTAATGGATGTACTTCCTGTAGTAGAATCCTCTCCATGTTTTCTGAATCTGTAGAAATGACCGAGAATTTTCTCAAAACTTTGGACTACAAATTGTGGCAGAATGGAGAATAGATGACAAAGTACGGGAGAAACTTTTTTGTCTTTTGAAATGATCTAATATTAAGACACCATGCTCCATACAAAAGACAATAAGTTCTCTACAAAACATTATCTGCTGAGCAGTGTCAGGACTGTCCCATTACTTTCATGTATTTCATGCTGTGATAGTTTTTATATAAATCACATGCAGCATTTCATCCTTCAAGACAGTGACAAACAGGCTATTCAAGGTGGGACTGACAAGTGACTGCTCCGTATTATTAACCATTTCAGCCTACACCAACAGAGTAGGCTGCATATTAGCTAGCACAGCCACCCACCCACACTGACCGACCATTTTAGAGCAATGGGCGGATGTCCTTCAGACTAATTAGGAGATTAAAACAATGGCAGGTAAAAGAATAATTATGCTATGAGAAGGAAGAGGAGAAGGAGGAGCGGAGGCTGTGGGAAAACAACAATGAGCAAAATGAGAATTAGCATTGATCTGCCAGTCAATAGATAATTTTAAATAAAGTAATTGGCACCAGAAGTTCTTTGCTGACCTCTGTTGACTAGTAAAATCAATGCTGTTGAATCTAATACAAATACGAGGTGCAGCATGTAAACACTAGTTTCTATTACGGCCTTAATACATTATCTTCTGTTATTCAGCACAACGTGATGAAAACAAGGGAGATTAGAAATAAAAGAATGGAGTCAACATTGATTTAAAGGAAACATCACAACGTGATCCTAAGAGGCCTGTTTTATTCCTCTGTGTCTAAACAGTGAACACGTACTTAGTGTAAAAGTCCTCATTTCCTTTAATAAGAAAGTTTTACTGGAACTGATAAACAAATTAGCAAATACATTTTTCTAATAAATTAGAAATAAATTAGAAAAATTGATTTCTATTTTATTAGAAAATTAGAAAAGCTTAGAGTCTACACTTTCAAGATTTGTAAATAGCTCAAAATGCTCCTGGGGAGACTCATTCCTAATGTTGTTGTGGCCAGTCACACCAGACATGTAAATGTTTGGTCTTTGTATTATACATGTTCAGAAGTTTTTATAATTGTACATTTTTAAACTCTACATCTGTAATATCGCAAGGCATAAGATATGTTTAAGGAATTGTGGGTGGTAGAAACTCTCCCTCTTAAAATCCTCTGCTTTCTTACATTTTAACCACAGAACCATAAATCTGGAAGTTGGAAAAATGTCATAGGGTTATAAAATGTCTTTAATAATTCATAAACACCTCTCTCCTTTAACTTTAGAAACATGTGCTTTGCTTCACAGGCTGACATTGGCCCTGACTTTTAATACTGGGGCATGTTTTTTCTATAAAGACACATATTTACTATAGTTGTAAAGAGAACAAGGAGTTTTCATTTCAAATAAAATGAAAACATTCAAAAACATATTTTGTTTTTGCCCATCTGGACCATTACTTTTTTTCCTTTACCTATTTTTTTCCCTTTCGGTTTCACCAATTTTCAACCAGTTTTATGGAGGAGGAGGAATGAAATTTTGCTCTAAAAATAAAGAATATATCACTGTAAAAACATAAAGTGTCTCTTCGTAAACCTGCCAAGCATCAGTCATGGTTACATTGCTGTGATTTATGACATAAATTGTAGGAACTGCTCTCAGGGAAAAAGAGAGCATTTGTTAAAATAAATGTTATGGTGCTATAAAAATGGAGGGGAATTAGTTTGCCTACATAATTCTAAGAATCAAACTATGATCTATATGAACTGCATATATTGACTTATCAAAAATATATACTTGGTCTGAATGCGTATGAATGTAACTTTACACCAAGGTTAAACTTACAGTCTGAAACCTTTAAAATCAAAAGAGCAATTTTTGTCCTCAGTCCAGACAACTGATAATTCTATTCTTTTTCTAATGTAAACTTCCCCATAAATCTAATCAACCTTCTTATGATTAATCCCATATTTTCCTTCAGTCAGTACTGAATGACTAGTGGATACTGGATACTGGTTAGTGGATACTAGCCACAAGCATTGCAGGTAGATTATAGTAAGGCATTGATTAATCCCTGGTTTTAAAATTAGTTAACTGGACTTATTATTTTCTGCCCATTGTTGGACACCACACTGTTTGATCAAACCGTTAAACCAAGGATTTCTGTTGGCTGATGTGTGGGTCTCTCAGGTTTTGAAAATGGGCCGACAATCAGCTGACATTTCTAAGATCGTGTAGTACATGCTGGGCATTAACCTAAAGACATGAGGAAGGGAGGGTCAGTGGAGAGCACCGGACTTGAGCCTGTTTTCATTCAGAAATGATAAAGCTGATAGTTGAAATGAGGTCGATAGTTTTAATTTACCATGTGATTAATTGATTTATTGTTTATTGCGACAGGCCTAGTAATAAATGTTAGAGATTGTTATTCATGGGGACTCCGATTCACAGTGGATACTAAGCAACAGAGTGTCCCCACAGCAAGACACTGAATTTGCTAATACAAGACACTATCATGGTATTTACCCTGACCGCCATGTCGTTGTAGAAATTCATCTTCATGGTAAAATATGCCGCCTGTGAACACAAAGGAAAGATGCCGTTACATCTTGTCTCCCGGCCCTCTGATCTGTCCACAGCAAGCATCAAAGATAAAGAGCTCTTTATACATAATACATTGCACAGAGACGGCACAGATAGGGCCACAGTAAAGGGGGAGGGCGGAGGAAGAGGTGTAGGAATGGAGAAGGAAAGAAAGCAAAAAATAAGAGAGCAATGAGAAAAGGTGAGGGAGATGTATGAGAAGGGGAGAGAGAAAGTGTTTAGTGGGCCTTTGTATCAAGGGGAGGACGGTACTCTCTTAATATACTAACACAGACAAGGGCCAAGAAAATCTATGGTAGTCAAGCAGCGCACTAATGGAGATGTATGACGGCCAAACGCTCTCCTCTGGATTTCATAATCAATGACAGCCCTGCCACAGAAGAGACTAACAAAGGGCCAGAGGATACTCAGCAACGCACTCAACAAGCCGTCACAGACCGAACGTGCCAGCCGACCACTGGGGGCACATTTCAGAAGCAAGCTAGAGAGTCGGCCATAAAAGAGATTCATATTTCAACACGTCTTTTTTAATAACGAGGAAAAAGAAGGGTTAGACGGGAAGGGGGAAGAACACAAAGACTTGAAAGGAGATTGTAAATTCAGCTTGATGTTTTGTGAAGAAGCTTTGCACAAGTCACATTACACACGATAAGGTCCCAGAGTCAGAGAAAGACAGACGGAGACCAAAAGAGGAGATGAAGCGTGGAATATCTCTGGGCTAATTCAAAACAGTGCACCGTGGCAATTTTGAGTGATTCAAATTAGCACTCGTCTGTTTTTAAATGAGAGCAAACAGCCTCATTTTAGCCCATATGTGTATGTGACACATCCTTCACTGTTTATTTTAACACCCCTTCGCGCCCCCTCCTTTCCAATTCTTGAACGCCTCCCAAACGGCAACTGGCAGTTATGCTTTAGCAAACAGTCAATTTACAGGCATGATAAATAGCTTGTTGTGATACATTTACAAAACTCAATCCAGGGGAAAATTATACGTGAGAGCGCTGGGTATTGGATCCGGTATCAACAATCTGTTCAATTAAGAAGCAGTTGGAGGCAATATATTGAAAATGGGGCCTTGTTTTATTAAAGCACACACATACACAATCATCATGTGCACAACTCTCTCCTCATTTCTATTTGTCACTAAACTCCTTCTATAAGAATCCCAGAAATTATGATATGATGGAATTTCTTATCGTAATTCATCACATTTGCTAAGTGTTAATTTCCACATGTGTAACGAGTGAATTATATTTCTTAAGGTCAGAGGCAGAGACTTAGAAATATGGCAATTGAATTCTAATGCATGCTATCATATCATAATCAATATATCTATTGCTATTCCGGGCTCTAACTTACCTTCACCATTTGTCTGACACGTGCCCTTGCTGCAAAGCCGCGCCATGCCTTCTGTATGATGATTGCTTTCTTGTTCAGATGTCTGTAATAAGATCATATTAGGGAGAGAACTAGATGGGTATATTTATAGATGTTGAAAAGGCCAAACTTTGAAATGAATGTTATTCTGAGATAATGGAAATAAAAGAATGTATGTCTGTGTTTTATTACTTCAATCACAAACAGGTTAGTTTATAGTCAGAAATTATTCAAAAGCCTAAGCAGAAACTTCTAATTAAAGAAGGTAAATATTCAGAGCTACCTAGAACGATGTAGTTGATCAAATTTTGAAAATACCTTGAAATAAATTTACCTTTATTTAAGAATAACATGCAAATGGCAGTAGCCAGCGAAAGGCCTGGAAAGGTCAGGAAAACATTATACTCCCAAGCAGGCTCTCAGAAAGACACACGAACGTGGAAGGCCTCTGCGCTTCCAGGCTTTTCAATCACTCCAGATGAGCCTTTCACCCCCTTTAGTCAGTGGTGCACATTTGTATTCATCTTCAAACATACTCTAAATGCAAGTCCACTGCGATTCTCTGCCTCCAACGAGGCCATCAATTTCCAAAAGGCCATTTATATGCCCAGAAAATCAATGCTTATAGTGGGGATAGCACAACCCCGGAGTTGCACTTAGGCAGCTAAAATTGTTGCTAATTATCCACTTAACGCATTGATCAATTAACTAAAGTAATCTGAATTAACCTACTGTCTGGAAGTTTGTCTGCTGACCCTGCAGAATGGTGCTAGGGTCACAGTATCGGAGGAAGCATGAAGGTAGAGATATTTCTCTGTGTGTTAAACGAGCTACATTTATTCCTTGAGGCCATTTGCACAGCTCTAGAAGCAGGATAATTATGTGAGTGAGCTAATATCAGGGTTTCCCTTTAACTCAACTCTTAAAGCTGTGCCTCAATATTTTACAGCCTTTAGAGAGAGAGAGAGAAAAAAAGACAATTAAGGCTCTTTCTGCTGCTGTGCATTTGTACATTTGATTTTATTTTTTATTTCAAATACAACCGCGTTCACTTAATTTAGTTGTATTTAGATCAAACAATTATGACATGCAAGATATGCAGAACTACCTGATGTATGTCCGCACCCTGCAGGCTCGGAACCAGCTTTGAATTCGGATGGCAGCCTGGGTCTCCTTCTTTCTGTCCGCCTCAGCTTCCCTAAAGCACAAAGGCCCAGAATGAAACCATTGTAAGCGTGAGAGTTAGATTATGTAACAGTGGCTCTGTATAAATCATGGAATGTGTCCACAAGCAGTAAAGAAAGAAACAGATGCAGATGAACTAAATGTGTACTTCCTAATGATTAAATACAATTAAACATTCAAACTGCTCACAACTATTTTGCTTTGATTCTCCAACTATGTCAAGAAATTTCCTAGAAAATCATACATATACATTTTTAGAAATGTATAAGTTTTCTTTTCTGCCGTAATTAAAAACAGGTTTTGATAGGAATTGTAATGAAGTTATTTAAACATGCAATTTGTGACATTTTAGTCCAACATTAAGGAAAGAATCCCACCACACCACAACAAAATATGTCTGAAAAACATAAATTTAAATTAATGTAAAACTATTTTGTTTTAAAGATATTTTCCACTGTTTGGATAAAAATGTCTCACTAAAATCCTTCAGTCATTATTTCTACTCCTCACCAACATGAGCGTTCCAATTCAATACATTAATTGTAAACTTGACTGCATGATTCCCAGGCCTCTAAAGCATTATTGGTGTTTGTTATTGTGAATTGTATGTCAGTCAAATTAAAAGTTCACAGTAAATTTATATCTTTTGAGCCTGCCTGCATTACGAAAATAACCCACTAAATTTTAAAGTAAACCTTAAATTACTAAAAAAGTTTTTAAACTTACATTAATACATGCCAAAATGTTGAAAATATGTACTGTGTGATTCTAAACAAATAACCACCTTTTTATCTTAGATGCTCTCTTTAAACTTTATGATTTTACCCAGTGCATTTAGCAGTTGTTGAATCTTTTGAAGACTAAGAATCATTTTATTAGCACAAAGTGTTGTGAAATTCTTTGTGCTAATATGTGGTAAGTGAGTAAAAGGCAAACAAAATGCATTTCACTGTTTCTATCAAAACATGTTTTCACACATGTGCAGATCTGTTTCAGAGTTGGTGTTAGATACACTCATACTCAATACAAGCTGATATTTAAGTCAAATCCCTAAAGTTATATTTGTGGCAAGTGATGGAAACGACAGCGACTGAAAAAACAAGTCCTCTTTTAATTAAAAACACAGCGCGTTCACAACTAAATTGAACATTTCCCGAAATCTATTTTTGTTAGATTTCCCAAACAGCCAAAAACCAACAACATACCGAACCATATTTCAGGAAATAAAAATCGCAATTGTTAATTATGTGACCCCAAAAAAAGTAACAGGCGCTGTCGGTTTTCCTGCATCCCCAAAAACACTGTATAGACAATCAATCGCTACGACAGTTTCTAAACCGATAACGGTGAAATTGTCTCAAAAGCTAATTTAACGTGACACTAAATAACGATGACAAAAAAGTTCATGACAGTTAAGCTAATTCGTCATTGCCAAGCTCTTAAAAGTTCTGCGACGAGCACATACACGACATAAGTAACATAGACACATGCAAATGCATGTCACGAACCTGTTTTTGTTGTAGTATGCTCTTTTTAATTCCTCTACTTGTTGTTTCAGTTTTAGAAGATCAGCCATTGCCGCACAGACGGTTTTACTGGTTGTCCTGGCAACGACAGCTGTGTTCCGAAGAGGCGTTCAGGGCTCGTAGGAAAAAGTTGTAACACAACCAAACGCTTCATAGCGTCCAACCACGCCACGTATGTTGTATGTCATTCATTTAAAACGTTTACATACAATATGTTTTGTCATTTGATCATCTGTTTTAAACTTAGGAACTGACTGATGGGTTTTCCTTTTTGTTGTTGTTGTTGTTTGTTTGTTTGTTTTTTTATTAAAGTATTTTCGTTACAAAGAATAGCCAAACCAAATATTTTTGATGTTATTTATTAATACTGGATAACGCCAGTAGCCCCACTCAAAGTCAGTGTTTCCGAAAGTAAAGCTGGTTTCAGAATTTATTGCAGTAGAATAGGACAGACATAATTTATTGTCCAACATGTATATATTTATAAATGAGACTGTACTGTGAGATAAATTACAACATAAGAAAAACAATGGTTGTTAAAAAATATACTCAGAGCTATTGAATTTATTATATATAGCTTTAGAAAAGTGTTTAAATAATAAGAGCAAGAATGCTAGAAAGTCATTTAAAAATGTCTGCTCTAAAGATGCAGATTGTAGATGTCTGTATTGATCTGCCAGTCGCCAAAGCTCTTCCTTCCATCTACTCTTTCATCTATTTCCATCTTTCCTTGACGTTATCAACTTTTATCAAAAGTTATCAGTTTATGTCTCCCTGCTCTCCCTTCACTATTTCCTCTCATCTTCAGTCCACTTCTCTTTAGTCATATTCCGCTGTCACAGTGATCACCGAAGCAGTGTGTGTGTGTGTGTGTGTGTGTGTGTGTGTGTGTGTGTGTGTGTGTGTGTGTGTGTGTGTGTGTGTGTGTGTGTGTGTGTGTGTGTGTGTGTGTGTGTGTGTGTGTGTGTGTGCATGAGTGTGTGTCTCTCTGTCTGTCGGTCAGTCACTGTGCTGTTTTGTATCTCTCTTGAGAAAGACACCTGTCTGCCTGTTGGTCAGAGGTATGTCAGCGTTATAGATTACTCCTTGAAGACAGAGAAATGATAAATACTGAGAATGAATAAGTATGTGTCGACTTCAATGCTTTTTCATGTCTGTGCACCCGCATACCTAAGTCTCTGTCATAAACCTTGTTTGAAATTTTTCTCTGTTTCTCTGTCGTTCTCTGAAGCCAATTTGCTGGCTGCTGTGCAGGTGAAAAGAAGTACGGAGACATCGGTGTAGACTTATGGCTGCAGGGGCGAACCCATGGATGCACAGTCCATCCATCGAAGGGCAGTAGGAGGGCAGCCACCCTGGTAATTACCGGAGAGCTGTTGTGACAACAGGCTATGAAAAACGTGCATGTGGGAGATGGAAACACAGAGAGAGATTTTGGGAGAGTGTTGTTTTGACAAGGCAGTAAGAATGGCTGGAAGCTATCTATCCTGCCACAACACTGATTAGGTGGCACCAGGTGTGTCTCTGTAAGAAAATGACAGAAAAAAAAGAACAGGAGCACATCATAAAATACCTGCTGTTTACATGCTGTTTAATAATGCAGATTCTGCCTGACTACCTAATATCTTTGCTTTTCAGCTTTTTTTGCTCATCTTCTGTCAGTTCTCAATCAAAACATTTTTGTTGCTCACGGAGGAAATAAGCCCTTAAAGACAGTTTCCCATGAATACCGCTTCTTTTATTCTTTCTTACGCCATCTCTCCATACGGGGCATGTCACTTAACATGCATCCAGTCACCTCCTACAGTCAAGAAGCTTTTTCAACCAGTCATTCTGCCCATTCTACACAAATGAGGGGTGGATGTGCTGTGGCCGACGCTGGTCACAAAGACACATGCACACCATTGGTGATGCCAGCTTCTGTTGATAAGCAGGGTGTATGTGAAAGTCCTCAGCACTGTGTGTGTGTTTATCATTATTGTATGTGTCAGCACATGAGTGATTAGACAAGTGTGCCCGCGGATATTGGCCTCTCACTTTTTTCAGTGTATTTCTGTGCAAGCTTGTTCCTCCAGCCACAGCTGGGTGCAACGGATGGAATGTGTTTCTCGGCAGGCCTTTTTCGGCCATTATTACTAAACATCTGTCCATAGCACATTAATTTCCCCACCCTGACGCATCCCTCTCTGCCCAGGGATCACTTAATTGAAATCCATAATGACACTTTCTTCTCTCCTCTCCCGCTCCAGATAGACTGAAAAAGGAAAATGTGTTTTAAATGAAAAGGATATTTGTGCCAGCTATTATTTAATCACTATCCCACAGTGGTATACATTTTAATTAAATGACGCTAAAAATGTAGATGTACAATTTGAATAAAATACATCATGGTAATTAATATTTTACATGTTAAACACAGAAAATTCTTTTCTGCTATCCATTCATTTCCTTTTAAACCAGAAACTTTGTCTTCACTATATTTACCAATTAATTGACCAGAAATTGGAATAAAAAAAAAAAAATCAGAAAATTTGACTTTCATTCTTTCTTTTCGTTAAACGCATCACGCCTCAGTACTCAGACCCTTTATATAACATCACCTTTTGAATTTAAGAACATTTAAGACAAATCAAATAAATGCCATGGGCCTGTTGATGAATAGATTGCAGCACAATTAGTCAGAACTGGAATTAGGAAGTCAGACCCAACAACAACAAAAAAGGCCTTGGTAACAGGCTTCCAAAGCAATAGTCCAGAGTAGGATTTTATAATTCATCAGTCTACTTTATATGACTTATGCATAATTCTTACAAGTTCATCTTCAAAAATGCATAACATCAATCTAATTTATTTATAGATTAAATATGGTGGAACTTGACCCTTTTCTTCTTAGCAATAGTATTCAAATTGCTCTTATTTTATTCCTGGGGCAGTTGTTAGTTTTACAGTGTCCATCTCCTAACCTCTCGTCAGTCTTCCTTTCTAAAGTCCAAACGTCTTACTAATGGATAAAAACTATGATTCTGGAGGTAAAGGAGAAATATCTTACCTTTATTATCTCACATAGAGCCAGAAAAAGGGAGGGAAGGAGACTAATGAATTGAGCATTGTGTAAAATAGTTTAATGCAGGGGTGGTTCATCATTATTTGTGGCGGATTGCATGCAGACAGGGGTGATCCATTAGTGCGGTCGTTTCCATCTGTGTATGCGTGTGGATGGGTGTGTGTGCGTGTGTGTGGTGATGAATCTCTCATTGTGACAGTGGGGCCGGCAGCAGCAAATGTCCTTCTGGATTGGACACACACACACAGCCACACACACACTGACACGCGCACAAAGCCTAGGCTACAGTACACATGTGGCATTATTGTGCCATCATTACTCCTCTCATTTTGCTTTTCAACAATTTGTCATTTTGTTGCCTGCATTGTCTCTCTCTCTCTCACACACACACGCATGCACACACACACAGTAACATGTGGCAGTATGTTGTATGTGTGGATCGTCATGGTTCAAGTTTTAATTTTATTTGATTTGAAAAACAAAAAAAAAAACTTTCATGCATTATTGGAAAAAAATCTAACAACAATGAAATGAAATACAGAAATTGCCCCCAAAAATGTGTAATAAATATATGTTCACCTGCCCTGAGGTAATAATTTGTGGAAACATATTAAACTGCAATTGCAACCACAACTGTTTTAATTTTGTCACAAATTATTCAGCAAATCTGCACTTTGACTAGGCTGCTGAAAGCGCTACTTTGGTGGTCTATTGTATTAGACACTAAAGAACATATGTCTCTTTATTAAGAAATCTTCACATGTAGATGCCTGTTCTTATTTTTCATTCATTTCTGGGAGAGAAGGGGATTTAATTGCATTAAAAAACAAAGTATCCTTGTTTTACTCATTAAATCACTTATAGCTGAGGGAGGGCTCACTCTATCTCTTTGATGATGCCCTTAGATGATGATGATCGATAAATAGTTAGTGTCACATTTTGGCTAGACACATTGCTCACTCTCACTTCGGCAGCCAGGAAGGCACCTAACTAAAATGTCTGAGGCTTAAACAGACCAAACCTGTTTTGAAATCCTGAGTAGTTCTCATCATGTGCACCTGCAGCATATTTTCACATGTGAATTTAATCATTTTGGGTCAGAATAAGTGGGAGTGTCCTCATTTATACTCTTCAGTTGAAATACTTGCAAAGTGCAAGATTTTTACTAAAAAGTTGAAAACATATTTCCCTCTGTTTTAATTCTTTGGTTACATTACTTTTTGCAGTGTTACATTTTCTAATAATTATATGTGCAAATATATTTTAAGGCCTAATCATCTTATCGATGTTACCTAAAAATCTTCAATTATTTGTACACTGCATACAATTCAAAGTATTTGTCCAATCACTATTAAATCTTTAACGTTTTTCTCTGTGAACCAAAAATTTCGTTACGTTCTGGCATTAGATTGTCTTCTCTAATTGGAGTTTTTATTTTCATTTTTATTCTCACAATTGATCCATTTGTAAAAAAATTTTTTTTTATGGAAAAAAGACTTTACAAAGACTCATTTCTCATTCAGATCATATTATTTTTTAACTGCACAGTTTGACAAGTATTTGCAGCACTGGCTGTAAGTAAATGTGCCTTAATTATTCTGTAAACATAAGAAGAATTTTTCTATTCATGCCATTTTCTTCCTATTTTGACAGAAAGTAGGGAAACACACCATGACAATCAAAGCAGAACAAGATGTTGAAAGTAAGATGAAGGCTGTGATTGCCATATCTCATGACCGTGCTTTATATTCCTCACATTTACGCCCACAATCGCATTCTTCATTGAATAAAAAAGTCTCAGTAGTTTAACAGAATGTAGATTAGAGAATGGAGATTTTATTTCTTCCACTGACTCAATTTTGGAGGTAGAAAATAAATCATCCACTATGTACTGTGATCATGGCAGGGTGTAGTCTTGCAACTCTCCCTCTCCTTAACACTTTTCTATCTCACCCCACTTGTTCTTTTCATCTGTCCCTTTCCATCTGCTGGTCCCCTTCTTGTAGATAGTTTGCATTATATTGGCGATGGACCTCTAATGTTTTCTGCCTCTTGTGGCCCAAACTGTGTGCACACAAAGGAGCCTGACTTTATGCTCCTCCTACAAGACAAACAATTGAATTATGGTCACGAAACTACAAAGGTCACTGTGGTCAAACACAAAATGTCTCCAAAATAAGGATTTTTGTTGATGACTTCATTTATTTATTTATTTAGTTTTGTGTGAAGTCTCATAAAAAAGCAGTGTGTTTAATGTTTACAATGCAATGACATTACCTTCTGGACTTTCTTAAAAGTTTAAATATGTATATATCTTACAGTGTACGTAAACTTTTGACTCTTAGAAAGTGAAACAAAATCCCACTGTTAATGTTTTGGCATTTATCAAGTATAAAAAAGGTTTTATCCTTACCGTTTAAAAACAGAAGAAAAATATTCTGATCTAATATATATATATATATAATATATATATATATATATATATATATATATATATATATATATATATATATATATAATATATATATATATATATATATATATATATATATATATGGAGTGTATGTAAACCTGAAAGCTGTTCAAAGAACAAAACATTTAAGACAATAAATCAAGAGAGAATTTAAACTCTGATGTTGTTATATTTATTTTTGGGCTGAAGGTGTCATGTGATGAATATTTTTGTCTTTCTTGTGATAAACACAATCAATGACCTGAGAATGGTATATCAATAACACTTACCAACTGATGTACACCTTTTGGACTGCATATGGATTTTCAGATTCTTTACATTTGTTTTTCTTGTTTATGTTGATCAATCTCAGCATTACTTTGTGTTTCATGTTATTTGTGTTTTATTATTTTCTTTACCGGCAGAGTAACTCTGCTAACTCTTAAGTCAGGAAAGATTTTCCTTAAGATTCTTGCGTTTCACACTGTTTAAGACCCAGAACTGTAAAAATTTTAAAAATCACATTTGATTTTTTTCTATTTTAAATCAGGCAGGGAGAAGATAGTCTTTTACTCTTTTTTTCTTTTTTTTTTCTCTTAGCACCCAGGTAATTGGTTGGACCAACAGGCTGGAGAGGTGGCCAAACCTGACAACGAGCATGTGAGAGAGTGTGTCAAATGTCCTTTGGCATGCTTCAGAGAGCTAATCATAACCACACTGCAGAGATTAATGAAGTCAAGAGCAATCAGTTCTGACACACAAAAGAGACACATGCACACACTCTCACTTACGTGGACACGCATGAGGACGTAAAGCGGTTCTGGAACAGATACAGGAGACTTCGTTTTGCGAGTGATATGGGGATGGACTTAATGATTAACAGAATGTCTTCTAGTGTGAACATCTTTACTTACATATGTTGTACCACAATTCCACCAATCACAGAACCAATCTTTCCTCACCTATCACCGTTAGAACTGCTGGCATTACCATTAGGATCACTGTTAATATGTAAATTTTATTGACTTTTTTTTCTCTTGCTCTCCCTTGTGATATTTTTCATTTATTGCTTGCATCAAACTCTCCACAAATGTTCAACTTAACATTGAAATTGTCTGAAAAGAATGCTGCACGATTGGCTGTGTTCATGTTAAATGATAATGTGGTTATTTTTATGTCTGCAATGAAAGCCATGTTGATAAAAAAACATTGGACTGTGAGCTTTTGGGGCAAAGGTCTTGAAGCTTCATAAGACCCACACCCTCTTTTCAACCAAGATTAACCCTACATTTTTATATGAATGTATTGTTATTTTTAAGCAACTATTGATTTAAATGTGTATTATTTTTTTTAGCAATCACATGATGCATGCTTTCACGTAGTCTGCACTTCTCAATATAAATCTGAGGGTTACCAGTGACCACCCAATCACATGCACCAGTAAACCTGTATTTGTGACTCACTGAGTGTAACAAACATTCTGACTGAGTTGAAACTGTTTTCCACTAAATTCACCCATTGAAGGCTTTTTTTCCCCCTGCCTGTCAACACTGCTATCACCGGACGTCTACTTTTATATGTACTTGTCACATGTTTTGTTTAAATGTAAAGTTGGATTATTGCTCTTAACTAATAACCAAGTAAATGTAGTCCTAACGATGCAGATGGTTAATGCATACCACAGAATTGTAAATGTAATGCTTCTGCAACAGCCTGCATTCATATATATACACTGAGCTTTATTCATCACACAGCCGATCTAACTTACAAATCAACTGAAAAGAGGTCTGACCACAGGTGTATGGCCAGGCCAAATAGCCTTTCATTAAGTGGGATTTGTGTGTATCTGTGTGTGTACGCGTGTGTGTGAGAGTGTAAGAGAAGCGTGCTGTCCAAAACGATTTACAAGGAGAACAGAGTTGACCAACTCTGAAGGTCTTTTCTTTTGTAAAGTAGCTTTTGTTACTCAATTTTCTCCACTTTGCTTTTTATTTAGTGTAACAGAAATTAATATTTATGATTGAATATTAATACTTCTGATATATTCAGGTTAAAGGCATTCTATACTTTTTATCAACATGTTTCTTCAAGCTTGAAGTAATTTTGACCTGCATCTTCTACTGCAGTTTTACAAAGCTTCCATTCCATCCATTTCTCAGTACCTGGACCTTAAAAATCTTTGGAAAATGTAAAAAATAGAAAAGTTCTTTTATTGCCAGAAGAACAAGAACGCTCACACCGTCTTCCCCTCATCCCTGAGATCCTGCACTGACCAATTTGCTCCCATTTTTATTCATATCTTCATACCTGGAGCTGTGTGGATTCCTCCTGCTGGAAGCATCTCACTATCATACCCCAAAAAGCAGAGAACGTGCAGGGTTAAATGTCTCCTCCATCTTCAAAGTGGATCACCTGCTTCCTGACCGACGAGGAGATGACAAACCCTTACTGAAAAGTTTAGAAAGTTATCTGACTGTGTTTAACTCTTGCTTGTAAACCTCACTGTGTTAAATGATTTACCTTCAGAAATTTTAGTTTCAGTTCATTTACTTGCATCATTTATAACAATATTTTATGCAAACAAGAAAAGAGAAAGAATTTTCCATTTTGTAATATTTTTAGCCTCTGTGTAAAGCCAGCTCTGCTGAAAGTTGTTTTTCTCTCTGTTTGTTATGCTTATTCAGACTCACAGCTTTAAGAAGTATTTGTTTCACTAAATCTGTATGTCACAATCTACGCTGGTCTTTGAGCAATATGATAAATTTTACTCTGTGTAATTTACACACATGCATATAAATATGGGCCTTACACACATTAAAATGTGAGCAAATGGTATTGATGCGGAGATAAGTTAATTGCTTGGCAGGGCAGTTTTGGGAGAAGATCTTCATTGGCGGGCACTTTGAGGATTAACTCAAGATGCAAGCTCTGGTTTGCGTGTGTTTGGCTCATGCAAATAGCTTTGTGAATTTGTTTGCTAATCATTTAAATAATACCAACCTTGGAAAATATTTGTTTACTGAGTTTGTGAAGACTACTTTAAATATTGGAAACAAGCCACAACAAAGTAAAAAAAAATAAATAAAGAAAAAAAAAATACACAACATATGATGTTACCTTATAAAATGCTGGAAAAAAAAAACATCAAACAAACACAAAGATAAACCAGAAAACATGCCACTAGTACAATGGCAAACAGCAGATGAATTCCAAAGGGATAGTGAAGTGAATCCATAAACCTCATGATGATGATGGGCTTGTATCTTACCATGTCAGAGGCAGCAGTAAAGGTCACTGAGCACTGTGGGAGCATTTACGAAGGAGGAAAACACTAAATACTCGTAATCCCCAGTTTATTTGCCGCATGGATGGTTAAAAGCTACTCTCAGCCTCATAAAATTAAAACTAAGTGTGCACCATACTGTGGAAAAGAGGCGTGGATATAGAAAGATAGCAGGAAAGGAGAAAAAGAGAAAGGGGCTCATATGATGAGGCGAGAAAGATAGTGAGATGAAGAGAGCACGAAACAAGGAGGCGGTGAGGAGGCTGAGGAGGAAAAGAGGAATTGAGAAGCGGTGATGTGCAGCTCCAAAACATTCTTTAGCAGAATGAGCTGTCACCTGTACCTCTTTTGCTTGGCGATCTATGGTTCACACTGGCTGCCTTTGATTAATACATCCCACCTAAATCATTGAAAGTTCCCCTTTCCTTCTTACCCATAAAATGCAATACACAACACAAATCAGGCGCTTAAACAGGGAAGCCAGATAACAATCGGAAAATAATGCATCTTAGCTGGGCCATCTCGATAAATTGTTCCTTATAACACCCTCCCTTAAACCAAAATCAATTCATCCGCCTCCCATTTTTATTAAAATCTCCAGTAATAAATCTTCCCACAATGTTTGTTCATCTGTTTTTTGAAACATTTATATCACTTTCAGTTCTGCTCCAGTGTTTTCCCCTCCCTGCAGAGCGTAAAATGTGAAAATCCATTTGGGGGCCAATGGATTAGTTAAAGGAGGTGTTATGGGCCCCTGTTCTTCAGGTGAAAAAGGGTGTCAGTTTTTTAGTGTGTGAGCACATGCCCATGTGTGTATGTGTAAATAGAATCAATAAATGCGAAGTGTAGTGAGTAGATAGCACCCTTCCCCTTGCTTTTCTGATTAACCCAAGCCACTGAAAACCCGACAGCAATTCGGAGGCATGCGTGGAAATGTTGGCTGGCATGTGTTTGCCACATCTATTTCAAATTGCATTTGTCTTTTCCTGAAGCCTTAAAATTTCATATAGAGCTGATGTTGACTTTACATTCTGTTTCTATTTTAAGCCTTTGGTCATCTTGCTCTGCTTTCATGTAGGAGATTTTACTGTTTGGTCACAGAAAATTACAGAGAACAAAGGAAATATAATGTGTTGCTTTAGCATAAGGGTACATAAAAATTTGTGTAAACTCTATTAGGACTGCTTACTGGAGAAAGTTTGTCTATGCACATACTAAGTTTTCTTCTGTTCTACTAGGTCAATGATGGACGATGTAAGCATTCAGATGGCCAACTACAATAGGAATACAATACTATAAGCCTCATCACTGAGTATTATCTCATTTCTTAGGAGATCAATAAAAGCTTTGCAAAGTGCTGGATCAGTTGGAGATGTAGTGTAATTTATTCTTAGTGCTGAAAAATAATTTATTTGTATTGATTAATGTTAATTAATTATGCTAATTGAGCAGGATGAAAACAGTTGTCCAGAGTGCCCTCCTACATACACATTGATAAACTGGCCATAAAGAAGCTATTAGTTTATCCTAAACAACTCATGTGAAGAGAGAGATAAACAGAAGAATCCGAATGACAAAGTGCTATTTGACACAGAGGCAGCTGCATGACATGTTCAGAGTAATTATAGACAGATGTTTTCTGTGTAAAGAAGTCCATCAAAATTTACAAAAAAGTTTAGTTTTAGAAGGGTTACCTTTTCTGAGTTGCTGCGGCCTTTCAGATTTCTTCTATTTTCATTAGAGAGTGAGCAAGAATGAGTACCTAAACCCTCAGATTGGAAGAAAGGGAACTAGTTTAAGTTCCCTTAAACATGGGATGGATACTGATATAGTATTTCAAAACTGGGATAAAAATCCCAGCTCTACTGGGATTTTTATGCACAGCCACAAGAGGGATCGTCCAGTTTGATACAGTTTTGTGTATGCAAATGCCCTAATGATGCTGGAAAAAAAAGGCAACAATAGCTTTCATAACAACTCAATATTACCGAGTTATTTTTCTTTTTTTAACTTATCTTTCTTGAATGCAATCTTACCCGGAGCCTAACAGTGGGTTGTTTAATATTGCTCATAATGTAAATACAATTTTGGATTGCACCATCACGGAAAGTTTGTCCACATCACCAAATCTGTACATCATTGCAAGGATGGAGACTACAAAATAAATACGTTTAAAGTGCAATGGAACTTTTAAAAATATGCATTTGTGTTTTATCACTGTAAAATTGAGAGCTTTGATACTGTAGCACAGCACCAGCTTTTCTGTGCAAGAGTCTCATGACAATATCAGTTATTTCTACTGTCGCATCATGAAAGAACATATAAAAAGTCATATGCAAATATTGTCATATTTGTTGTTAAAGTTTAGGTTGAAACTCAGTTAATGTAATGTCCTCTGAAGTGACAGGACATTACAGGATGTTTGTCACAGTGATGCTTGCGCTAAGATCAAGAAAGCTGAATTTTCTATCTTTGTCAACTCAAGTCTTCACATGTCTATACGTATGTGTGCATATGACTGCGTGCAGAAAGGCACGTTTACATGAGTATGTGTTAGTAGAAGTGTGTTGTGTTGGGGCAAAAGGCTGCGCTGAGCCACATGGATTTGCTGCTAAAGTTTGAACAGTTTTAAATTAAAATGTATTGCTCATTCTCAATGTATTGATCTCAGACCCAGCTGTGTCAATACGCCGCCCCGACTATTTTTCCAATAACTTATAAAGATCTGCCAGCCAGGCATAAATTCATTACATAGCTCTGAGTATATATTCTCCCTCTCTTTCATCCCTTTCTGTCCCGTCCCTTTTCCTTCCCACACAATTTACTGTCTGTTTCTGCCATCTCCTTTTCTGCTATCTTTTTAACAATCTTTCTCTCTTGCTGTTTCAACCACTTTTCACTTTCTTAAACTTAAGCCTAAGATAAAGTTTCTTTTTTCACCTTAAGATTCTTTTAAAAAGTTAGATATTGCCTTTTTTTTATTGTAACAGAATTTGTTTTCCACTTCCCCTTAGTTATAATGAAGCGATATAGAATAATATATAGAATATAGAATATTAATGAATTCAAATAGCATAATTTCCAGAAGAAACAGCTGTTCGCTTGTTTCCTTGGCACCACAAAATAATTTCTTCTGAGTTCATAAAAATAACCAAACAATAATAAAAAAACATATTTAATATTAATTTCCATGCAGATGTTTGACACAGAGATTTCTGTACCTTTTCCTGACTTTTCCAGCTCTCTTTCCATTCTCCTCCTCTCTCCTCCCCAGTTTCTCTGCTTTTATTTTTTCCCATTCATCTGTGTTCACCGTCTCCTTTTCTCCCCCCTCCAGCTTTCCCGTTCTTCTGCTGTTTCCATTTCTCTTGCTAATCTCCCTCCACCTCTTCTCACTGTCAATACCTATCTAATTCCACTTTAGCACCAGTAATTGGCTGATGGATAGAAGCTATGGATTGGCCTCTTCCTGATGACTGCATGACACTTTCCCTCCCCTCCTCTGGAGCTGGTAATACTAATAGAATTCCAAATCCGCAGCACTGGGATCCTGTCATGAGTAGGTCAACAGCTGTGTCAAGGTCCTATTGGAAAGCCAGCATCCAACATCTTAATTTAGACTTAGCTTCTTCTTTTTTTTTTTTGTCTCTCAGTGCTTTGCTAAATGATCAGTGTGTGTATGCTGCATTTTTGCTTTTGTGATTGTTGATTCCCGACCTCTATGCGACACCTTAGGTTCTATTTCTTATATCAGTTGAGCTCATTTAAAAAAAAGCTCAGAAAAGAAAAACAACAAGCATTCTGAAAACTACAAAGAAGGAGTGAAGGGTAGTGTATTATTTAAAAACATTTAATTTTCTTGATGAATGTTTGAGAAATCTTTCAATCTTCCATGGCAGCCGTTCAGAAGTGCCTAAAGACTTTCCGCCCATTTACCCAGAGCTTCAGTCTCAAGCCCAGCTTCTGCCTCACAGAGCGTTCCTGTCCCACAACTCCCTTCCCCTCCACTCTGCTCCTCCAGACTAGTGGCAGCAACAATTAGCAAACACCCGATGAAGGTATGATAAGCTCAAGTCTGCTGAGCTTATCAGACGAACTAGTTCTTAGGCGTGACAAACACTCCTAAGAATGGTAATAAATGGCATTGTTGAGGAGCATTGCTGCTGAGGGTGTAGTGTCAGAAAGAGTAGGCGTCAATTTACAAAATCAAATTTCTTTAAGTCATGTTTTATATACAATTACTTGATTGTGCTATAAAATGGAACTGTGTGCCTCAAAAATACATAATCACTCCTTTAAATTGTTGCAAATAAAAATATTTATCAAATTTAGAATTGATCATTTGCTGTTTTTTCTTAGACCAACAATCTTGATCTTTTAAATCGAGCCTTCAAAAAATTCTTCAAATTTTTAGCTCTAAAGGTACAAGTCTATTGATTTTTGCTTCAGTCTGCCATAGCTTGGAAACACTGAAAGCCTATGAAGCAAAATGTATAGAGTGTGTGTTTGTGTGTGTGGATGTGATATAGTAATGAACTGGGAGAAAAGAGGTTGGCTAAATCGGGTTGCTATGCTAATTCTGTCAGTTGACTGCATAATGCAGTGCAGCAGGGAGATGGACTGAACTTGACCCTGTTAAACCTGACCTTGGCCTCCCTTTTTCTCTCCCTCATCTCACTCGCGGATGTCAGTGCAGGGGTCCCCAGATTAGACCAATAAATCTGTTTGGTGTGTTTTGAGACTCTTGGCAGACACCAAGAGTGAACGATTTTCTCTGTTACTTAAGCTGCTTCTTAAATCCACTTGTACCATTCTACAGTGTAAAAGTAGTTGTCATATTTGTCATGGGACACCACAAGGGTATTGCAAATCTGAATTGAAAGGAAACTAATCCAGAATGTTTCTCAGTTTTATATTCTGCTGTCTGTTTTATAGCATCAGTCTCTTAGCACCAATATGACGACACTTCTGTTGTCAGTAAATTTGCAGCTCTTAAGAAGAAAACTTGCCCTAACCCTACCCTACCAAGTCTAGGGTCTCACCTGTTTGGTTCAGTATGTGACTACTACACAGGGAACAAATTCATTTCTGTCTGTTTATATGTTTAGGCTACTTTAGCAATACCATAGGTGTGAGAGTGGAGCAAGGCCTGAATGGGAGTCCAAATATATTTATTCAATCAACAGTCTGAGTAGATTTTTGGATATCTTTAAGTCACACTGGCAAGTTTTCTAAAAGTTCAGAACTATTGGCATCATGCAGATTGTGTAAAAAATACCATCAGCTAAAAGAGGAAGGAGGAAAAGTCAAAGGTTGGAAGCCACTCATTGCAATACTGGTTATGAGATACCACTGAGACAAGCTGATCCTTTTTTGCAATAAGCTGTGCCTGATGTTTTTGCAAAGTGTTTCAAATAAAATGAACATTCTAAGCTCTGTTTAAAATTCTGCTGTCCTATTAATGCATTTCATGCAGAATGCAAACTTTATAACCATGGAACATTCCAACGGAGAGTGATTGATATGCAGAGATTATAAAAGAGATCTCAAATACATCAGCTGCATAAATGATACTCCCAATGTACAATATTGGTGAGATGCAATGAATAACCTTTGGATATCTTTAAGTCACACTTTTACTGTAAATCAAGAAGCTTTCAGCTGAAATTTTGATAATAAAAAAGCAGACGGCCCTGAATACTGATTCTTGTTCTTTAAGACAATCCAATATGTACAAAAAAATAATGCAACATTAAATAACTTAAGAAGTAATCAACATTGAAAAACATGCAGCAACACATGGTTTGAATCACCCATTCACCTGAAGTCAAGAGAAACATTTGTTTATTTTAGCTCAGTGTTAGAGGGTGGGGTTACAAGCCTGGGTGGAATGTCCCTTTAAATTATTCAAAGCCCAATCAGGTGTCTTTTTCTCCTCCGATCTAAAGATGGGTATCAGAGGTCATTCATTCTTTTTCTCCAGGGTCACCTTCCCCTCATTTCCTTTTACCACTGACAGCTCCACAAACTTCCCCAGCCTATCTCTTTCAGAGATACTCTGGCCACATGCTGCTGCTGCAGCAGGTCATGCAGCAGAAACAAAGCAGCTGCGTGCATATGTGCAGTCTCACACCACGGCGCACATGTAACATGCACACATAGACACTGACTTGGCTATCCTTTGAACTGAGCTCTATTGTGTGCAGGAACATTGTTCGCTGTCCTTTTGGTTTTCTTGTATCTGAATACCTTCTGACCTTGTGTCTGATGCATTTATTGCTCGTCGTGCAACTTTCTTTGGTTTAACACCAATATGTGACAAAGGATTTTTGGAAACCACGGCAAAGAAAAGGCAAGTTTCTGTCTTTTTGGTAACTTTTTCTATTTATATAATTATATGCAGAATTAATCATAACTTCAAAAATGTTTAATATTCACTTGGTGTAGATTTTGCCTTAATATGAGGACAAGACAAGTTGTAAGTGGAAACTTGAAAATACACAGAGATTACTCCAAGGACAGTCTTTTTTTTTTTTTTTTTGCAGATTTGTGATTCTGTGCTTATTTCCATACATAAATATGTACAGTTATTTTGCAGTTACGTGTGGACTGTTAGAGCGGCCTGCTGTTTGTGTGAGAGCTTTCTCTTACAGCATGTGTGTCCACATGTTCACCGCTGGGGGCTCGTTGTCAGAGCTTCTCTTGACTGGCCAATTAATTATGATGGCCTACTTATGATGTGTAATGGGATGATTTATTAGTAAACACACAAACAGAGCAGGGACAAACACAAACAGCCAGGTAGCAGTGCTGCGTTTCGTGGGCCAGAATCATACACTGGGGCAAGATCAGTCTCTACCTCTGGCTGTGTCCGATTCAGTCGGAGGGAAGATTACAACTCGTGAACCAGGAATTAAAAAACAAACATTTTCTGGATAGTGCTAATACATTGGTATTATTGTATTATTGTCTGCTCTGTAAGGCTGATTCTAATGATGCTTATTTGAAACATACAATTGAAGATATAAAAAAGTTGTTCTGACGAACCGGGCAGTTCTGATTTTCACCAAACATGTGTCACTAATTTGCCTTTTCTTCTGTAAAAGTTGACTACAGCTGCTGAACAATAACGTCTGTGCTGATTCACTTTCCTCACTTTTCTATCCGGTTGCACTTCAGTTCATACATAATTCTATTTGGTGAATTTTCCATGTTTATTTGAAACCTAAAATGCCCAGTCTTAAAAGTGTGTTTGGTGAAGTCGGTGTCGAGCTTCTCCTCTGCTTGTTTATGGACAATAAGTGGCTGCGTGTCTCTGTGTGTGTATTTGCTGCTGTCGGTGTGGCAGGTATAGGTGCAGCAGGTCTGTCCTGGTGGCGAGGAGAACTATTTGTTTCCTTGGCTAGCTGTCTGACTAGCTGGGTGGGTGTCCTATTTCTGGATGACACACACACACATACACACCAGACTCTGTGCCCCTCCACCATACGTTGTGGGACATAATTTATGATGGCTCTGTAACATATGGACTTTTCATCACTCAGTGGCAACAAACTCTCTCGGCTCACTGTTACAGCATATTGTTTCTCTTCCCCTCCTCTTCTGATAACAGTCCTGTCCTTTATTGTTTTATTTCTATTTCCTTTCCTGTCTTTCAACCATTGTTTGAACTAATGTCTTATATTTGTCAAAAATGCAACTATAATGATAGAGCAAGCAAGAAAATACCGACCGTCCCTTTCCCTCCACTTGCACTTGTTTCTTATTTTTACTGATAGGTAACTCTTTCATAGAACTCGACCCTAATTCTGTTTGACTTATCTGTTTTCCATAAGTCAAAAAATAGATGTGTTTTAAAAGCTTGAAGTAACAAGTCTTGTACTAAAACAGTTGATGTGTAAAATGTCAGAGCGTAGGAGTTTTATAATGAATCATATGCAAATTATAAACCGCACTGTGCTCTGTTTAGCCAGCTGCCACACATGAATGAAAATATCCCAATTTACGATTTACAATGCAGAACTCTGGGAATAGGATGAAGAGCAAAGGTAACAAAGTACATTAATAATGGGTTGACCAGTGTTGATTTTTTCAAAATAAGCCTATTTATCATCCTGCCAACTTTACTGCTGAGATGTGACTACATGGGGGACATATTTAAAAATCTGAATATCTTTCCACAAAATCTATGTTTTCTTTGGATACCTAGATAGAGAAAACTGCTTTTAGTGCTTCCTGGTGCTTCTGTGAGTACTATGTACTAACTATAATATTTTGTATTTGGAGTGTTTTTTGTTAAAAGCCTTCTTGTTTTTTTTATTGTAGCATTAATAACTCCTGATTTTGCTTAACCATAACTGTCTTTGTTACCTGTCAGATGAATTTATCTATTTCACATAAAATCCCAGGCCTGTTGTTTTACACTTCTTCAAATTGTTTACAATTCATTCATGCTTCAATGGCAATGACTAATTGGGTATTTATCCTCAGATTGTAACATCATGGCTGTAGAAAACAAACCTCCCAAACAGATTTTATTTCTAATATGAAAGCTCAATAATTGAACCATATTTGTAATCTGTGAGAATTTCATCACTTTCCAGGCCACATACTGGGATTAAATTCAGTTTGAGTAAAGGTAGGATGAATCTACATGCACTTTTACAAAGTAAAAACAAGACTTCCAAAAATAAAATTGATTACTGTGGTAATAATATGTTCTATTTTATTTTATTTTTTTTCAGAGATGTGCTGACTGATCATAACTTGTGGTTTTGCAGTATTTATCTAGCAACAAGTATAACATAAAAATAGACTGGCATCATATTAAGGAAATTAAGAAATAAATTATTTAAAATATTTAAAACTGATTGTCGGTTTCAGGTGGCCCTCCACAACAAACATTTGTGTTTGCTTGTTTTGTTTCTCAACCACAACTTGTCTTTCAAATAAAATTAACAAATATATTCTTCCAGATTTTTCAAACACGTTGCCAATTTTGCTCTGTTTCTCCATCCCAAACCATTTGGGGGATCTTTTATTTATTTTTCTGCTCTTTTTTTTTCTGCAACCAGTGTAGCGGCACTCTCTGTGTAACTATTGATGCTACTTTGTCCTAGTGATGAAGCAAGTGGGCCGCTGTTGGGTCGATGTATGTCATTGTTATATTGATGTGAGGACAGACCCCTGAGGCCTGCAGCCTTCCACTCCCCTGAAAGCAATAAATCTATGGCCTACTGTTCCCTGTACACTGTACCTCACATAGCCTTTCTTTCCCTTTCAAACACACACACACACACACTCACACACAGACACACACCTTCATACACATCATGCTCCTATGGTAAGCAAGAAACATGAATGGAACAATATAGTATAATTTTTCTGCAGATGATATTTGCATTTTAAATTCTATTATTTCAAGTTCTTTCCCTGCTTCAGTTGTGAGTTTGCATGTGTTTAAGGAAGCAGTGCAGCTTTTATTTTAAATAAATCATTTTATTTCCCTTCAATCAGCCAGTAGAGGCCACTCACAGCATTCCATACAGACTGACAGAGCACAAGCGCAGACTCCTTCTCACACTCACACACACAACCACACACGCACACGGACGACAGCTGTCCATGCCAAGACGGGGAAACTCTGGTGCAAGTGAGAAGATCAGGAGTAGCAGAGGGAAAATCTACAGCAGGAAGGGAAAGAGTTTACTTAAAAAAAAAAAAAAATGGAGAGTAGAAGAGACTGCTGTGGATTCAATCCAGAAGAATTGTAAGACAGAAACATCTATGATGTGCTTTTTTTTTTCTTTTCTGTTTGCTCCGACTAATATTTACCAACTTTGTATCGCTGAAGCTCTCTGCTTTTGACTCAGGCGGAGAGAGAAATTGGTGAGAAATTGGAATTGACATTCAGCCCGTTTTTCTTGTGAGGAGTGAAAAGTGGAGTTTAGTGTCCTGTTGTCACTGTAATAATACACAACAGTGCTGTCAGCGTGCATACACAGTGTTGTAACAAATCTGTTTTTACTCAGTGGAAGAAAAACAGTCTGGACAGAAGAAGAAATGATGAGGAAAAAGAGATTGTGAAATGAGAGGAAATTTTAGAGAAAACACATTGAATCCTAAAATGAGAAGTCATTACTCGTTTTAAAAATACGAGCTCCAGTGAGGCTTAAATATCTTTACCTATCCAACTGATAATTTGAATTAATGTCCAACACAACAGTAACATCACTTTACACACATTTACAAATAGAAACAGCATTTCATCATGAAAATGAAACAGTACAAGTGTAAAGGATTTAAGATACTGACATTTTCTAACTAGCTTAAACTATGTATATATTTTGTTAGAAATATATATATGTGTATAACTTAATATAATAGCACTTTTTATAAAATTAATTGTTTATTTAGTCAGCGGATTTGCTGCCAGGTTTCTCCAGCACCACGTTTAAAGACAGAGAGAGTAAAATGTGTCCATTGAGGATTTAATGGAGAGGCAGTTGCTGAGGACAGTGAGTGAAACATTGGAGTCGTTGTCACTTTCCCCCTGCAGAAACCTTCTCTTTTTCTTCCTCATATACATTTCTCTCTCTCACTCTCCACCAGTTATCTGTTCTATATTGTCTAATTATTTCCTCTTTTGCTTGGAAAGTAGATGCTAAATCAATAACACTCCACTTTTGGAAGCTCAAAGACTTGAGGAAAAAAAAAAACAGAGGAAGGGATGAAAAAATGGAATGAAAGGGTTTTTTGCATTTTCAATAAAGAAACACATTTTTGCTTTGGAGGTTTTTAGGTATTCTTTTTTCCAGTTTACATTTCTAAAACTGTTTATCATATAGATACATTATTACATAAAATACCTGATTTTGTTGCTTCTTTCACGGAGGACTAAATGTTAAAGCTGCACTGCTCACATACACCACCCTTTTTTAATGAATATGTATCTGTACTTCAACATAAGACATGACAAGTATTTGTAAGAATTTTTATTTAGCTATGTTGTGACATGAGTGTCCTGGGTTCGATTCCCGGCCTGCGGGTCTTTCTGCATGTTCTCCCTGTGCATGTGTGGGTTCTCTCCGGGTACTCCGGCTTCCTCCCACAGTCCAAAAACATGACTGTCAGGTTAAATGTTCTCTCTAAAAGTGTGAGTGTGTGTGAATGGTTGCTTGTCCTGTTTGTCTCTGTGATGCCTCGTTCCGACGGGCGACCTGTCCAGGGTGACCCCGCCTCTCGCCCAGAACGTTAGCTGGAGAAAGGCACCAGCATCCCTCCTGACCCCACTAGGGTTAAGGGTGTTAGAAAATGAATGGATGGGCATATAAAAACCATCTTGTGTATATTATACACATAGAAAGAAATTTAAAACGTTTTGGGAAAGTAGTTCACCTGCCATGTAGACACAGAAACAAAAGACGGGAAGGCTGAAGTAAAAACTGAAAAAGATCATTTGAAACCATGAGCTAAGCTGACCTTGCCAAAGCACAAAGGAAGTTTGCGAAGATTATTGCTGTGGTATTCGTTTGGTTATATTTCTGTCTGTCTGGGGAGTGAGTGCAGAAGCCTTGCTGTGACTAATGGGATGTTTGTTGAATCCAAACTTTCTTCTGCTACCCCCCACTTTCTCACAACTCTCACATGAGGAGCCTGTTTCTCTCTTTTCACTTGGGTCTTTTTTATTTATTTCTTTTTTTTTATTATTATTTACTCTCTTTTTATTGTTTTGTTTGACCATGTTTACTGTTGGCCGGCCCACCTGCAGGTAAACAGACAATTGTACACTTTTTACACAGTGTGTCCATGTTTCTGTTTGTGTGTATGGCGCCATCTCTCCAGTTCATTGCTTCTCCAAATGTTGTTTGTGATATTATATTTGTGTGTGTTTTTTGTGTGTATATGTATGTGCCTGTAGAGGTGCTATCTGTACTCAGATAAGACTCTAAACCAGATTAGTCTGGCGTGGAAGAGCTTGTCAGCAGGACCACTGCGTGCGCATGTGGGTGTGTGTGCGTGTGTGTGTGTGTGTGTGTGTGTGTGTGTGTGTGTGTGTGTGTGTGTGTGTGTGTGTGTGTGTGTGTGTTTGGAATGCCACTCTCCTCTCAACTAGCCCATCAGGTGAGCAATGGCTCCTGCACTGTCTGTGTTTGTATGTGTGAAGGAAATCTACAGAGAATGCTATATAAGTGAATGAGTGTGTAGGGTCCAGTGGAAAATAATGTGATCATGGCTCCACAGCATGACAACAGTTTCTGTGTGTGTGTGTGTGTGTGTGTGTGTGTGTGTGTGTGTGTTGGGGGGGGGGGGGGGGCGTGTGTGTGTGTGTGTGTTGGGGGGGGGGGGGGGGGGGGGGGCGTGGTGTGTGTGTGTGTGTGTTAGAGGAGTACTGCATGACAAGAGTGTCTTTCTATACCACTGTGGAGAGAATGGATTACTGTGCTCTCTCACTCGGAGCACCAGCACACAAACATACTTCTCAACTTCCCACAAACTTCTTAAATTTACATTTGGATACCTTAGATATGTGCTAAATTTATGACATTCATAATGATAAACCTATTTATGGATTCCTTTGTGCTTTTCTTGTACTTAATAGAGGTTAAACATATCAAAACTTGAGGAAATTTGAATGAATTAATGAATATCTTGTTTCTTCAGTTATTGGTAGAGCTATAAATTCAGTTCGTATGTTAACCTGTAACAATTTAACAGAGCAAAATAAAAAGAAAGGCAGAATTGTATTTTTATCTACAAAATTAAACTGAATTGACAAGCTCAGATGCATAAGTGAGAAAAAATTCAGCATAGGAAGACTATTGTTCCTATTACTGTGTGGATGAATCAAGTGTGAGATAAATGAAAATTGTTGAAAAACTAAGGGTATGAACATTAGAAATATTGACATTTTACATTTGAAATATAATAATTGAAATGAAAAGAAAATATTTAGTGTAACAATTTCATATTTTGTATTAGAGAATGGGATAATCAGGAATAACAGACTTTCTGTTATGCCTTGAATTGATACACAAAAAATAAATATTTCTGCAGATCAATCATGTTGATCTCATATCCATGAAAGCTTATTTCAGTTGCAGCTTTGGGGAAACTTTATTTTTATTGTAAAAATGAACAACAGATATAGAATGTCACAATAATGAATAAATTGAAAAATAAGCTTTAAAACAAAATGAGGCTAAAAAAAACAAAAAGATTGTTTTGTTGCTGCGCTCCAATGTGTCTTTTAATGGCATTTCTCAAATTAATAACGATTTTTTTGGCTGACTAAAACTAATAAGATTCAAACCAAAGGTAAATACAGAAGTGACAGACATCAAAGAACATTATCATGCAAAGAAAATATGTAAATGTGTTGTTACTCAGGTCAGCTGCTAACGACGCATTTTGTCTTTTAGGGCTTAGTCAGACTAGAATGCAAAACAGGATCCTGCGCTGCACACTGACTCCTGAGTTCTCATCCCTCCTTTGAAACTATTACTCTCTGTTTCCAGTCTGATTGGTGCACTTTCAGAAGACAGATATTCATATTTCCTCTCCAATCACTTACAGCTTTCTGTACATTTGCATTTCATCAGAGATGCTGAAGGCCACCTACAGTGCAGCGTGGGACTATGCGTCTTATTCAAGGGCATTGCTGGTGAGAAGTTTAGAAGTAATACCACAAACCTCCAGCTGCCAGCTCACAGCCAGAAAACACCCCTGTCTGTTTTGGGGATCAACCTAACAACCTTTACCTTATTAGTCAACCCCTGCATCGGGCCTGACCCAGGGAGAGGTAGTGGGTGGTTGTGGGACGGCAGCCAAATGTGTGTGTATTTTGTTGAGTGGGTGGAGGTGTTGCTTCCCCAGCGTAAGGAGTACACTGTATCTTCCCCGACTACTCTGTGACAGGGCTACATACATCACCACCCCAACACCTCTGTTTCTCTCTCCTCTCCCTCTTCATCATTCTTATTCCCTCTCTCCCTTCCTCCATCCATCCACCTTTCCTCCAACCCTTCCTCTCACCTGCTCCCATCTCTCAGGAGTGCCGGTGTCTCCGCATTTCCCTTTTTTCACATTCACCTGCTCGCCGCTCCCCCACACACCTCTTGCCAGGCCTCCCTGAGTATCATTTACATCGATGATGCCTCATCATTACCCCTGCCCTACTTTATCTATCACCCAGCAGCTCTGCGGTAGAGCCTCTTCCTTCACCAGAGGCCTCATTCCTATGTTAAGTCGCAGCAGATCTCAACGGCTGGAACAAGGCCTAAAAAAAGTAAAGCAGAACCAGGCCTCTTATATTATATATCTATATCTATATAGCTATATAGATATACATATCTTTAAAATCTGTAAAATAGTTTGTAGTTCTCATTTGAAAAACTGGAAAATCTAGTTCTGTGTCCTTTATGATAAGCATGCATAAGCAAGAGTGGGATCTGGATCGTCTCTGGAACTGTTGGTCAGAACACATGGCAGGCGGAGCAGTTAGAACGTATGAGGCCCAAACCCTGAGATGCACCATGGCACACAATCCTTATGCATCAATTATGAGCAGACGTAAGGTCATTTTGAGTTGGCAACATTTCCTGGATGATGAGAAAATGCTTTCAATTAGCTTCTAATAAATAAGCTTGAGATTATGATGTGAAAGTAATAAGGTGCTGCCAGCCTTGTACATATAGATTCCAATCAATGACAGATTTACAACCTCCTATGCATCTAACAGGGGAAAGTGAAAAATATACAATATATATATATATTGCAAAAGAAATAAAAATAATCACATTAAGAAAAAGTAATCTGACCCGATTTGTCATTTCTGCTATAAACTATTTATAGTTAATGTACAGTATTGAAACTGCATGTAAACTGCAAAAACTTATTTCCAGCCTAAACTCAAAATATGGGAAAAGAAGTTTTTAAACAACTATTTAATTAATCGGGGTAAGAAAAACTATCCAATCTAAGCCAGCCCTGTGAGAAGTTATTCCCCTATAAACCTAATGCTATTGTTTGTGCCACCCTTGGTGCTAATAAACACCATCAAGCACTTGGAGTAACTGCGAAGTTGTGCATCTTTGGCCTACTCTGTGCAGACTTCTTTTAATTGAGCCACTTATACTTTTTCAAGCACAAACGACCTATTTAAAGGTCACGATCTCTCAAAGTGATTTAAATCCGGACTGACTTTGTTTATTAAGTCATTTCGTAGTGACTTGTTGGTGTGGTTTGGATTATTGTCCTGCTGCATTTTCTAAATTACTTAAGTTTAAGATCACAAACTAATGGCAAGACAACATAAATCATGGCTCCACATCATGATTTATGATTTATGTTATGCTTCATTTACTGAAGCAGGAAAGCAATCCCAGACCATCACACTGCCATCACTATGGTTGGGTTTTTTTCTGAAAGGCTGCAAATTTTACACCTGCAGCACATCGTCTAACCTCCATATAAAACACATCTTCACAGTTAATTCAGGATTTAACAATCATTACTTTGTTCACGCAGGGCAAGGCTGGTTTATAAAGCTTTTTTCCCTTCATGAATACATTCGAAAGCTGCTTTTCATTTATAAAGTAGCTACATCATCAGTAAAATAGAGTCTGCCAAAGCATAATACTTTTTCACAGCAATATATTCTACAAATAAATTAGTAAAAAAAAAAAAAACAATGCATAGAAATAATATTATGTGCACTGATTTACCTGTTGAAGACAAAAGTGACCAAGAGAAAATAAGGATAGAGGATTGAGCTTCAGTGTCCCTTTATAATAAAATCTGGTCTCATTTCTCTTGAATTTAGTCTATTTTACAAAAATGCCAAGATTAGAAGTAGTTTTTCTTAAATATTTATCCAACAGTAAAACATAAAATCTGTTAAAATATAGTTGTTTTTATCTACCAAAGAGTAACACAGAAGTAAGAGAAGAGCCGACATACCTTGACCACCATAAATAACACCAACGTCTTGCTGACTTATATTGACATACAAATTTCTTCTGGTGAGATTAGTAACATTACCTTGACCTTGGTTTATTGATTTTTAGTTCTCCTATGCTTATTGAAAGAAGAATGGTCCCTCAAACCTGGAGAGTAAAGCAGAAATTGTAGTGGATCTGGGGACTGCATCTTCTGTTATAGCACAATATACACAAAAAATATTTTGTAGCCTACAACGAATTGCAAAATCTTTACTTTTACATATCTTTGTGATTCTTCTTGTAAAATATTTACAATGTAGAAATTGAGATGGAAAATCTTTTGAAGACTTTTGCACTTTATAAGTTGGAAAGTTTTCTTTCCAAAGAACTGATTCTTTTTCTGCTTTTACCTTGGCCCTTGTGTCTGCTTCAGTCACAAGAGATATCAGATCCATGTGTGTTACTGGAGTTTGCAAGGCTCTTAGGGTTAAGTCTCTCACTGTTGCTTTGCAGCGCTAAACCAAAGGAATCACGCATGCAAGCGCTGTACTGGAGGACTTAATAATATGAAAGAAAATTGATTTTCTGGAACGAGATTTCTCCTTTGATAAGGTATTAGCTGGGAGGGGAAAATGTTGTGAATCTTCATTAAGAGCCTCTGATATGCACTGGGATAATCACAGGGAGACGAGTGCGAATGAAAAATGAACACAAAGGGAAAAAAGAGAGAGTCATACATTAGGGAATGGGGAAGAGAAGGAAAGATGCTAGGAGTTGTAGAAAGAGCACAGACAAGATCACATGTGCACACACTTGAATCAGAGACTTAAGCAGGAGCAGGGCTCCCTTAATAAGAATAAAAATTGATTTCTTTCCACTTCCAGAGGAGATCTAAAGATGATGGAGGTGAGGATTGGGTTGCAGTTCATTATGAAAAAATTTGACTATGTTCAAGCTTTGGGCTTTGAAATGAAGGCTAACATACCTACCCTGGCTTTGTTCAGTACTTCTTCACTCACTGAACAAACAGAAGGAAATGTTAGAAGTGAATAGACCAAAGAGGAGGTGATGTGGATCAGGACGCCTTACCATAGGCGTAACTTCCTGAAGGACCGGTGTGGACATGTCCCCACCAATATTTCCTGCACCTTTTTTTCTTTATGTACCTGCATCTTTGTAGCTGGGCAGCTGCAGCAGCCAGGTAATGCTTTTTAAAATGCTTTTTAAAATTCTTTTGTAAAACGTAAACGGCAAGTCCGCTCAGTGACTTGGATTGGACGTCACGTGACTTCCTGTGCGCGGCTGTGTGCCTTCGCTGTTGCTTTGCATTGAGTCAGGAATATCGGTGGTCGAGGAAATGACACAATCAAGCAAAGAATCTGAGAAGGGGACGCGACGTTTTGATATTAACTATAAACACTACAATAGTAGGATAATAAGATCAAAGAGAAGACATTTCACAGGTCAGTAAAAAACTTTTATTATAAAGCGGAGAGTAGGTTAGTTACGCTAAGCTTAACTTCTGTCACCTTAACATGTCCTCTTGCTGCACAGTTCGGAGTATTTCGATTTAAATAACACAAAAATAAGGCACAGGGACTTCCTGACAGATAATCAGAAGTGCAGTTAGCTAATCAAGCGCCGCGAGTGTTTGGGATCACTTCCTAATGATCGCAAAATGCCAATTCAAAAACATAAATTAGCAACGGACAGAATGTCCTGTTTGGTGCTTGTACGTCCTTTTTTGTGTGGGAAATGTTTTCGTGTTTTTTTCAGTGTTAATTCTGAAGCACGAATGTAATTTTTGCTCTGCGTTCCCGGGGCTGTTGGTTTTTTGGTTGGAGTCTGAGAAAAAAAATATATAACCTCCCGTTTTTCTACATTTTTCTCCTGGTCAAATTGCATCATAAAACGTGGCAATATTCAGAACAATCATCAAATAGGATGAAGTATTTCATAAAGTATATGGGAGCCAAAGTTTGTTAAATTTTAAATCATGTCCTCTATTTAGAAAAATGTAACTATGGGCCATTATAAAGAGATATTTGCTTTGTTCTCTCTTCTTTCTAGAACTGACAGAAACCAAACTATAGATTTATTAGCAGAGAGAATATATATTTTTACATATCCAAACATCTGCATTTAAAAGACATTTTATAGAATCAATGTCACTTTACTCACCAACTGCCCCATCCAGACCCAAACAAAGTTTTGCATCTTTATTATTAGCAATATTAAAGACACATCATATCTCATCTGCCATGTATAAGTCAGCAGAACCCGCTCCTCTTCGTCCCCACCAACTTGCAACACAAAAATTACACCCTTGGTACTTACTGTAAAGCTGAGTAAACAAGTGATAATGAGACAGACAGTCTAGAAATGAAGAAGACAGAAACTGTGGGAATGAGGTGGAAGACAAACAGTCAGAAAAATTGTAGAAGTAAGGAAAAGCAATAAGGACCTCTTCCCTGCAGCAGAGAGTATTAGACAGAGGTGAGGATGAGGATACAGTTGAAGAGGATAACACAAAGAGCGACTGACAGGGGGGAAGAGAATTGAATAGGACGTAACCTCTCCTAAAACTCTTTGAATTTGATCACAGGCCACCAGTAAAATACAAATCCACAGCAGCAAGAAATCATAATGTTGAGTCCCAAATATTGCACCTGGATGGCTGAACGTTTTATTTTTAGATCTGAAAGACCAGATATAATTCTCGTAACCACCAAACACAAGCAGCTACTAACGACTCACCAATTAGTGGGTCTCAGAAGTACATCTGTCCAAAAGTGATGGTGTAGCGGCTGTGTGCACACACCTGTCATCACTGTAAAGTCCAGTGTCTCCGTCTCTTCCTGTGTTTCAGCCTGTGGGCTGCCTGTTAATGTGTGAAAGCAGAAAGTGGAAACGATCAGATTCAACTGACCTGAGAACAGCACTGACACCTTCTCGATGATGACTATGGAGTCTGCTTGCATGCATGTGTGTGTGTGTGTGTCCTCTTGTGCTGTATGTCTGCACAAACAGGCGGTTAACGATACAAAAACACCCAGAACAAAAGAGTTATGTAAGAAAATTGAGCTGAATGAAAAATAAACCAGAAACTTTAGTCGGGAATTGGAAGACAGAATGACAAAGAGCTCAGAAGACGAAGACAGACAGAGAAATAGTATGTAAGAGTCAGAAGAAGAATGTGAGTAAGAGATGGGGGAAGGTGAGAGGTAGAGAACATTTATTATGCTGGAGCTTCATCTACAGATACAAATCACAGGCTGTTATCACACTGAAGCAAACCTTGCTGGGACTCTAAACTTGGATCCATCTCCACTGACACACAAACACACACACACACCCACACACATACCTGGAAATATAGATGAGGAAGAGTGCAACAAGAAACCAGAGGTGTGTGTGAGCTTAGTGATAGGATTATAAATAGAGCCATGGACGGACTCTGCGAAAGGTGAGATCATCCAGTGGGCAGGGAATAATCAGGCGAGGCCTGGCAGGTTTCTGTGTATCCTTTTTATTTTCTCCCAAAGCCTCATATGTAGGTACAAGAGTATGTGTTGTTGTTTTCATGACATAGACTGCATCAGATCAGCTGCAAATTAGTCATGCCTCTGGCAGATTTTGATGTAAAATATTTCTCCAAGAAAATTTTAAACCACAAAATAATGTATCAATAATAGTTAAAATTGTATTTGTGGAAAAATACATTAAACATGAGCTGTTTTGAAATAAGTGAAGCTCCACCACCCATAAGATCACCTCCCATTACTGAGGCCTTCATGTGTACAATATACTGCATGTCCTGTGCTGAAAGACACAGGACAGATTTAAAATATGAGACACAAGCTCAAGGTAATTTATCTTGTGTAAATTTTGTCATCCACATTTATACACCAAAAAGGAGCATATTAAAGCAAGGATCAAAATAAGATAAATGTAACAATTGCACCTGCATTAAAACCACAAACGCCAATGAAACTCAGTCATTCATTCCTTCCTTCTACTCTTGTCATTCTACGGAGAGTCAGAAAACACTGAACAGTTCACCAGGACAACTCAACCAAACAGACCTTTGAAGATGATTTATACTCCACAAATAAATTTCTGAAATTCAAATCAGTGACGGTGCTACCCATTCCCCCAATGTTTAAACTCCGATTCAATGTATAATTCATCCCTTGCAGAGAGCACAGTAAAACAAAAAAAGTTTTTTTTTCTATAGATCCTCAGTTATGTAAATCAAGACATCAACATTTTCTCCTTCTTCTTATAACTTCCTGTGGTGTGCAATTCTCCTCCCTGTCAGCAGCACAGTGGCTCTGGCTCTCTTTGTGAGAACGAATAATTCATTGTCCCATAAGAGTGGAAATGCAACACCTCACTTTGGGAGACGACATAAGGAGAGAAGAGAGGAGGGCGAGACTTCACCCAGTCTGCATTTAAAGAGGTGATGCACACCAACTCAGCCCCCCGCACACACCGTCAGTGTAATCCTTTACTCCCATTCCCTTTTTCCTTTCACTCGCTCGCTGGAGTCATTAAAAGGGAACCCGTCACATTTTCTGCTCCCAGGCAAGTGTGAGGTTAAACACCTGAAATGAACTCTAAAGTAGGATGGGGTAGTTTTTATTCTTTTATGGTCACTGGATATCAATATAAATGTTTCTTTTTCTTTTGTACATTTTTGCTTTGAAATTTTTAGAAAAACAAAAGCAAACTCCAGCATAAAAATATTAAGTATATGTTATCACAATCAGCCCTTTTGCAAAGATGCGCCACTGACCAAATGTGTAAAACAGGTTTCACATTTTAGCTCAATTTGTACTGATTCAAATGATGTATGTGGCAAAGAATGATTGCAAACTTATCTCTGCATTTACCTGTTGATGATATTGAGGATTGCCAAGGGGCTCCACTCACATTAAGATATACTCTTACTTTGTTGTTCTCAGTTTGAGCAGTGGTGATGAAACTTTGCTGCTTTGTCACTGTTATTACTCCTCCACGTTGTTGACCCCTACAGCATGTTCTCTCTAGGGGTCACTCTAGGGGTCACAGTGAATCCAGCTCCTCTCACTGCGGAAACTCCACCAGTTTCCTCAACTTCTTTTTCAGTCACTGATAAGATGCTGGAAAAGTAGCTCCATGATCCTCCTTCTTGATTCATCCACAAGTTGCTCTTCATGTAATTATTTTTATGGGCAATACAAAATACCACTGTGATTGCCTCATTGAGTCTTTACAATTTCTTGGTTATAAAATGGGCTGTGGTTTGTTTCCCTTGCTAAGGTTCACAGACTCAATGAAGCACCGTTTGAGTTTGTCTCCATTCTAAGGTTGATCACGAGCACTTAGACCTTGTGGGTCTCTGCCTCCATCACAAGGTTTGGCCAGAAGTGGTTTTCTATCATCTGTAACATCTGCAGTGTTGGCATTTTGACAACCTGGCGTTTAGACCTTACTTCTGGCAGAGGTCCACAATTTGCTTCAGAAGTATGGATACACCATTCCCAAAAGTCTGGGGGTCAAGATCCACCGGGACACTGCATACAATCCACAGAATAATGGGGTGTGCCTGCTTAAATCATCTGGGAAACTTCCACAGTCTTTAATGGAGGGGGAGGTGCATCGTGTTGTTGATGAATCCCGACACCGCCAGAGACCATTCATGTTCTGACTGAATATGTAGGCTTTAGTTGGTGTAAAGTGAGTGAGGGTTTCTGACACAATCTGTAAGAACTCAATGTTTCCAAAAAATAGTAATTAGAAAAAACCTTGTTGGTTTCGGGTGTGTAAAGTTTTCTTATGCTACTTCATTGGAGTAGAAGAGGTCAGGAGTATATTAGCTGAAATATATCTACTGTCAGAATGTGAGAGGAGGAAAGAGAGAGAGGGACCTTAGCTGGCAGCAGCACAGTCTTTTCACCCCTAATTTTTTCCACCTTGTTAGGCACTCAGCCGTGGGGTGGGCAAATATAAACACCCTGGCAGGATGGACAGGAATAGAGGGAGGGAAGAAGAGGGAAGGAAATATGTATCTGGGCCAGAAAAGAAAAAAGAAGAAGAGAGAAAGAATGCAAATAAGGTTCAAAGATTAAGGGTAGAGGGGTTACTGATACTGCAAACTCTTCCTGGAGAAAAGCAAAAATGGAGGGAGGAATTATGCAGGAGACAAAGAGACACAGAAGGACCGTTTGGTATTCATTCCCTTGGTGTTGATCTTGTTTGCGCTGTCCCAGATGTGCCTCACCTCTTGCCTATTGAGTATGAGCCTTGCTGCAAACAGGCAGGGATTAAGTGGCCATAGAAAATGGATGGATAAATAAGTGATCTCGTTTTTTGTCAGCTGATGAAAACATGACAGATTATGACCACTGATCAAAGCTAAATAAATTCTCACTGACCTTCTGCGAGAAGCTACTATGCATTGCAGTCATAGAACGAGACTGTCGATTATTTTGAACCTGAGAAAGTCAGGTACAAAATGATAAAAACTTCAAAGGTATGAAATGATGAAGGAACCACATGCCCAGCCCCCTTCCAACAAACTTTAGACTATTTCTTTATAAATAAGGTTTTTGGCTGAAGTTGTTGGTCTGAAAGTACCAGCTGATGATTAAAATTTGACCAACTTTAACTGTTGGTTAAAGTTACGGAGAAGGAATTTTCCAAGAATTTGTGAAATGTTTCATTGAATCACAATAAATTGTCAAAGGTTAATTTCTTTGTTTTGAGCACCTGCCCGCAGCTTAACTTCTAGATCACAAATGCATACTGCAAAGACTTAAAAAGAACAAATTAACCATTCGCTTACTTCATACTACCACATTTCAAAATAAAATAAAAATCTTTCTGAAATAATTTACTGGTAAGATTGTTGTTGGTTTGAAAGCAAATGAATGTGCAGAAAAGCAGAAAGAATCACACACGATTTTTGTGCAGTAATCCAAGTTTTCTTGGTACAGGCCAGAAAATTGAAATTAAATAACTATAAATAAACAGCTTAGCTTTTAAAATCTGTTTATTTGTAACGGAGCCCATCTTTCTCTCCCCCATTTCTTATTATTCTTCCGTGTGCCACCCGCGGCTGCCCCCTGGTCGTTTGCTGGTTGTCTGGCAGACTTCGGCAGTATTGCTGTGGCGACAGAGACAGGAGCAGATGTGACTCTGGTTGCCGGGCGTTTGGCAGGAGCACTCATCGTCACAGTGATGAAAATGCAGCTGGACGGCACATCATCTGTAGCTTTGTGAAGAGATGGGCGCATGCTTGTGTGTGACTCTTTCTGTGTGCATGTGTGGGGATCATAGGGGAATCGAGGGGTGGAGAAAGTTGGCATTTGGTAAACTCCCCTCACCCACCAGCAAACACACATGCATAAACACGCATGCAAACACACACAAACTCAGAGTGACCCCACACAGCCTAGGGGGACTGCAAGTGCACAGCCAGTAACCAGACGAGAGGTGGGGGGGGTGACGACTGTATGTGTGCGTGTGTTTGTGTGATTGTGCACGCTCTAACCAGGCAGCAAAAAGTGCTGTCAAAGATACAAGAGGTTTTTTTTCTTCCTATTCTTTATTTCTTGAGGTATTTCCTTCTATTTTGGTCAGGCCGTCTGGTAAGTTAGAGACAAATGGCTGTTTGGGGGCTAAATGTTTGAACTTGAGCAAGGAGACCCAAATTGACACTCTTAAGGAAAACTGAGTCCTGAGGACAGCAAAGAAAGAAAAAGAGGGAGGGAGAGAGAGATTACAGATGGAAACATTACTCAAGACATCTGTAATGTGTACACACCAACAAAGAAAACAAACACAAGAACTGGCCGGTGGATATGAGCTGCTGCTGTGCTTCCTCCACCGTGAACATTTCACATTTTTTTCCAGCTGCACTTTCATTATCACCTTAACATGTTGCAATTCTGCTCTATTTCCATAAAAGTCGCTCTGCTTGGATCATAGATCACTCCATTTCCACTAAATGATGTGAAACTTTAAGGAAAATAAAGGCAACTTTTGCGTCTAGGCTGTGTGAATCTGCGTGTTTGAAGCAGTGTTTGAGTAAAATTGCATTTCTGTGCGGCACTTGTCATTGCATCCATGTAAAAGGGAATTTACATCAACATTAAGTTGGTGTTATTCTTGTAAATTTACTGCGTGCGTGTGTACGCGTGTGTGTGCCTGTCAGTGATGTGCAGAACAGCGCTTTGGCAGTGGTCTGACATTTCCTGCTCTGACATCTTGTCTCAGTTCATCTCCCCCGCCACTGAATGGACAGAAGCCCTGAAGGGACACACTAGCACCAGCGACGCAAACTTGTCTTTTTGTCAGCATCCGTGAGGAGCTCTCCAGTACATTAGTCACAGACACACACACACACGCACACGCAGGCGCACATACATAAGTTTCTTTCTTTTTTCCACACTCCTCCTTTTTGATGTGAAATGACACAGTGACTGTCAAGAGCAAACTGTCAGTTGTCATTTGCAACAATTCTGATGAGCAGCTTAAGAACTGTGGCAAATTCTTGCTGAATGTGTTGAGTACTTAATATTTCAAGGAAGACAATGAAGCCCTGACGGCAGTTTAAATAAGACATTTCTGCTCACTGTTTAAAGAGATCCATAACCTTTTGTTAATCTTTTAAATATTTTTTCTGTCATTTTATAAATTCCACCGTGTGCTGCAGTTTCCTATCTTGTTTGAAATGTTTCAAAAAGAAATCAAAAAGAAATTTTTCTTTTTGATCACATTCATTTCAGATTTTCTGCATATAAATCTTTTTTTTATTGTAGCCTTATCTTTCATACATATTCATTTATTGGTGTAGTTATGGATCTAAGTCTGCTAATGAACTTTGTGATTTGATTTGTGCTTGGTTAAACAGCCTTTTTAAGCATTTGAGTTGAGTTCAAACATTCTGAATATTTATCTACAAACTTCTAATGGTGTCCTGTCAAACGATTAGCCAACACTGTCAATCCAAAAGTCATTCTGTTAATGTGCCCGATGAAAATACAAGAGACAGATGTAGCCATCAGACGAAGAGTTGCAAGTCCAAGAGCAAATTCTAAATCTTGCTCTTTAGTCATATACCTAAAGTTGAATCAAATGTCTGAATGGAAGAATTGTGTTATCTAAGCAGGCCTGCCATCTCTAGTTATCTCATCTCCCAGGCTCTCACATCTCCACCTCTTTTCCCATCTCCAGCATCTCCAGCAGTCTTTACGAGGCTCAGGAGAGCTTTGACATTTCTAAATGAAAAGGCTCTCTTTCCAGGGCTGCAACAGCTGACGATTTATGACAACCAGGCCTCACTGGAATCTTTGCCGCTGTCAGCCAGCATAATGATGTTTTGATATAAAGATGATTGGTGGGACTACATGCGCTGCACTGTGTATCAGGTCTGCACGTGTGTACGCCTTTGTGTGATTGGGTGATTTAAGGCGGACACTTGAATCGTTTACTTGTTGTTGTTTATTGCTTAACTGTTTACTATGTTGGAAGCTGTTTTTTTATTTTTATTTTAACCTGACATTTAGCGTACCCTTCAACCAGGCATTGCTTTGACTTTAGATTTCCCTTTCCACTGTTCTCCTCCCTTGTCTTTCTGTTTTGCCTTTTTGTTGCTACATTTATCAATTCAAACAAGTATTTCTAAACTTCCAGTTGTGTTTTTTTTTTCTTTCTTCCCCCTTGCTTCATCTCGAGACACACATACACACCCCCAGCTCCCTCGAACCAGTCAGTAGTGACAGGCATATAGTTTGCTATAGTTTCTATTAGAGGATCATTGCATGCTTGAGGGCCCCCACAGATTGGTTACATTTTGTTCAGCAGGGCATTAGTGGGGCCTGTCGAAGGGCCCCATCATCATCAGTGTGTCTGCCATCTTCCGGCGGTGATCTATGATTCAGCCATCAGACATACATAAATCAGAGTGCTAAAAGGATTTCTACTCTACCTCACAACCCCCCTCCTATTAAATTTATGCTGCTGTAAAAGAAAGGAAAATTAGTCATTGATGCCCCCCAACCCATCCTTGAGTCTTTCTCTTTCACTTTGTTGCTCACTCCATGCAATGTGTAGCAGTAAAAAAATAATAATAATAAAAGAGGAAAGACAGGGTGAACAATCACATGCAGCGCCCATCATTTTTTTTTCTTTCCTTCCTCCTCCCCCTCTTCTTCTCTCTAATATCATCATTATCAGAATCGTAAAGCGAAAAATAACATGCCAGAGGGGAAAAAAAGGTGAGGGAAGAGGGTTTGGAGAGGGGTAAGTGTATTCCCTTCAGCCACTAATCCCTCTTCTTTCCTCAGCGTCTCTCCAATCATCTCTTCTCTTCCACACATGAACACATACTTCAATTTGAGAGCAGTTCATAATTAGTCCAAAATGTCTGTACATGCTCATACACGCTCACATGCTTGTGGCTACTTACACTTTTTCTTCTTGTTATTAATATTTTCCAATGCACGTGTGCTTTGAGACAGTGCCAGTTGGTGTATGTATTTGTGTGTCTTCACTGTTGAATGCAAATCAGTGAATCACCCAAGCAGAACGCCTTTCAAATCCCATCGCCGCTCCGCTCTGCCCTTCCACTACCGGAATGCAGTGCAGTAAGGCAGGTAGGTATGGAGTATGGGCAGTGCGTTGTTGTGGGTGACTGGTTATGTTATTGGCCCACAATCTACCCATTAACTTCTTGCTTTCCTCTCTGTCTATCATCACACTCTCTCAAAGTGAGGCTTTTCTGTTACTATGTTTTGTATGTAAATGTATCTGCATACCAGTTCATAGGTTTCTGGTCCAGGCATCTGATATGTGACTTTGTGCTTATGCAACTGAGCTTTTATCCTTTGTATTTTTATATTTGGGTTAGTGCACCTTTTCAACCATTCTAAAAAATATATTTTTTAAACAACAATAAATGTTCATTATTAGCTAAAGTAATATAAACTGTCTTTTAACAGAAAGCAATGTAAAACATCTGTGTAATTGCATATAGATTGAACAAATAATTAATATTACAATACACATCCAAAATGGGTCGCAATGTTATTCACAGGTTGGAACAGCAATCTATTGAAATTGTAAAATGTATAGTAATAAAAGGTCAAGAACAAAAATATGAAAATTAAAGCCATCACATCTGAATAGTTTGTAACTTGATAACTTTCCCATGCCTTTGCATAAAATCATCCTTGGCCAAATCACCAACCCCAACAGCTTATTACAAATACATTTACTTGAAGAGTTGAGGATACTCTGGAGAGTATGTGTGACAAATTAATAAAAAAGTTGCATCATTTCAGCATAAATCACAGACTAGACTTACACAGTGTGACCGCACCTGTACTTGCATCACAGCAGCACCACTGTCAACTTTGTAGCTCTGTTATCCAAGATCAGAGCAGCAGAGATGACTCTGGATGGACCAGCGGCCTCCTGGATGCATTGCCACTGTGGAGCACTGCTTCACCACAGGCGACGGATTTGTTGTGGTTCACCTGGAGAAACTTTGCTCTGCAGAATAAGTAACATAATATTATTCTGTGCAGTCCTGAACAGTATTGTGCTGGACAGTTGGCTTAATTTGGTGCTTGTCCTGGACCACTGTGTTTGTGTTTTGATTTTATTTGTGTTTCCAAATGTTTTTGAGTTCTTTATCGTCATTTGGGGTTTTCCGTATCAGTTCATTCATTAGGTCCTTTATTATGGTTAAGTTGTATCTAATCTCAGAGATACATCATGTAAGGGCAAAAAAAAATCTAATTTGGTTCACTTCAGACTGAGGTGTGAATGTAATCTATGTCTCTCGAGATTTTCATTTTTAATTTCATAACATATGAGACAATAATAAGACACAACCTGTCAATTTTTGTTACAGTAGTGGTCCAACGAGGGAATAAGAGAATAGTGTCAACATTTCTTAGAATCAAGACAAGGAGAATGACACAGTCAGAGGGAAATAGCAGCTTCTCAACGACTCATAGTAATCCTGTCTTTGTATGACGCTAATTATATGCAAATCCGCGTTGTAAAGTGATTTGGTTTTTCTCGTATTTGAAATAATTATACAGGCTGTGCTTATGGAGGAAAACCTCTTCAGTTTCAATTGGTACACGGCTTTCTGTTGTTTCTGCAGAGGAGTGTGATGGCTGGTGATTTAATCCACCAGACCGGCATTTTTACCCACAACGAGGGAATAATGTGATTGTCATTGTTAGTTACACTTATGGTTCATTTTACTCAATCAGGTTTAGGAAGGTTACTTTGAAGCCATATTTTATTACAGAATGCTAACTACGTGGTTAGGAGCAGATTATTTTTACTCCATCTTTTGAGTATTAGCCAGTTTTCAAGATGCTTTTAATGAGTCTAATATTTACAAGAAATTGACTAAAATGGTTTTGGTCACTCAACATGTGAATGAGCACTAATACAAAAAAATAGAGTAATATAAAGGGAAAAAAATGTTTTTGAACATACAGCATATTTGAAAAATTGCTGTACAAAATATGCACCAAAGTTTACATTAAAGTTTACATCACCTTTTAACGCTGATTCAGTTTAAAAGGTGATGCTTCCCACTATTCTGAGTTGCAGGTTTTAGCTGCATCTCTTTGTTCACACTCCATGCCCATGAACCGTCTACATGTGTGTCAAATTTATTACATCAATGAATTACCAGAGCTGGTCTCAAAAATAAAAGTCTTGCCCTGACAGTACTTTCAAATGCTGCATTGTGGGTTTACTGCCCTACTGAGTGTTGTGTTCAGGATCCCAACTATTGTACAATTTTCACTTTTATAGGAATTTCTGAAGGATGGCAAAATAATTGGATTTTGTTTTGTTTTTCTAACAAAACTATCCCACTTGGAAATGGGTTCTGGGCAACATGCCCCTGGGCCGCCATTTGAAGAGCTATTACTGCAAAAAACAGTTGACTTAATGAACAGAATGCAGTAAACACTCTTATTATCAATATCATTTCCAGACGCCGATGTCTTCAAATATCCTCTGATGAAACTAGACTCATTTTAGCGTTATAATAGAGAGAAACTCCCTTCCCTGAGTTCAGGTAAAGAACCGTCTCAGAGGCGCACACTTTTTAAATAACATGTTTGAAACTTTAGACTTTGACTTGTACTTGAAAGGACTGAATATTTCATCCAGTCAGAAGTCTGAACATTTTTTACAAGTCGACACAAAAGTAATTATTTTGACTGAAGTCTGACTCTAGTCCATGTCATGTGACTCAAGTCAACATTTCTGGAATGAGAGAATATTTTTTTCTTAAATAGTAGAACTTAGAAATATATATCAGTCATGCTGCCTATAATTTTTGCATTTTCCAAAGCAACTGAAGGTAAAATGTTTAGGGCTGTTATTGTCCATGTTAAAAACTCAAGAGTATATCCCCTCATCTGGAGAAACACGTCAGAAGTAACAAGTAAGTTTAAAATCTTGTCAAACATTAAGCCAAAGCATTCACTGTAGTTCTGCATAACACTGAAACAGAAAACAGTACCATTTTTGAAAATCGGTAAAAATGTGTGCAGCAAAGGGATAGGAGAGCAAAACAGACAAAAAAAAGATTGAGGACACTTTGTGATAGCCACCTCCATACTGTCACTTTCTGTGGGGCACACAAGATTTGCTCTCACACAAACACACACACAAAGGCAAAACAATAAAAAGAGGGCAGTGTAAGACAGGTGCTGTAAAGACTGACAGAGATTGTGCATGGGGTTGTGTCAGCAGTACAGAGACCACTGGTGATGGAAGCACGCTTATACACATTATCTCACACACATACACAGACGGGGTGTGGCTTTTATTTACTTGTGAGAAAAAGGCTTATCTTGCCCACAACTGTGAGGCTAAAGAGAGGTCTGACCTCAGCTCCTCTCTGCTCCTCTGCACACATTCTCCTCTCATCCTCCCTTCACCTCAAACCTTCCCCTGTGGATCAAGTGTGCAAGTTGGCTAAGTAACGCAACGAGGGCTCTAACCTGCGACCTGGTGCACATAGCACGTAGAAATGATTCACAATCTTCTCAGTGTGGCACTGCTGAAATGTTTTGTCTTTTAGAACTTTGTTGAAGGAGAAAAGGTATTCTTCTCCACTTTGACCACCAAACAGGAGAAACATTGATATTATCATTCTGAGAAACATTACCACCCACAAGAAATTTCCTTCTGTATCTTACACCAGTGAAGTTTAGTAAAACCCCAAAAGGCTTTTGGGGTTTTATTTGAGTTGTACCAGTGATGAGTTGGGAAAAAAAATATTTACCCAAAGATGTATCCTCTTCATCATGCTTTAATATAATTTTCAGCTTTATGCAATGTTTAAATTCACGTGAGAGGGACTGGCAACATGTCCTGGGGATACCTTGCCTTTTCCCCGTAGACCACAAGATGTAGTAAGTCTGACAAATGGATGAATGGATGGAAGACATTTAAATGTATCAATTTATACTCAACACTTGTATCAAAGTTTATGTGATACAATGATTTGGGTATCCAAGAAAATAATAAGATCACAGGAAGGAGCGCTACAAGAAAGTGCTCTGCACTGATAATCATTGTGCAAATCAATAAACATATTTTAATTGAAACTTAAGACCTTCATTGTAGACACACATCCTTCTTAATTGGGCAGCATTATGTATTTTCCAGACACATAGTACCATTTCATGGCAAGTACAAAATTACTATTCATAAAATTCTGTATATATCAAACATGAAGAAATTTGGCTTCACAGTTTGAAATGTAATATTTCAACTCATCTGGAAATAAAACATTTTGAATTGCTGTTAAGTGTTTAGCTCAAAGGGAGAACTCAAAGTCACTCAAAATCAGAATCAAATGGTCATAGTTTAGCAAAAAAGTTGAAACTTGTTTTGGAAACTCCCAACAGTTAAACTTCAACAATCTTTGCAGTGAAATCGAAGATTAACAGAAAGCTATACAGAGATCCTAATTTGTTTGTTGCTTTTGCCCATTCTGCTCTGTTATTTTTCTGCTCAGTCTTTTTATTCTGTCTTTTTCTCTTTTGCCTCTCTCTCTCTTCCTCTCTCTCTTCGAGTGACTGTAGGAGCAATTGCTTGGCTAGCAGTGACAGATGTGCTGTATCACTGCTTCTCTTCATGAAAGGGGAAAAAAAAAGAAATCTTGTCCTGTCCTCCACATGTCTGCTCTCTTTTTAGAGCTACCGAGGTCCTGGCCCCATTACACTGATTTACACACAGGCTCTCCCTTTTTGTCCCTGTCTCTCTGTGTCTCTCCAAGTTAATAGCAGAATGCAGATGAGCACTTTTTCACAAGGAGCTCGCTAACAGTGTTAAGCATACATGTGTGCGTGGATGTGCGTGTGTTTTTGTGTGTGAGTGCGTGCGTGCAAATGAGTTCCTCTGGCCGAGGGGATGAGAGGGTAGTGACAGGGGTCTTGACATGCTAAAGAGGCAGAGTAAATGGGTTTTTCTAAAGCAGTGGAAGAAATATCACCATTTTATACCAGGCCAATTTATGTCCCCTTATCTCTTCCTCAAACATGTCACTTTAGCTACTGCTGAATGGTAATTACCACTCTCTCAACACTCAGTCATTCTTTAACACACACTTACAAAACTGTAGTTGAGAAGACACTCATGTAAAACACGAGCCAAGACGTTAAAGTGTGTACTCATGTGTCTTACATAAATGTCTGTACGCATTCGTAACACACAGAGAAGAGTGCTTTAGTCCTCACACTGACCCCAAACCTGTTATCAAGAGAAACAAAAGTTGTTCAACAGATTCTGATGCGTTTGTGTTTATCTCCTGTGCTCCAGCACAAACGATTCTCCAAAAATCATGCAGCATGCTGAGAGTTCTGCTTCGTTTGTTTATGAGAGCCTCAGCAATCTGTTAATCCACATAAGTAGCCAGTAGAGATAAGATAGACGGATACTCACACACAGAGACACACTGGGGATAAATAGGCATTTATACTCATCTCATTCAAATTCTGATGGCCTTCCCCATCCCATAAAATGTTTCAAGAATTGGATCACCATTGGCAGCCCATGATTATGGTAACATCACAGATTGTATCTCTGCTTTCTCTTTTCCCCACTATGTTTGTTTTTGACCATGAATGTGAAACCCTCACTGGTGACTGAAGGATGATTTGACCATCATGCTTCCATGCTAAGAAGTTAGAACATTCTTCATTTGAATAATTGTGACATTTAAATAAATGTATTACAACTTAAAGACATTTAACAACAATCTAGAAGGATGGGAGATGTTTGCTATTTTAACAAAAAGCTTTTTTCGGTTTACTAGAGAAAACCGAATCTTGTGAAAACCAGCCCTATTGTCTACACTTTGCTTCATACAGACGTCCTGGACATGTTTCTATTGAGAAACGATTGCATGTTGGAGGCGGAAACTTTGTTGAAGTTTTAAATTTTAGCTAACAGATGACATTTGGCTGTGATGTACGCAATGAGTCAGTTTGATTCAAATTACCTGCACTGTTGTCAAACATTCCCCACTTGTGGGTGAAGATGGCGCTTCATGGGAGGAAGTGTTTTGCCATCCCCAAATGTTGCTGAAGAAGTCTTGAAGATTTCTCAATTATGAAACTCCCAGTATGTGTTTAATGAGGGAATAACATTATAACACAATGAAAAGCTCAGAAAGGTGGATTTTATGTAACTCCCCCCTTTGTAACAATAGTAATATTAATCTCATTAAAAGTACAGATTTGCCACTAAAACTCTATTACTCAAAGTTTAAAACCACCTTGGTGTAAAGCAACTGTATTAGTGCAAGATCTAGTTTTCATAATAAGATAAATTTTATTATGTGTTAGTATGCATGTTGAAAAACATAACGTTTAATCCCAATGCCATTCACAGTAGAGATGCCAAACTTTACATTTTAAAGACAAAAATATTACATAACCTCAGCCAGAAGAAAATAATCAGTCTCTGCACTCCTTTACTCACAGATTGGGTGTGTCGCTGTGCACCCCTCTGTGATTTTTAATATTATGGTAGATGGTTAGTTATCATGCCTGATTGGTTACATGGCATAGCCATTTCTATTATCTTGTCATAGGCATGAAATGCAAAGAAACCCAAGAATAAGAGCTACTGTTATTATTGCAAGTGAATTCATACATTTGGTCAACTCTGACAAAACTTACACATTATGGATCTGCATGTCGGGGACAGTGGTGCATTTAATTTGACTGATTTCCTAAAAAGAGGAACCAGTAACCAAATATGTTGCGTCTGTCAGTGTTAAAATAACATACAAAAGACATTCATATGGTTACTTCAATAACACACTGGGAAAAAAACAGGTGTACACTAATCGTGACTTCGTTCCTGGCCTGATACAGTGTGTACCAACCAAAATCAACAAATGTTTGTCCTATGTGTTAATATGTCTCTGTACTGTACTATTTTAACTTGCTATTTCAAAGACCTGTCTTCATAAAAACAAGAAGCCCTCTAACTAGCAGCTCTTGCTGGTGTTCAAATGGCTATGTGTGTAAGAATGTTATGCACTGCCTGACTGTGATGTGTGTGTGTGTGTGTGTGTGTGTGTGTGTGTGTGTGTGTGTGTGTGTGTGTGTGTGTGTGTGTGTGTGTGTGTGTGTGGGCATGTGCGGGGGTGTGTGTGTGTGTGCCGTCATGGCCCGTGGTAGTGAGTGCCCTACCTGACCTTGAGAACAGAGCACCACGTTGTCAGTCTGAGAGCTATAGCTAATGCTAATGCAGAGAGAATAGCCATAAAAAGAAGCCCTCTCATCCACTGGAGTTTTAAGTCTTTCACTCAGTGAAAGGAAAAACTGCTCAGAGTCTTTTTGTTTCTTTCAATATCTTCCTTTCATTGTACTTCTGCCTATTCCGAATATTCAACTTTGGTTCTTATTCCTTTTGCTCTCTTCAGTTTCAACCCATGTCTCTCTGTAATCTCTCAGCTTTTTGTCAGTCTAAACCTTTGGTCTTCTGTCCTCTTGTGACTGTATGTTCAGTCACATGCTACTGCTGTGATATATCTGCTTGTATTTAGCTACATGTATTTAAAGAGCAACACCTTTGATCTGCTCCTGCTTTCATTCTTCTACTCATTCTTCTGAGTTTGTCTCACTTTTCAATCCTTTATAAACTGAAACAAACCGTTTCATTTTCCTGTCTCAAGAGTTAATACTTAGTCAGAATACTGACACTTAGAGGACACTTTGGCACATTAGTCTTTGGAAAACACATATTTCATTTCCCTCAATCTTCCCATTTCTCATTTGTTCTTGTCTTTCTTTCGTTATTTGTCTCCATCTTAGCATGACTTGCCACTAAAGCTGTAATTGGCCTTTTCTGCATTGTGGTATTTCACACTGTTTGACACATAGAGCCTCAATGCTGGCTATATAATAGAAGGACTGTAGAATTAAACTGCAGCTATAGATGTACTGAAACTTGAACTTTGGGTGAGACAAACTGAGTAATAGAATCAGGGAGAAAGATGCCATAGTGTGAGCAAGTATGCCAAGCAATCCTGTTAGAGACTGCCTCTATGTTCTCATTCTTTTTTATTGTGTTTCCAGAGCAGCCAGAGTGTCTTTCACAGAGAAACTCAAAATTTAATTTGGGCCCATTGTTTAATCTGCTTCAAACCCACAATCATTAATTGTATGAAATGTGGTAAAGCTGTGATCCATGATTGTGCTTGTGACTGAAATTATCTTCTCTGACCTGGCTTGGTTTTGTAGGGGCTGAACTCCATCTACAGACATAAAAAAGAGACTTGAGGCGAATGGATATATCAATAAATGCAGCTATTATGTGAGATAATACCTCCGGATTCTGCATATTGTGAATTGCCATGAGCATGTAACTCAGGCTGGGCAAAGTGCTGATAACTTAGAGGTGACATTGAGTGAAATCTGCTCAAAACTTATAAAAGCGTCTGTTGGTTTTTGATATGCTATTGAATCTGATATTATTAATTAATTTAGATTATTGTTTCTATATATGATTGAGAATATTTCTGTTGTGACAGATAGGAATGAGTGGAGGGGCTGGAAGTACAGGGAGGAGATGGAGTGTGGCTTGTTCCTAAAAGCTGCAAGACTTAGCAACTTAATGTGCTTTTCATGCGCAACTTGTTTTATGTTGGGGGTAAAGAAAAAAAATTCTCTACCCTTAAATTGATTTTGTCTCGTTTGCACACATTTTACACCTGATATCTATTTTCTACTAACAGAATATGTTTTAGATATGATGTTATACATTACCTTCTTCCATCTGTTTCACTAATTAAGTTTTTTTTGTTTTTTTTTAAATTATAATGTTTTTTTTCCCCCCTAGAAAAGTCTGCTTGCACAGAAGACTTGTTCTTCATATGTGAACAAAAGTGCATCCTTGATTCTCTTGAATAAACCACCAAATTTCACAATAGTGGCCCATTTTTGCGTTATTACTGCATGTGACCATGAGTGTGTGTGCACAAATTTTTGTGTGTGTGCTTCTTGATGTGATGATAGTGGACAAAGTGCTGGGAGCTTCAGCTGTCATCCTGTCACACACTGACAGATATGCTGCTCGTACACCATCTAGGCAATGCTACGCGGATCCACACATTGTCTCTTCATGTGCGTGAGTCTCCACGAGAATTGGTCATATGCAGTCTGGGCATCGCCAAAATACCCGTGCGCGAACTTTACACCCAAACTCCTGAGCTGTAGATGTGAGAAAAAACAATGACAGAAGAGGTCTTTGATTTATAATCTTGTCAGAATATTTTTGTTTTCTTGACCAAAAATTGTGCAAAGATAGAAACAAATAAAAACTTCAAAATAGGACAAAGTATTTTATCATTGGGAGATGTTTTATTGACTTTCTTTTTTCTATACCATTAAATACAAAACATCCATTTAAAAATGTTAATACAGAAATATGAATTTAAGATTTACTACACTTCTTTGGATTAGCAGTCACATTTTATGCAAAGTGTTGCTACATTTACCCCTTTGCCTTTTCATACTATTGTAAGCTGACTAACAAAGGTACCTTCATTACTTTTAACCTGCCTTCCTGATGTTTACTATCCACTTTTACCTATTTGCCTATTTATACATCTGGCACATCATTTTAATGTTTTAGGATTGATTAGGAGTCACATCTTGCATTTTCCTTTCGCAAGAATCCAAAGTAAAAGCAATATATATGGTGTTTAACATAAAGCGTTAAAGCTTCAGTAACTTTTTCTAACATATTTGTTGAAACAGTCACTGTGTTGACATAGTATGGTATGAGACAGAGAATCTGTGAAGAAAATTGAGTTCCTCGACTTTCTTCCAGTGCTCACCAGAAACAGCCAATCAGAGCCAAGAGGCGGGTCTGAGCACTGTCAATCATCTTCTGCGTGGCGCTGCTCATCCCCCTCTCTCTGCCCCTCACTTGCTCTCTGCTACTCTGCAGGTAGCAGATCCTGTTGTGAATGCTCAGACTACTTAGCATGGCCATCGAGTTGTTTCTCCTCCATTCTCACATTGAGCAGCGAGTACACAAGGTTTATTGACAATGCTTAGACCCTCCTCCTGGCTCTGATTGGTTGTTTTTATTATGGCAACCGTGGCTCAGGAAGGAGATGGAGGAGAGGAGACTGATCTTTTGACGGACTATCTGTCTCATAGCACATTGTCACAGCAGTATGTTGTAAAAACATATTTTTTTTAGAAAAACAGCTTTAATAAATTATAGTACTATATTACTATACTATTTCAGCATTTTTGTTTTCACAATTCATCAAAATGCTTAACTACCAAGAAAAATGCACGATGCACAATGATTTCCACAGAACATGTGTATGAAATAGAAATTAATTGAGCCAGAATTTTCATTTTCACATACAAACCAAATAAACACAAAAGGCTGTGGATTCTTAATCTCATATATGACAGACATCATACTGGTTTCCCTTTGGCTGACCCTTTACTACTGAGGTTTACTGGTGGAAACAGGACGATCAACTCTCCCGGAAAGATGTCTTGTAGGATCTTTTTTTGTGTCTTTGATTTCACGGAACAAGTAGGTAATTCTTAAACTAAGCCGTCCTCTTGTAAATCGTTCTCATGTTGGTTTTCTGTAACAAGTCATGAAAATACAACATCCTATACTCTTTCCACTGTATGTTGCTGAGTACATGCAGAATTCGTAATGTGTATGTAAGTGTGTAAAAACGTGTGTTCACGCTGGCAGAGCAGATGGCCTAAAACTTAGACTCCCAGCGTGCGTCGAGACATCGAGACATTGAACCAAGACGCGCACACACACACACACACACACGTGCAAAGATCCATCATTAATATCATTATCATAATATTCGCAGTGCGACACAGCCTGCCTGTCACAAATATGATCACTCCTATCATTCTCACCGTTACACTGTAATTATTTAACTACCTTTGTGTAAGTAATTATTGCTGCCATCATCTGTCCCTGCCACACCACTGCAAAAACAATTTGGTTTTATATATCATAATAGCCATTTGGGATAATTAATCACATCTATCTCACCTCACTTATGTATAATAACTTGGGTTTGTTTTCCCATTTTGTACATCAACATTTTAAACTTAAAAAAATGATTTTATATTTATTAGAGATACATATTTTGTAACATTTGACTGCTATTTAAAGAAAGATGAGAGAGCCCCAATGTTTCAATGCCACAAGAAAATGACAGGATTTTATTTCTCCAGTATGATTAAATACTGAGGATATACAGTGAGTCTATAGAAAACAAAGTCATCACACTCATGTCAACAGAGAAAAACATCCTTGAAATACAGTTTGTTGGACATTACTTCATATCTGTCAAATCACAATGGTTTTGTTGTAGATGTGGATTGATTGTTAGTGTGTGTTAGAGAGTGTGTGTAAAATATATGCATGCGAGTGCCTGTTATAGTGTTTCACTCATTTAGCTAGCCGGCACTCTTCTGTCTTTAAATGATCCTCTCAGCTCTCACAGTTTAAATGGTAATTAAACAGTAGTTCTGCTGTCGACGTCCCACACACACAAACACACACATATAGGCAGATATACGGGCAAGCTCACAGCCCCTGCTGTTTAAATGGTAATTAAAGAGCCATTTCACTATCAACATCTGGGCATACTTATAAAGAATGACATTAAATGACACACACGAACACACACGCAGAGACACACACACAACAAGCTGCTTTTGTGCGGCCCCTTCCTAGTTCTCCGTCACACTAAATCTCAGCTCACCTGACTGAATGAGCCCAACTAAACATGAAGCATAAATACAAACGTGTAATTGATCCAGACGTTTGAAAAAATCTGCACAGTTGCCTTATTTTTTGGACATGTCCAAAGATGCTTTCACAACCCTGACATACCAACACATGCACACAATATCAATAGATACGGTTGGGGGTTGCTCCACTGGTGCTTCTTAAGGAGGATTACCACATGGACATGTCTTCATTAATCACTAAATTGGACAGAAGGTGTCACAGACTCTCACATTGTGGAGGTGTTACTCAGGTGCCTGCCAGCCCTTGGGCTCCCTGCTGAAAGCTCAGGTTCCCCTTGTCATTTTGCTGTTCTTCACCTTTCCTCTGATGTATTCATCTATTGTTTCCCATGTAATCTTTTCCGCTAACCATTCTTATCTTCCTCATTACCTTCTGCTTCATCACTTTTCTCCATCTGTTCTACCTTTGTTTGACCTTTGCAGATGCATTAGATCCATATCTAAAATTTTAGAAAATTTCATACGAGGTACTACAATACCATCATCAATAAGTTTGCTCCCAGATTCTAACCATCAACAGTGACATACTGAACATTTGATTTATGCTCCCTGCCACATGTATTTGAAACTGCCTTCAATTTGATGCTGCAAGTAAATAATGGTGCAGCATGTCCAGTTATTCTTTTAGAAGTGAGAAACACAAATTTTACAATCTTTCCAGACCTTAAAAAGACCAGGAGTGCTCTCTAATTGAATGGTTTCAGCAGGCTGTTATATGACTACTGAAAAAATGGAATCACACATTGAATAAATGTGCATGCAGAGGGGTCACATTATACATGCTAAGATAAACCAGCTAAAGTTCACAGAATGAAAGGATTAATTTTGTTTAATAAATCATACGGTCAATAACAGTCGGCCTGCAGACTTTTTAAAAATCTGTATGAAAAATGTTTTCACTGTAAGAGCAAATTCAGAGATTGCAGATGTAACATAACAGTCTGCCTGCCTGGCAGATATGTATCTAAATATTAAATAATCATTCTTAACCAACTTTTGTTGCTAACATTTACATAAAAAAATCAGCCTTTTGACATGTACTGTGTGTTTGTGCCTTTGTGTGTCCCCATTCCTGCACATTTTGTAATTTCCTTTCTGACTCTCCTTAAGGGAACAATAAAGATAAAGCAGATGCCAGCAGATGCCCTGTTTAAAGATTATCAGCCTGTCTCTCCATACTGTTAAAACTCACAAGGGACAGAGCAGCATTTAACACACCCCATTTACATCACAAGACACATGGCAATGTGGCACTGAAAGACAATGTGAAATAAGAGAGAGGCTGGAACAGAGACGGGGGACGATACTGTGGACATTCTACAATAAAAATGTACAAAAAATTACAGATGAGAATGATGAGACTGCATGAAAAATATGCTTATTAGGCTATTGTCAATTGTGCTCTACTGCTGTATATTCTTTTAAATTGCCCTGCAATCTCCCTAGCATATTTAAAGTTGTCCTGGTAAAGCACTTATAAAATGTCTGAAATGTAAGAAATTTGTTAGTTAGCATTTAAGGTGGAAAATATTTACATGTTTGATTCACATCTCGCATTATTCTTCATTCAAAGAAAGGAAAAACCTTTCATCCATATGAACATAATTTTTGCTTGGCAAAAATTTAGTTTTTTAAAATATTATTTTAGGTAACCTTTCATAACAATCTGATCTGCACATGTTTTAATTATTCTCTTGTAAGAAAAAAACACACAAAACATTCCAGCATTCTCAAGTTTTCATGACCAGGTTGCACATGGGATTTAGTATCTACTGATTCATTCATTTAGACATTTTTAGTTACTTCGGCTTATTCCACTGAGTTCAAAAGACATCAAAGTGTCTGTCTTTTCCCTTTTCTCACTATGCAGGCTCCCTGAGAGAGCGTAATTACAGTATGGAACGATAAAACCATTAATAACTCTGCACACAGTCAAAATGAGACAATTCCCAGTGTAAGACTCATTTCATGCTTTGACAATTCCTCCAGGAATCATGCCACACAAAGAAGCAAAGACCACTTCAGGATTTCTTAAATTCCTACAGCTGTCTGAAAAAAGTTCACAACTTTTCTCTTCTCTTTTTTTTTCCATGTTCCTTTACTTTTCTTATTTTTCATTTTTGTCAAGCTGGACTTACCTTTAGTCCGACCAACTTTCATTCTGTCCATCCATCCACTTACTTTCTGATATTTTTTCTAATTAATTTGATGTCTTTATGTACACTTGCACGTGTGCATGCATTTATTATAATCAGTCATTGTTTTCTTTGCTGCCTCCTCTGTTTTGCTGCCATCATATCTTTGTCCTTCTGTCCTTCCATCTTTCAACCTCTATCTTAATTCTCTCATATTTTTGTGTTTTGCCCTTCCATTGATCCATTCCTCTATCCATCCATATGTCCATCTTGTAGTTTACAGGTCATAAATCTGCAGAGCTTTATAACACAGCACTGTCCTCTCCGTCCCTAAACAGGCCACACCACTGGGAGAGTCCTCTGATTGTTTGTCTGCATAAACTATGTTTGGATGCTCATAAGTTTACTTCATGTCTCCCATTTAGGCTTCCTTACTGTTAATGGTGTTCCATTCCCTCCTAATGTGCAGGACTTTATTTTTGGAATACTTCTACAAATCATTTTGGCATTTAAAACGTATACCAGCATTTTGAAAACCTCAGATTTTGAGTGGGGATTTGATTTTATTTTACTTCTTTAATAAATAGGGTTCTAAAAAGTGAATTTGAAATTCACACAGTGTAAAAACTTACCCACATAAATGTGTTTCCACATAAACACATCCCACACAGCATAGTCCCCCTTTGTACCATGACATGGCCATAACTCAACCCATGCTACCAGGTCCTGTGAAATATGACAGCCTCACATTGCTGGAGAAGGGAGTGTGTGTACATGCGTGCGTGGAAAAAAAAAATACAGAGAGTGTGTATATGTATGTGTTTACGGCAATGACAAGCGTCCACCCCAATGTCCTTGTCCGTCTCTTAGTAAACTTTTCATTGGGTCAGACATTAGCATAGGCGGCTAACTATAACCCACATGATGGATGGAGCCACAACTCTATCTGTGATGTGACCCATGCACAGAGCCTCAATGGATAGAAAGGGCACTTCCTGGTGGATCATGCTAATGCCTCTGGTGCAGCTGGGATGGCTGATGCAGAATTTCAATAATGTTGTCATTGACTCTATCTGGACACAATGCATTATAATCCTGTCATCCTGAAATCGGGAGTTCAATAAACGATGATACCTGAAATCAATAAATACATTTATTAAATCAAATATGTAAAAAAATGATAAGTATGTTAAATTAAGAGTTGAGTTGTTCAAGAGTAGTTTGTAGTTCTCATCTATCCAGTTTTGCACCTGCTTCTTTTTGTTGAGGATTGTGAACAAAACAAAGCAAGCAGCCTTCACAGGAAACACACTTTTATGTCCAAACCTATGACAAAAAAAGCAGTTTTTTAAATATGTACGTTACCAATTTCTGTTTTTAATGTTTTTGTATCTTCATGATCAAATCAATTTCACATTAAAATGTATTCAGTTTCACCATCTAATCTTACAAATGTTCCAAACAGCCTTACATAGCCTCAGTTTTGAATTTTCCAAGATGTTATTTCTATTAAAACATATACCAGCATTTTGATTGTTGATACTTGTTGTTTTCCTCTGCTAGTTCAGCTGGACAGATTGGTTTATCGTCAATGACTCAACACACAAGTCGAGTTTGCTTCAATAGATAGTCTTTTACTAATTATGATTATAAACTGACCAAATACACTGTAAAATTGACTGCATTGATTATACTGGAATTCATTTTTTCAGTATGATTGGACTATGAATCTTGGCCTGTTGAATTATATATTTGATTTGCAAGACATTTATGTGGAACCTGTTCAACACATTCAAAGGATTGGAGCATAAATATTAATTGCATAATTTTTTTTAAACAATTCTTATGGTAGTACACTAAGAAATCTGGAAAGCAGTAGAAAAGAAATACTGTTTTGTGCATTTCATTACGTGTTACAGATACATTTGTGAACTTAAAAGAATTTAAATCATGAGGCATAAATGTAGGCATTACCTGATGAAAGACCACATGAATAAAATTTTTCTGTGTTGTATTTAGGGTCAGTATGGGGTTGGTTCTGGCTTTCGGCTGAAATCTGAGTTGAGCTGAGTCGGAGAGTAGTTTTCCGAGGGGATTTTAGGAGAGGATAGAAAACCTCCCCTTGCTTTGAGTGACACAAGCATCTTTAGGCAAGAAAGTGAAGATTAGAGGACCGAGAACAGGGAGGGCCTGCAGCATGCTTTCGCTAATTATGGTTTCATTCTTACAGATTAGAGCTGCTGTAGAGTTCATGGTAACCAGAACCTCGCAAATGTGTAGAAGTGTTCACACCCCATAAACCTTTCTAAGAAGTGGAAAGAAAAGACGCGGCAGCAATATGTTCATCAGCAGCAGGGATGCACACGTACTTGTTATTGTCAAGTGAAATCCATTGAAGAATTTGATGGGAGCTTTTCAAAGAGTTGACTGAAGCTGGCAAATAAATAGTCACCATCCCAGACTAATCCTAGAGTTGGGCTACGGGAAGAAATGATGCAGGATTGTTGGTCTGTGTCTCAAAGTCCTTTCTTTAAGATGAGATTGAAGTTTGCACTTCATTTTAAAATCATGGTCAGAATCTCAGTGGAAGACTGTAGAGGCACAGATTGGATCATACTATGAAAAGCTATGAAATATTTTCACAATATTCAATCTTTTTATATATATCTGGAAATTCTTTGTAGACATTGCTTCATGGATCATTGCTTTTTAGCTTACAGATACATTATGTATTGAATTCTAAGGTCAAATTTATTTAGATTAATGTAGTATCAATAATGGTGATTTCTCCTCTCCCAGACAAGTGGAAATGTATTTATGATCAAGACATTTACTCCTCAACCAGGCCATCTGCCGTTTGCTGTCCTTTCATGTCGCACCTGCCCGTTGCTGCTCTCCAACCATTCAATCATCTATCCAGCCACCTGCAGGTTCCATCTCTATCTGTATGGTCAGGGCCAATCATGGTCAGCTGTGTAGTTAAGGGATTAGTGACAGTCCAATCGGACTGCCTCCTTCAGATTCTATCCCCCAACCCACCAGGGGAACAAATAAAGACACAAAGGGACACAAACTTTCATCATTGGTGGAAACCAAATAGCAGTGGAAGTTCAAAACATTCTCAACAGGAATGAAGGCCATGCTGAGGGCTTAGCTCTGAGACATAATGATGGCCTGGCTTGCAGGTTTCACTGTGTGCATCTGCTGTCAGTCTGTTTTCTCATTATCAGAGCAAACAATGACAATTTTTTTCTTCAAATTATGAGTGCGCGTGTGTTCATTTCATATTTTCTTTTGGATGGTGAAAGAGGGAAATCACTGAAAAACGAATAACAGCTTCTGAAATTATATTGATTTCAGTCTTCTCATATAAAATGTTTCTTATAAGACACATATTCCTCTCTGTAAGTGTGATGAGTGAGCTTGTGCAGAAGAGAACGGGTCAATCTTTTTACAACAGTGTACTAACTTAAAATAACAATTTCACACCCTCTTTAGTGTTGACATACACAATCATGCATGGCAGGGCCAATGTAAAAGCATGCAACACACAAACACCAACATCACATCCATGTGTACACAAAAACACAAAAGTCTGATAAAAAATAAATATATATATCAGTTAATAAGCGTGTGGAGCAAACATTGACAAAAATAACATACACAAAAAAAAACAATCACATACAATCTAGCTCTTAAAAAGAATTATTGTACTTGCACAGATACAACAGCGTGATGACAGAGTATATAATTACGCTGTTATCAATGAGACTGTGCTTCCACCATTGTCTGGACCATTGGAGTGTGTCATTGCGTTTCTTCACAACTTCATCTGTCTCACAGAGACACACATACACATTTACACATGCAGGGAGACACTCACACACACATTTCTGCCCTAGCAGGTAAAGATCACGGCCTATCCTTGATAAAAAAAAAAAAATCCCAATGCAACCATAGACACGTAAAAAATAACGGTAACTTTAGCTGGAATAATAGCAAGTCGAAATTATCAGGACAGACTGATGATTCACAGTTTTCTATTATTGCTCCACTCCCTGATGCCTAGATGATTGATTAACCAACTCAAAAAAGTGAAACAAAATGTATTTGAAGTTATTAAAGGTGTTGCAATTTAAGCCCTGCTAATAGATAGATAAGACACAATGTAATAAATAATAAGTATTATTGAAAGAAAGTTGTTTTTTTTCCTGCAGTTGTTTACAGTAATACTTTCTCAAGTTTTAATAATATAGATCCAACTACCTGCACTACCTTCCTAAACACCTGTTGCAGTGAAAAGCTGCAAGTTCAATTTCAAGTTTCCATATTTTGTTTTTTAATGCACATTTGCAGGAGGATACAATAACATTGCAGCTGTACACGTATTACAATGGCAACTCTACACCCGACTTGTGTTGAGTTCGGTCAGTCTGGTCTATTTTTGGCAAGAGAATCTGAATAAGGCTCTTCTTCCCTTTGCTTTGACTTTCTTCCCTGCTTCTTGCCATCCCTCTCTCTCCTTCTCTTCCTTTCTGGTCTCAAATTCTATGTCCGTTTCAGAAGATTATGTAGGTATCTGTTGTCTTCTTCTGTGATTTTTGTGAGTGTGTGTATCCCTTTGTGTGTGCATGCGTGTCTGTGGTCCATCCGGTTGGTTGGTATGCATTTCAGCTTTCAGTGACCCACTGAAATAGAGAGAAGCTTGGAGAGAGTACATTAATATTGGATGCATTTTACCTAAATGAAAAACCTACATCCAAATGCCTACATCCGTTAATTTCTGAATGTCACTGATTTTCTTACATTGCACACGGCATTTCAGTCAACCAACCAAAGGGAAGAGACTAACTCTGTACTTATCACATTTTGTCTTTATTTGTGTAGATGTTAAGGTTTTTGGACTCACATTTCCCCATTTCTTCTTTCCACAATATTTTTGTCCAACTTGCAATACCTCGAGAAAACTTGTGATTCAAACTACTCAGAAATAAGATGTGCTTCTTTTAGTATTGGTCCAGTATGTTCAGTTTCATTTGTCTCCTTTCTCTTGATGCAGATATGTCAAAGACCCACATAACACCATATGTGGAACTTATAGCTTCCATGTCAGGTGGCTACAGAGTTACCTTAGTAATGGATTTTGTCTCAGCCCCAACAACACCTCCCCTTATATCAGGAAACTGTCTCCCCATTCAACCTGTGTGTCTCCAACTGTCAGTTGAAGAAAGAGCTGATGAGACATAATCACTGTTATGTGAGATACTCCAAAAATTACAGGGGAGACCCTTTTACCATCTAAAATATTGACTACCTGACAGACAAACTGCGTTTTCATGACGAAGAGTTAATTTAGGATCACATATAGGCATCTGCGTCAATGTCACCCTTCACATTCATGAGGGTTATTGTGTTTTCATCTAATTCCAATGGACTTGCATGCAGCTGACGTCAAGAAGCTCTTGTGGACTCTGGCTCTTGCCTTACCTTTTAATCCTCTTGTAACTTGTTATATTCCAACTTCTAAGACAACTTCAATTCTTGGCCAATGGCTTTTGCTTGCTGAGGTAGAGTTCTCTGTCTCAAGTTCCTTTTGTAAATAAACTTTAAGTGAGTTTTTTTTTATTAACAAGGTGGAATCCAAAGCTCAGGGGAAGGTATGTTGTCACAATATGTCATGACTGATTAAAAAGTTTCCTTTCTCTATAAAAATCTATTCCCCACCCAGTTAATGATTACACATCATTCACAAACCCACAACAAATTTAAATTCCTGTGGGTTCAAACTCTTCTTTATGTCATAATTGTTGGTTCTTCAGAAGATTAGCCAAAGATTCTTGCTTACACTGACAGTACTTAATCATTCATATCTGTGTTTCTGTCAGTGATGCCTGTGCAAACTTTTTTTGCAATACTAGTTGAGAAAATGCAAGGAATTGGCTGGACTTTGTCGGGATTAAAACTAGCAATTAAACCCAAAACGTCCTTCTTAATGCTTAAAGAACAATCAGACCTGAACATATAGTGCATACTTATTAATGACAGAGCAAGTAACTGAGCTAAACAAAACATGATATAAAAAAAAAACACACAAGTTTGTCTATTATGTGAAGTGACAGTAGCCTTACAGATGTATATCGGCCCACAACCTGTAGGGCCCACAGACGAAGTTTCATAGATCCAGGCCAGAGTCGCCAGCCAGGGGCCTGCTCCCGTGACAAAACCCTCCTCACTGGGTTGACTGTCTCTCTGGTTAGGCCCCGAGAACCACCAGCCCTCACCTCTCTTTCTGCCACATATCGGCTTGGAGGCGTATGCACACACTCAGAATCACAGCGTAAGAGGGGTGACCTGACAGTGGAATCAGGGGGTGAGAACAAAATCTACCCAAACTGAACTGACCTCTAATTAGCGCTGCTGGCAAAGTGGCCCATCCCAAACACACTGATGCACAGACACATACGTTTACACGCACAAGCACACACACCAACATGCTAGAGGCTGCGATGCTGAGTGTGTAATGTGCACACAAATTGGCCATGTGAACAGTCTACACACTGCTTTTCCTTATTTATGCACCTAGTATATGCAAAGAAGCACACATATGGAATAAGTAAAACTTCATTATATTAAATATTTCTTATGTTATAGTTAATAAATACCAAACTGTCAAGTCGAATTAAATTTACACCACTATTTTTATATTAGTGGTGGAAATTTAGGTTTTTACATTTAGATTCATCTATTTTTTTCTGCTTGGTAACGACTACCATACGTTTTAGGATATCTACTTCCTTTTCTCAAACATATAACAATATTCAGGATTTTTTTCTTACTTTATAATATAGTCATACACATCAACTCAGTGTCATTGCTCTGTTACAGAGAACCTCCAATTTCTCTTGACTCTTACGTTCTGCTCCTCGCTCCTCTCTCTCAATTTTCTTCTTATTTTCAGAGACCATCTAATATCTCCCAGAGACAGAACCTGTCTAGGCTGCTCAAGCACGGACCATGTTGGATATTCATTGAAAAAACACATCTTAAAGAAGAAACTGTGTTTATGGTGAAAACTTGAGATTGTTTATTGATTTTTATTTGTGTTGTTGAATAAGTCTGTCTGACCATGGCGTCCCAAAAGGGCCTTTGCTTGGGACATGGCATTAGACACACACACACACACGCACGCACGCACACACACACACACACACACACACACACACACACAAACCCAATAACATGTGCATGGACAGTCACAGGATGAGCCAAACACAGAAATAACTGAGAATTTGCTGTAGGAATTCATTATGCAATGATTTCAGAGCTTTAATAAGTCTTAACTTTTAGGTTTGTAGTCTGTTCATCAGTTCAACAGATCATCTGAAAATGCTGTGAACGAAGGCAGAAGGTATACAACCTACACAATATTGTAGTCAGTAACTACACAAATTGCAAGCAACTATAATAAGAATATTTTCTCTGGGCTCTCTGGATTTCTCACAGTCCATAAACATGAAGGTTACAGTATTATCTAAATTGGCCAGAAGCGTGTGTATGCGTGTGTGTGTGTGTGTGTCTGTGTGAGCAGGGTAATTTTTTTCCTGTGTGTTTGTTGCGTTGCCGTGTCTCAACTAGCAACCTGTCCTGCATGGTTAAGGCCTGTTGTTAAACACAGAAAATATCTTCAACATGTCCCCTCCAAAAAGCACATTGTTAAAGTTTAGAGAGCGTCTCATGTTTCTTTACAACACACATTAAAGGCACTTCTCATAAATAAGTGCTGACTCTCATCACGTCGATATGAGCGACACATCCTCATATCCTGACTTTGAAAACCCTTAATGTGATGAGCACATTTCTTTAGAACATTTTGCAATGAGAATAAGATTTTTGAGAGATTCTTATCTCTCTCACATGCATTTAAAAAATAAACATCTGAATGGTTTCGGTAAGCAATGTAATGATGGATTTGGTGAATAGATTTTAAACTGTTTCTCCTATCAGCTGACAGATACGCAATGATTGACAAAATCTTTATGGCTGCATTTAATCAAAAAATGTTGTTAAGCAGTTAGCGGAAAAAGTTAGAAAATATTTGGATTTCCTTCAAGTCATCCATCTGCATCTCATAATAGAGAGAGTCTGCTGGATGGCTAATGATGGCGACAGATGCTTGATGTCTCCTTCACAATACTGATGCTATAAAGCACAAGGCAAACAGGCATCTCCCTAAAGCTCTGTCTGTCAAGCCATCACCTTAACTACACTGGCAAGAGCACAACAAGAATTGTGCAGGAGAGGCTGCGTGAACGTGTGCGAAATGAAAACCGAAGGGAAAGAACAACCTGGTTGCAAAATACAGGAAATGTTGGGGGGAGAAAATTAATTGAATGTGTCTGTGTGCTAATAACTTTCAAAGCTAGTAGACGAATGCGTAGTCTTCTAGGTTAATAATAGCACCTACTGGTCAGGTTGGAAAAAGCATTGCTAAAACTCATTGCAGGGATACAAAAAATATAGAGTTGTATAATGTGATTTTTGTTAGTTTTGTGCTGATTGTTCTTGCTTTATGTGTCTCTTCGTACGCTAGTTTGTTTTTTTATTAACTCGTGCTTTTATTGTTGTGAGTCTCTCAGGATATTTTGTGCCCTACTTCATTTGTGCCATATTAGTGTTTGAGTTTTATTTTATTTTTTTATTCTTTTTAGATTGCAGTTTAGTTGCTTGTTTTTGTTTTTTGTTTTAAAAAACAAAGCAACTTTGAAGTGCAATTGCATGATATCCTCTGGTATAATACAAAGTATGTCCAAGTTAGTGTATTTAGATTTGAACTTTAAAAATCCAGTTAAATTCTCATATGGTTTCTGTCTGTGAGTCCACTCTTAGGTCCAGGACCACACTACATAACAAACGTGCTATCTTTCTAAAATGAAAATAGCAGACATGTCTCAGGCATTTTGCTTGTATGCCAAGAGATTTCTTGATATTATACTATATTATAGACTTTATATTTTAACATATCTTGAATATAATTCAATATATAAAGTGTCAGGTCAAACAGCAAAAGTCTTCCATAGTCAAACAAACAAGGCCACCCAGGCGAAGCGGAAGCTGTAACAGAGTACTCCATACATACCTTTTAACAGAGCTGTAACGATGAATTGTTTGCGTATGAGTGTGTTTTAAAAAGTGAGATTAAGACGATGGATTTGCATAGATTTTCATGATTACATATGCATTTCTTTATTTGCATATGTGCCTGGTTTAGGCAGATCTTTGTGCTATATCCACATGTTTGTGTGGGTAAAGCACAAATGTTGCTACTGTATGTTCTGTAATTTACATTCACAGCTTGGGGCCCCAGTAATTATTCAGACACCGCCTTTTGCTCCGACATAAAAAGCCTTCATCAGGCAAACATGAAAAAGCAGAAAACCTGATAAGGCTTCAAACACTGCCAGCCATCTAAAGAGAAGAGTAAAGGTGAGGCGATGCATAGAGGGATAGATGATTTTTTTTCCCCTGCGGTTTGCTCTCATTGGGGTAAGACTGTCACTTTTAAACAACACATCTGTGATTATTGGAAACATAATGAACAATCTGATATTCAGAAGATTTCCCCTTGTCTTGACCTAAACTAAAACACAGAAATATCTGAATAACAAAACCAAGACTCAAATCTTAAACTGCTGTCAGTTCACCCATCTTTATACATTCTACACAATTTCAACTGTTAAAACAATTTAAATTGAAAATTTATTTTGAAATTATTTACATTTCTACAATAAGTAATTTTAGATTAGTGACAATATCATCATCAATCATAACCTTATTCAGATTAAGTGCAGGACAGTCTGCTGCAGAAGATCTTTCCTGGCAACAGCCATCGTGATCTTAAATAACTCTGAAGAATATAAATTAATGAGTTACAACAACATTTAATTTACCTTTGGGATTAATAAAGTCTTTTTTAATTTAAAGTTTTTAATGAATTCATTTATTAGTCCTGTCAGGTTATTTTGCATTCAGCATGAGCCTGTCAGATTGAACTAAACCATAAACTCTTAGTTTGCTACACTTTAAAGGTCAGATAAATGACCTTTAACATTTCTTCAATATTGAAATGGTCTGAGAGAAAAAGAAAACATAACATGTAAGATGCAAAATACCTTGGTCAGAACACAAGTAGGCAGGTATATATAGTCTCACAATATAGCTCCAAAACTATAAGATATCACACTTCCAACACATAAAAAGGAAGCTATGCAATATGTAATATGTCCTAGTGGATGTGTCCAGAACACGTCTGAGTAGGTGTTGAGGTGCTCAAAGCCAACTCAACTGGCTTCTCTTGTGGAGAAGCAGCTGCTCTGCACTGAGTCTCTGCCTGATGACCAGGAATCTCACCCTATCTCTCAGGAAGAGCCCAAACACTGTGGAGAAAACGTATTTCAAAGTCATCACTTATCCATAATCTTGTCCTTTTGGTCACAACCCAAACCTCGTGACGATTGAGAAACGCCAATACTCTCACAAATTCACAAGTTCACAAATTTTTATCTCATTTGTGAAAATAATACTTGAGCTTTTCCACTTGGAACATGGCTTCTTTCCAACGCAATGGTCTTGGGCCCTTTTCCAGCCCAAGATCATGGTCTCTGATTTGGAGACACTCATCCTCATCCCAGCCACTGCAGGAGCTGAATTGTTCCAGTGAAAACTGTAGTTTACAGCCCGATGAAGCCAATAACACCACATCATATGCAAAAAGAAGATGCAATCCTAAGGCCACCAAAATGGATCCCCTCAACACCTTTTCTGTCCATAAAGGTTATGAATAGAGTTGTTAATCATGGCGGGGTCCAACTCTCACCCAGATTGTGCCTGACTTACTGCTGGCAATTCTGACACTGGTCATACAGGGATCCAACAACCTGTGTCAAAATGCCTGGAGTCCAATATTCGGACTGGAACCCCAGTCTATGAATCCAGGGGAGCTTTCCTTGATGTCCACATAATATTGCAAAGTTTGAAAGCCCCACAGCATCCAGAGCCCTAAAAAAACTCTGAGTAAATCATATCTATGGCCAGGGACTTGTCATCAAGAAGTTTCTCAACCACACTTGATCTTGGGACCAGATTGGAGAGCCCAGTCCAAGGTCACCAAGCTTTGCTTCTTCACTTGAAGATGTGCTGACGGGTTTGAGATCTTTAAAGTATTCTCCCCTCTGACCTACAACATCCTGAATGGAGGTCTGCTGCACACCACCCCACCATAAACGGTGTTGGTGGTGCAAATGACCAGAGCATGGAAATAAATGAGAGTATGACAGTGAATGTGCAATGCTAAATTCATGTTAGTTTCAAAGGCATTGTGTCTGTTCTCATGGGTGCCTTGTACCAAAATGTGAATCAGCTTTTATGCTGTATTCTCTTGTAGCTAATTGTTTACAAATTATCTCCAGAATAATGTGTGCAAAGGGTTTCACTGCTAAATACAGACAAGTATTAAAAAAGCATAAAAAAAACCCACTGTCTAAATAGAAACTGAAATAACACAAGCAGGCTATGGTGTTTTAAAACTGGCATTTATCCTGTCTGCTTTGAAATGTTCTAGCCCTTCTGAAAATTTTGTCAGACCATTGTTTGTGTGGGTCTTTGTCTCCATAAGCTAGGTCTGTCTTCATTAATTTAAGTGAAAGCCATCTGGAAACTAGTCTGTGGTTGCCAGGGTTTTCTTAGCTAAAATACAAAGTACCTATGCTGCCACTCCTGCGAACACACAGTGGCGAATGTACGCGAGTGGCAAATTTTTTCTTTAAAATAAAAAAATGCTAATTCAGCAATAAACTTTTAAACTAAAAAGTGATGAGCTTCCCACAAAATAGTCCTGGTTGGGTAGTTTTTGCTCCTTCTCATGTCATTGTTTGTTTTGTTTTGAGTGACTCATATTTTCTGACTTGTTCAGTTAATCCAAACATATCTCTTCCAGATTTCAAAAGCAATATATTTAGCAAATTTTAAATCACTTCTTCTGTCTTTGTACCAACCACCGTGACAACATTGGGGAAACCTATTTTTAAAATATTTCTTTTTATATTTTCAACAAATTTATAAAATTATTCCAGTGATTTTCAGCTCAGCCGGAATCATGCAATCCATAACAGAGCAGAAAACACATGTGATTCCACAAAGATGTAAATTTACACAATCATATTTTACATCATCCTGTCGCACCTTCATCACCCCTTTTTTGCTATTTTGACAGACAAGTGAAACATGAGTTAGGAGACTCACTTCATGCATGTTGTATGAATAAACGATGAACACAGACTTAATTACATAAATTGTTTCTCCATGCTCTTGCTGATGGTTTATCCATGTGCTTGTCACATGTTACAGGTAGAATTACAACGGAGTGAAAGTATCTAATAAATATGCCGTGATGAGAGCAACAAATCAGCTCTTACCTCAGATTTATATCTAGATTTGACATAATGCTGACACCCACTCTTCCAGACACAATATAACTGAATATTTCAAGCTAAATAAAAACACAAACAAGTGTTTTTTCTACTTTGTCTCATCTTTGACTTTCCTTTCTTCATGCCCTTTATCAAACTTTAGCATTAAGTATTAGTATGTCTCCCGATCATGAAAGTCTCTTTCTCTTGTCCTCTTTTTAGAGTGGGAATCATACAGCACATCTCTTTTAGATATCAGTTTATGGGCCATGACATGAGCCATGAATGAGAAACAATGAGAAAGACCTGAGAACATTAATCACAGAGCAACATAAGGTTATAAATTCCCTTACTCTCTGTGATTAAGAGGAGAGAGAGAAATTAGGAGGAAAAACAGAGAAATCAGAAGTGAAAAGTGGTTGGTTAGATAATTGATGATTGAATACATAAATTCAAACTGAAAGTGAAAATCTTAGTTTGGCTGCATCGTTTTCTGTGTCGAGTCTGTAACTTTGGTCAAAATAATTTCTCAGATCCCCTCTGAACACCCGCCACACACAAAACAGCAGCAGCAGAGCGGGACTTCCCTCTTCTACTGTACTTTATGACAGCAAATGTGCTTGGAGATTATCAGCTACCTGCCTCATGTTAAGTGACTGTATCCAGCTCAAACATTCAACCTTTGACCTGTTCGTTGTGTGAAGAGAGGATCTGAAACACATCATGCTTTGATGCCATCCTGACTGATTTGTAACAACATGCCAAGAAACAAAACTGTCACTTAGATGCAATAAGTGATGCAATAAGCAATAATAGAAAACAAATGGACTGTCACCCATTTGTTTTCCAGGAAAGTTTAAAAAAATATAGTTTTTTGTTTAGGTCTGCAATAATTTTTAGAATCTTTAAAATATTTCATGACCTATTTTAATTGACACTGCTGTGCATAGAATCATAAATAAGTTACATTTGTTTTTAAGTATTTTTTGGCACTAGTCACCTGAGTTTTACACTTTTCTGTATTTTTTTGATGCTGAGAATTTCCTGGACATTTTTCCGTGGCACAACTAAATTGCCTAATCACTCACATTAATCAAAATATTACAATTGATTTAGATTTTATTAAAAAAATATTAAATCCATCTGTGGAAATAAACATATTTGGTGTGTGAGTGGAGGTTCTCAAGTGCTGAAAGGTTGAATCCAGGGACATGTGTTCAGAGAGCTGTTGTGGGGGGGGGGGGGTTTGCATCTAAGAAGCTGTTTGCTTTAATCTCTTTTCTTTTCCATTTTCTCTTCTCTGTGCTTCTCTCTCCTTCCCCTGATTTGCTCAAGGAATTCAGATGAAGTGATTAGATTGATAGTTGCAAAAGAGAAAGAAGGAAGGGGAGGAGTGGACAAAAATGAATAAATTAGCATATCACAAACACCTCACGCATTGTCAACCCTGGAAAATAAAATCCCCTCGCCACCTAACCCCTGCCGCAGTGCTGAAGAGCCAGGGAGAAACGAGTGTGTTTGAAACCCAGTCGGCAGGAAAAAGAAATTCAAAGCCTGAGCTGGAGACAAAGTAAAAGTGAAGCTTTCTGAGGCAGAGAGATGGTGTGTTTAGTGTCTGCAATAGGTGGCAGCAAAGATACAGTCCTCTGCATCTTTGCCTTCAGTGTTGCTCTCAGCAGAGTGAACATTTAATAATCTCTATTTGTTAAAGGAGGGAAAATACTGAGAAGTAATTCTTGTTCTAAATGTTGCACAAACCCAAGTTAACAAATGTGAAGTCGAGAAAGTATCTCATAGACAGGATTCCTCTTTTTAGTAGAAACACTGTATCACAAAAGGAATAATTTAGTACTGAAAATTACTTGTAAAAAGAAAATCAGTCTCAGCTTGAAAAAAAATCCATATTTTTATATGAGCAATATTCTCCTTTCTTGTTAAAAATGGATAACAGTCCAAGTCCATCATCATCATTATCCACAAAAGAATTTAAAACTCAACCTGAGATGCATGAAACCTTTTTAGACATTGAGACATTAAACTTTGTGTCAACCTAAAGTTGCTGAAGAAACTTGCTTGGTAGATAGAAAAATCTTCATAGACGTTTAAGTCCAGAAGCTTCAACAAATCATGTACTGCTGTCATTTGAAGTTCCTTTTCCAGACTGATGTTCTCTACACTAATGCACTTGACCCATCCATGGATGCCATTCTTGCCCAGTGGTTTTGTTATTGATTTCACACTAACTTTAAATAAAGTGTAGTTGTAGTAATGTGTGGTCAGAAGTGCCTTCGTTGCTGGTCTTGGCGTTTTTGCAACCTCCTACATGTATCATCACTGAGTTCTTGGAGTGAATTTGATAGGCTGGTCACTTCTGGACAGGGATACCACTGATCCGTGATGACTCCACTTTTGGATAAAAAACTTTTTTACCCTGGTCTGGAATCTTGTGGTCTTACAAATTGCTTTACAGACTTCATTTCTCACCTGTCCCTAAAACGAATGAACGAATAACGTTTTGCTTTTTGAGATCAATTAGCCTCCATAGCTCTGGCAAAAATCATGCATAGCAGTGACTAGGGAAATTGAATTAAAAATGTGGCAAATCACAGTTAATATCAGTTAATATCAGAGGAAAAGAGGAAAAGTTATTTTTTAACACACGGTCACGTTTGTAAAGTTTTTATCCCTTAATGAACTAATTCAACATCATCAAACATAGTTTTTTTAGTGTTTGCTTGTGTTATTGCTTTCAGAAAGTGATGAGATTCTTGAGGTGCAAACAAGGTTCCTCCACTGCAAAGCTTTACAGGGAACAAAAGCTGGTGAGGACAAAAGAGATTTTATATTTCACATAATGCAAATGGGGTGCCATATCTAAGGACAATGTTTTTAGACATACTGAAAGTAATTTCTATGCAGCTTTGGTAAAAACAGCTTTTGCTAAGGCTGTTTTTCTGACAAGTCATGAAAATTTGCCAACTGCATCCAATCCAGTATCTGAGGCCAGAATCCCACCGGCAGGGCAAAGGAAAACCCTGTGCACAATGAGCTAATGAAATCAAACATGCGGTGCAGTTTTGCATGTTAATGCTGGCAGTGGGTGTCAATAGCATTTAAAGATGTCAGCAGCTGGATAGCGAGATGGATGGCCCTCTGCCTGCCTTTCACTTCCCACCCCAAGGAAGTTAAACAGCATCTGCCTTAAATAGAAAACTTCAATATCTATTTAGGAAAAGGGAAGAAAGAATGTTAGGGAAATGTAGGCAGGAGAGCTGAATGAGAGAGCAACACAAAGGGGAAGAAAAGAAACAGGATAAAGAAGGAGGGAAAAGAGAGAGTTAAAATAAGGCAATAACTCCCTGACCTCAAGTGTACATTGACGCTGTTGTCATTTGTTAATCAATAGAAGTACTGTGCCGGCTATACATTTAATAGCATGGGAGATTGGCAGACCTGTAGCAAAATTAAGGGAAGTCTGTTTTCCATTCTGTCAATTTACAACCTTGATGAATACAGCAGTGATAACAGACACATGACTTTGAATGCATCTACAGCCCTTGCACTTAAACTTTGTAGCTTCACATTTGTTTTCACATCTTTATTACTAGTAATTTGTACCTTTTAAAACTTTTTTTGCTGCTTGTAAAGGATCAGGTTTTGTTCGTGCATGCTCTGTTTGTGCTTCAGAGCAACAAACGATGCAAAACACTGGTGCAGGTATTTTACTAAGACTAATCAAATGAGCTTTAATGGAAACATGAAAAACAAAAATGACAACCAAACTTGAAGAAATTCAAACATCAAAACAATATAAGAAAGCCACTATTTTGAAGAAATGTCATTAAAAACTGGATTAAGCACTCTTGACTGTCTAAATGCCTGCGTTTGTGTGTGTGCGTGCGTGTGCGCGTGTGTGTGTGTTTCTATGTGTAACTTGCCCCCATTATGCTTCTTCTTCATTAATAACGGTGATACCTTTTAATTTCTTTTGCCGGGCCTAAATTAAATGTGTCACCCTTTAGAATAAATAGTCTAGTCTGGATCTCACATGTCCTCTGTACTCCTCTCTTTCTCTGTCTGTTCCTGCCATATTTACACAAACAGCCAGGTGCAAAGGGAATAATTTACAGGATAAATAAAGCATTGCTCCAATTAGTTATAAGTCAAATAAATTAGTCATAAATTTAATCCACTCAATTTTATGGCTTTGAGATTCATGATCCATGTAGCTGCAGAAATATATGCCCATCATGAACTTTATCTTGATATTAAGAAGGTAAAGGCAATGAGATGCATGGTAATCAATGGTGTGATAGTATATCTACTGAATGCCCCTTCTTCACCAAGTATTCTTGCTCCAAATAAATGTAAAGTTAATAAATCAAGTATGGTATGTACTCGTTAATTTATGGGCTCTTTTACATCAATATCTGTGAAGATGAAATCATAATGAGGTAACAGGAAGACACAGCGAGCCACAAGCTTACTAAAATGATAAGTCATTTAACAACATTACAAAAGGCTTTGTAAGAATGAAATGTAGCACAACGTGTTTAATTAAAAGGGGAAAAGGGAAAATAATCACCAAGAATAATTAAAATAAACAATAGGAAATAACAAAAATTACATATAACTCCAAATGTTTATATCATTAATAAACACCAAGAGTAGGCAAATTGCTGCCATGTTTATAGAAATTGATAACCTACCGAACGTCTCATATTCGTCTCGTTTACATTGATTAGTCTTATATTTATTAAAAAATTGATCTGATGGAAGTCATTTTTATCAGTGAACCAATCACAAGTCATAACAAAGGAAAGAGGAGATTCTGTTGTCATTGCAAATGTGTTTAAGTCAAACAGAATGAGGATTTCACTGATCAAAAATTCTCTCTAAGTTTCAAAGAGTTAGAGCAGGATGGGGAATTCGGGACGACCGTTTAAAAAGAAGAGCAAAAGAATTCAAATGAGAAATCTTTGAGTTCGTCGGTTTCTCACTCAGAATTGTCGCCATTATAGAAGCGTCCATGTGAGTGCCAACTTTGTGTGTCCAATAGCTGTTGACTTTCTGTGACCCAGGACCAGCTTACGTTTCTGCTCTCTGTCCATCGGCTGGAATGATTGTGAGCAGATCTGTCAAAGTAGGGAGGTCACTCTGAGGCCGGATCAGGTTGTCAAATCTCAGAAATTCCTCATGTGGGATTGTTGCAGTGACATTTTTTCCAGGTCCACAACTAAATTTTCAGAGTCACGCTGGGGCTTCTTTCAAAGCTTCATTAGAGAAAGAAAAATCTTTTTTTTTTTTCTTTTATGTGTATTTTTTCTTTTCACAGAAGTAGACTAATTTGTGAAAGCATACAGTTCAAGAAAGCTGGTAAAAATACTGAAAGAGCATTTATTATCGGTTAATTGCTCAAAGGAGAGTGCACTAAAAAAATGAAGGTGTATTTGCAAAACATTATGACAACATCATAAATCTATTATTCAGGTTTATATGACTGGTGTCACCTCTAAAGGATCGATGGAAGACAGGATCTATTATTGTGAAAGATTCAAACTTACTTTTATCATCTCTATGCCTCACAAAACTTGTAGTAGTTGGCCCACTTTTTTGCAGGAGAATTAATTTCTCTCTCTTCCTCTCTGTCTCTGTTTCTCTTTCTCAAGCCATGATGGGTGTGATAACTTTGTCCTTCTATTTTTGTTGTTTGGTTTCTTTTTCTGTTCACCTCCTGCTGATGGTCGTACCTCCGCTCTCTCCTCCTTTCTACTTCACCCTCCTGCTCTCTCACTCCAGTTCTGCTCCCCCTGTGCTTGTTGTGTCTCATGGGCCCTGACCTCCCACTCTAACCCCACGGAGCCACAATGACTTTGGTGCACAATACAGTCTGCTCGGTAGAAGTCAGTGCAGAGGCTGCAGATATGAGCTGCAAACTTTTTCTCTCTTGTCAGCATAAAAGTGTGTGTGTGGGGCGGTGGGGGGTGAATATATCCTGTTGCATGCAAGTCCTCCTTCTCCCTCAGAGTGTGTGTGTGCGTGCGTTGGTGTGTGTGCACGCACGTATATGGTGGATCCTGTTGCATGGTAGTCCTCTATCAGTGTCTGCCTCCTGATCCAATTGATTGTTCTGGGTAAATTAGGACTGAGCACTGGTGATGGGGACAGGAGTGAGTTACACACTTCACCCCGTCCTTGTCCTCCACCCTGTTTCCCTTCTTTCTCTCTGTGTACCTTTACTCTTATTGTTTTCAGATGTATACATTAAAATAGCTGCTTATTTACTTATTTCTTCTATAACTCAACATTCTGTCTGCTCTGCATGCACCACTCTTTTCCTTTTCATTATCTTCTGTCAAATAATATTCAAGCCAGATTGTTGAAGAAGCAGTTTAATTACTTGCAAGACACAAATACAGGGTTTATTCAAGTTGGGGGCAAAGTAGTTGTTAAAATGTGCCACACAAATAAGCTTGACTTAACTATGGACAAAAAGAGGAAGGTAAACTTGTTGAACAACGACAGTTAGACCTTGTAAGTAGTACAAAATACTTTTTTAACAAGCAATCTAATCTAACTATTTTTCCCATGTTATGAGCAATTCTAAATGTTGGAACAAAACCAGTAATTTATTTTCAATATACAATAACTGAGACAAATAAACATTTAAATGTGAAAACAGAGTGAATGGACATGATCATTATAAAATGATAAATCCCCACTGCTTTTTGACATTTATAACCCCAAAGATACATTTACTGGAACACATATATATCTAGTTTTGTGCATTAATTTATGTGATATACTTTATTCAACAGACTCATGGTCCACAAGATACACATCAACACAACATACAAAACAAGAGAAAATAAAAATAAAATACAATAAGTAGTCATAAAATATAAATATTGTGTGAGTTATGAAAACCCATTGTGTTGGTGATAAATTTTTACTTTGGAAGAAAACACACTTTGTACACAAAAAAACATTGAATGTGTGTTGGAGTTGGGACTTTCAGGCGTTCCCTATTTTATATGTCTTACTTTAGTCTGATTTGTTATGCAAATATGAAAGAAAAGTTAAATGTATGAAACTGTAGAAGAATAGCAGAACCATGACAATTTGAAAGGTAGTGCTCACTCCTTAACTAAAACTAACCTGATTGATCCCCATGTGTGAAAAGCCACAGCTGATGCATTGCATTTCCATTGCAAATCAATTGCTCCTTCTTCATCAGTGCATTAGTAACGTGGCTTTCCCGGAGCCTTGGGGCAGCACACTCCTAGATCAAACAGGACTACTGATGGTTTCAGTAATAGCATTGGCATTTTCAGTCTATGTAAAGAAAAAAAAAATCATGTAAGTCAGTAAGAGAAGTTGATCATCTACCTTTTTTTTTCTCAAAAATAAAAAACCCAGAGGTGCTGGCGGTTACACCAGGTGTAGAGGCTGTAGACATGCTTGTCCTGGGTTTTTGGGTCTTTGCCTCTGTCCTTAAAAAATTTAAAAAATAAAAATAATAAAGAAATCTTAACTGAATTGCGCTGTGATGTCAGATGTTTGTACAGGGGGTCCTTCTCTCCAGTGTGGGTCACTGCACCTGTGGTATTTCTCCTCTATTTCATATTCCTTTTTCCTGATGTTTCTATCAGTTTGGATGGCCACATCACGTTTTTGGTAAATTACATATTTCATGACCATATGACAGTCAGGACATTTGGCTGATTTTGTTTTATGACAGTAATTTTCTGAGCTGTAAAAGTGTTTGTTTGTGCTCAGCTCTCTTCAGGTCACAACACAGCATTTTGCTGGATGCTAGTTGTTTTCCCCTTTTGCCATAATCTGCTGTGCTGCATATCATGCCATCATGTACCAACTCAAGTGCAACCTATGTTTGTACAATTTATTTTTTCCTCTTAAAATGAGTGGGTGTGAGTTATATTCAGCTGAGCTCATAGTCCAGAAATTACCGACATCCTGATTTGTAGCACAGGCACCAGATTAACAATCCCCTCTCATCCGTCCAGCCCAATACTTTACAAGGTGTTTAAGATTTTAGATTAGATTTATTTATTTTCATAAAGAGGATAATGCATGTTAATGAACATGAATGCCATGATTGCAAGCAACACTGACATTGCTGCTCATATTGTCTCTCTTGTTTATCTTTGCCTTTCACTGATTATCAGATTAAATGCTTAATCTAAACTTAACCTAAATGTTTATCAGATTGTTTTTTTTTCTTTCACCATTTTAACACTTTAGCAGCATTTGGTGAATAAAAGTGGTTTACTCCACTTGTTTCTCTGAGGTCTTCTCAGAGGCGATATTATGCAAGAATTTGATGCAAACTGTAGAACTGAGTCTGTCTGTATCGTGTCTCTATGCACATAATTTCCTTATTAAACACAGTCCTTATCCGTAAACTGCTGAATTGGTAACACTGTCAAAAAAGCAGCATGCACATGTAGTTGGAAACTGGACCCCCTGCTCCATAAATAGATGTTTGTTTCTGCTTTCTGGTTTTGTCTCTTTCTGGATCTGTCCCACTGGGACCATTTTTCTGAAAAGACAAGTACGGTTAAGGTGATTCTTTTATTTTTGGCTTTCCTGGCTTTCTCTCCACATTTCACCACCAAGCGATCACTCTACATTTATTATTCCCTTTGTAGTTCATTTATTTATTTAATCTAACGCATGTGCTGATTTTTCTTAGCATTTCCTATTTTCTGTATTTAGCTGTTCTGAATCCTTTGTGCTTTTATTTTCGTTGTTTTTTTTACAGCTAACTTAAAACATTTGTTTTACTTGTGTGTGTTTTTCAGCAGCTGGACCCAAACTGGTGATCTGAAGTGGCACATTATTTTGGTGTGTTTGCTCAACACTTCTCTCTCCCTCCTGTCCTCTTTTTCGCGCTTCCTCCTTCTTGTACTGTCCAGCACTTGAAAAAAAAAGAGAGGTCTGCTTCATGGCGGAGTATAAGCTGTGCTTCTCAGCTGCAAACGAAAAGTAGAATAGAGCCGAGAGAGAGAAAGGGAGAGCGGAAAAAGGAATGAAAAAGGGAAGAGGGGAAAAGGCAGCAACACACTTATATCTGCTGTCCTGCAAACAAGAGGCAAATGAGAGATTGTGGGAGTCAGGGAGAGTGTGCCAGAGTAAGAAGAGAGAGAGAAAAAGAGGATCTCAGAAAGCTGTGTCCTTGAGAACTGCATCACAACTCTTTGAAGAGAACCTCGAGAAGGTGTGAGTACCCTGCATCTCAGTGGGACATGTGTGTTTCCCGTGCTTCGAGAACGTTAAAGCACAGTTGTGTGTGTCTGTGTGTGGAGGAGGGAGGGGGGTGGGGGTTGTGTGTGTGTGTACACACACACGTGTGTAAAACATGCTGCTTGTACGCTGACCTGCCAAGCTCAGAGTGAAGCGGGTTTGGCTGCCGATCTTCTGCTATTGTCTGCCTGCCTAAGTGTTGCTGACAGGGGATTATGGCAAATACAAAACACCGTATGGACTAAAGAAAGACGGAGCCAAACTTCACAGACACGTGCATGCATGCATGAAGCTCCATGTTGAGAGCTTGGTTTGACTGCTCTTTGCAGCGTGTGTGTGTGTGTGTGCGTGTGTGCACAAGAGAGAGAGAGAGAGAGACAGAGAATCAGTTTAGCATGGCTATGTGTCTGGTCTATTTTATTTCAAAATATTCTTCAATTCTCTTATTTTGCTGTGGTTGAAGAAATAATCATTGCTGTTTTCTTTCAAATGGTATCGAACCACCTGTCTACCAAAACAATCTACATTATCTTCCAAATGTATCTATACCCCACCAACCTCTGTTTATTTGGAGAAGGGGGAGGGAGCTGCAATTCAACAAAATTGACAAGTAAAAGTCAGAAATATGTGACAAAAACTACATATGAGGCTCTTTTGGTCAATGTTTCTATGAACTTTGTACTCACTGCTCCTTTTTGACCATTCTCTTTTGCATGACAATTGAGGCTCAGGCAGATTAGACAAAAAATGTATTTAACATTAATTTTAAAGTCTTGGATATTGATCTAAATTTTATCAGGAGTCCACAACTTGTGCTGAAATCACATTGGTTAAATTTCAATATTTTTCAATCATACCTTGAACGCTGATTTCGATGTAATTTTCTTCAGTAGAAAAGTAGCATTGTGATTCTATACAAGCGGTAAGCATGTGGTTTGGAGGTTGTGTGTCTGAACTCCGAGGTCTCCGAGAGCCAAATGGTGTGACCCATTGAACTATTTGTAACTAATCATAGGCCACAAGCTACACAGCATGCAACAGAGCCCAGTTGGGTTACACTCATCAAACTATAATGAGAGTCAACATGTCACTCATGTTTCTGAGGACAGTGTTGAAATGAATGTCATCGCTGAAGACCTGTGCCATTTCTGTTCCGTTAGACATGATGACTTTGGTTGGTGCTGTGGGTAAAAAAAGGAAAGGAAAATTTGCCTCTCACTTGAACTGGACCCTAATGTACCAGATATCCTAATCTATAAATGCCCTGGCAGTGTCATGCCTTGGAAATCATATCTAGTATCACCTAAAGTGTTTGATGATTTGTAACAGGACAAGTGTAACCACTGGTCATTCTTTCCAGAATATATTTGGATATGAAATTAAAGCATCTCTAAAACACGTATTGCATACCAAAAGATATATTTTCTTTCTTGTGACAGAGTTACAACCAGATTTAACTTGTGTCGTGTTTCCAGTCAACTCTATCAAGTTGTATCATGACTTACATTTCAAGCTTTTCTTCCTCATAAGTAAACCACTAAACTTTATTTAGCATTTTATTTGCAGTGCTGCTGGAAAGTGTTCACAATTCTTCACTTTTTCAACATTTTGTCATCAACCTTATTCCAAATTGTATTAATTTAATCCTTTCATCAGACCAGAACAGTTAGCTTTTCATGGTCTGATAGTCATTCCTTTTGGCAAACTCCAGACAGACTGTCATGTGCCTTTTATTAAGGAGTGACTTTCATCTGGCCAATCTGCCATCCAGGTCTGATAGATGGATTGCTCCAGAGATGGAGAGAGAGGAATGACAGTGGCCCATTCCCCCCAGTCTCTTGGTGTAGACGGCCAGGATGCTTGAGGAAGAGCCCTGGTGGTTCCAAACTTCTTCCATTTACAACTGACCACTGAGCTCATTGGGACCTTCAAAGTGACAGAAAGCTTTCTGTACCGTTCCCCAGATTTTGAAAGGTGTGTGCCCTTTCAAATTAAGTCCAATCAACTGAATTCAATACAGGTGGACTCCATTTAAGCTCTCGAAACATCTCCAGCATGATCAGTGGAAACATTCTCTTGGCATATGTGTGTATATTTTTAAATTCTTAGACTTTAGAAAGGATCAACATATTAAATGACTAGCATAAATTAAAGTTATAAGTTTCTATTGTGGTGAATTGCATGCGCTTGTGTATAGTAGTAATGTGTTTCTGAATGGTGCAAAATGTTTTAGTCTGCTCTAGCCAACCGATTGAGGTCAGCCGTTCAATAATTAAAGCATGTCACTGGTTAGTGCACGAGTTGGGTCAGAGGGACGGACTGATCTCTGATCACAGGGACAGAAGTCATGGTGCCTCTGAAAAGATTCAAAAATAAGGAATAAGGCGACAAGACACACAGCTGAAGATATGAAGCAACAAAGATGTAAAGTTTTAAGACTGATTGCAATGTGGCATCACATATTTGTGTGAATATTGCTTTAGCTACAGCATGTGTCTCGTCTTTCTTTGATTTCAGTACCTCAGGAGTGAGGACAGCTTGCAGCAGACACCCGGCAAGAAGAAAATCAGGTAAGAGGAGTAGTGCTACCAGCACTTCTTAGAGAAAATTACCAAACAATTGTCAGATTCGGTACCAGGAACTGAATTTATTTACTCACAGATATTGTCTGTCAGTTTGTATGGTCAACAAAAGACTGCAAGGCCAAATTTAAGAAATAATATGTATAAAACTGTATGAATATTGATCACCTTCCTAAACTGTATAAATAAGTAAGTGAATAGGACTGCAGTGTCCACCACATGATTAATAAGCATGTGGTTGACATAGCTGGAAAAGAGGAAAGTTATCTTGTCAAGTTAAGCTCTGTTTCAGCAAAAACTGACAACGCTACATCTTTAATTAGCAAGATATATAAAATGTGCTAAAAATTCAATATCTTTCCAGAGAAGTAAATTAAATTCTGTTATTAGGTTAATGCACTGGTGCAGCATTAGCATCTTTAAGGGACTGCACTGTTTAAAACAGCTTTTCTGCATATTATAGCAACAATTTTAACACATTTAGTCAGTCCCAAAAAAACATATTAGCTCAGTTTTGTGAAACTGACTGTGCAGGTTCTTAACTGATCAAAGAGTTATTAAAATAATACAGACTACCACTAGACAACTAGCACATTTCTGGAAATGTGTGGGACAGTTTGGTGGGACACATGAAGACATCATGGCTGCTATTTTGTGTTGCAAAGTCCTAAAGCAGTGCAGTATTAGTTGTAAACCTTGTATTATTGTTTTGGTTTCATTTCAGTTACATTTAATAAATACATCTTGAACATAGTCCTACTGAGTTTTTGTAATGATAAACAAATTGTTTCTCTTCTTCTACTATATGCACAATTTTAATAGTTCTATTTTTTTAATAGAAAATCAGATTAACTTACATAGCAGTTGTAACTTAGACCTGATTTGAGCTTTAACTGGTCACCTTTCCAGGTGACTTGGGTTTCTGCTACGACTCTGCAGCAGTTTCCACCTGGCAGATGGCTTAGATTCACACAGATGCAAACACACAAAGAAAAACACGCTGCTTACACTGGCTTCATGTAGCTCAGAGAACGTGCTTCAAAATACTTTGGTTAATTTATGAATCCGTAGAAAGCTTTGAACCAAAATATATTAAAAACTTCCAGGCCACTCAGTTTTTCTGGTTTAAGTCTGACTGCATTCCAGGAATCAGAACCAAACATGGAGAAACAGAATCCAGTTTTTATGCACCACAAATCTGGAGTAAAGATCCAGAAAACTACTAAAATGCTGAAACACTGATTTCTTTTTAATCAAAGCTAAAAACCCTTATGCCTATAGTTGCTTTTATTTAATAATAACCGGAAAATTAATTCTAGTTCAGTTCATAATTTTTTATTCTCTTTATTTTTGTTTTTGTCACGTGAAGCCCTTTAAATTGTCTCTACAAAAACAACTTGACTTGACTTTAAAACAGATGTGTAACTGCAGGCTTTAGGCCTTTTCAGGTTCTGCACTTTTTAGACCAAAATGATGTCAAATCATGAGCAACAATATTTTAAACCGGAAATTAATTATTCTGGAACTGTTGCAGACAGTCTTTTTATGTTATTAAGGATTTGCATATTGTTACTGTTTTAGCCTTTTGGTCTTCTAGTTTAGTGGTGGCGGCTTAAAAACCAAAGTCATTGAAAAAAGTATTTTATCACATTTATTTCTTTGATGTTCTTTTTTTCCATCACTCTCTTTTAGATAATTTCACTTCAGTTCTGGCATTTCTTTATGGTGAAATTCAATCTGTTTGGTTTTTTTTTGTCCTCATCTTGAGATTATAAGTTGTTGAGCTGGTGGTTGTCTGCTCAGTAGACGGTTTCTGTGTTCACTGTTAATCCTTTTATGCTTCTCTCAGCCAGAGGCCCCTGTGAGATCCTGTAGATTTAGCCGGAGGTGTATCTCCTGATTAGTATTCAGCTGTCAGAATATGTCAGTCAACTTTTGGAGGTTCCTTTCAGTCCTAACACTCCCACCGTCCATTGTCTTACAAATTGCATGAATTCAAGGCGTTGTAGCATACAGATATGTGTGTACATGCTTCTAGATGTATAGCTGCGTGGTTCAGCATTGCGTGCATAATGTTGATACATATCCACCCCCCACCCACCCTCCATTTCCCAGGAGTTTGCCCTCCATCATATTAAATGACATGAAAAGAGCCGAAGACAGATACATGCATGAATTAATTGGCTTGAATAGAACTGTTTAGAAGTTTAATCCGCAGGGATTAATGGAAGCAGCCCTCTCTGGATTTAAGCCGCTGTGCATTTTCAGCAGCAGATTGTTTTATTTCAGTTTGTCCTCCTCATTCTCATATGCTGCCACCATTAATTATTAGTCAATGAGCCACAAAAAAGCTGTTAAGTGCAGGATTAAGTAAGAAGAAGACCAGAGGGGTTATTTGCCTCTCTAGATATATTTTTTAAAAATGGTCAAACTCAGTATTTGTAGACATCAGAACAAAAATACCAATGAATTTTTATGCACAAAGTGGAAGCCATTGTTTGGGTATTTTATTTCTGAAAATTGCCCAATATCGTATTCATTGGTTGTGAGTGGGTGACCTGGAGGTAGGTGGATGGATGGATGGATGGATGGATGGATGGATGGATGGATGGATGGATGGATGGATGGATGGATGGATGGATGGATGGATGGATAGATGGATGGATGGATGGATGGATGGATGATGGATGGATGGATGGATGGATGGATGGATGGATGGATGGAAGAATGGATGGATGGATGGATGGATGGATGGATGGATGGATGGATGGATGGATGGGATGGAAGAATGGATGGATGGATGGATGGGTGGATGGGTGGATGGATGGATGGATGGATGGATGGATGGATGGATGGGTGGATGGATGGATGGATGGATGGATGGATGGATGGATGGATGGATGGATGGATGTGAGTGGGATTGATGTAACAAGCTTCTAAACTGAGATTTTAGCTCAAATTTTAAGAGCTAAAATCTAAAATCTCTGTTTAAATATAATGGATTATATTTAAACTCAAACTTTGAAAACTGAGTTACTTTATAAAAATAAACCCAAAAAAGTAAAATTAAAAATAAGGGTCCATTCTTTTTTATTATTGACACCCACATTTCTTTAGTGTGTGGGAATTGTTGCTACACTTTGGAAAATGTCCCAATAGGCTAACCGTTACATCTGTGTGATGATTAAAAAAGGGTCTTTAAACATAAACAAATGCTGCATCTATTTCTGTTGGATGCTGCAAAGTGAAACAGGAAGAGGCATGGGATACGTTAAAGTGAAAGACCCAGTCACAAAAATTAGGAAGTAGAAATCACAGAAAAGTGAGAAAGATTAATACAAAGTCCAACAAACTTTAAACGAAGACAGAAACAACAGCACAAGTGCAGGGAAACTGAAATAACTTTATGGCATGAAAAAGGAGGATCTGACGAAGAATGGACTGAAATGAAAAATGTTTGCACCGGGGTAATAACTACTGAACATTAAAGATGAATTTGTATTTTCTGGTAATCTCACCTTTTCCTTTGAAACTTTTCACCATTAAAGGTCCTTCCAAAGATGAGTATTTTAAATTATGTACAAACCTCTGATAGTTTTGAAATACTCTCCAGGTATCTCTTCTTATCAACTAAACAACAAATGACAATAAAAAAAAAAATGTCAGAAGTGAAGAGCTAGAAACAACTGAGGGAGACTGGCTATGGAGGAATGACAAACACCAAAGGGAATCACAGCTAACCGGGTAACCAACATATAATGGAGCAAAAAGAATCTATTGTGTTTAAAACGTAGTTATGTGAAACTTAAAATCACTTTCTATTCACTCTGTTATTTTGCTTGTAAATTCCTTTTTCACTTCAGTTTGTCTTAGATTTTATTTGCCTCTTTCTCAATATCAGATCCTACTCTCTGCTCTTCTTTTCTCTTCTTTTTCAGCTTAAAGGTGTACTTATTCTGCTTTGTCTTTCTCTTTTTCCTCTTTATTCCTTCATTTATTTGCTGTAAACTGTGAGTCTATGAGATACTGAACAGATCGATGCCTATAGATTGGCTCATTGGAAGCCATTAGTTATGGGTTTTTATAAAGCTAGTCATTACTGTGCTTAATCTTGCAGAAAATTAAATTTAGAGTTGTGTACAGTGTTTTGGTTAAAAGTTGTTGATGTTTTTTTTTCTCAGTCTCCTATAAGCTGCTATTTTTTCACTGTTTTGCATTTAAAACTGTGTGTGCGCCTCCTTGTCTGATGGGTGTGTGTTTGTGTGTGAAATGCATTTTAGTGCCTCTGTCAATAAGCCGCCAAGCTTCCTGGTCATGCCAAAAAAACCCTCAAGAAAACTGACCATACAACAACATGGCTTGGCCACAGTACTGCATACGTTTTCCATTTTCTTCCCTTGGGGTTGGCAAATTTCTCCATTGTTTGAGATTTTATATTCAATATATCCAATGGTTTTAATAACTTTGAAAGTGATGAGGGGGTGTCATTTTTTTTCTTCCTGACACTTTGCTTTTGTTGTTCAAAGTGCATGATGGCTCCATCCAGGTCCAGTTTCAATTTCCAGAATTAGTCATGAAGTCCTGGGGAGCATTCAACCTCTTTATCCCCTCTGACTTGCCAAATATCCCCTCCCTATTTCCATTACTTCTTCCCATCAATCCCAGGCCTCTCCCTCTTTCTGTCCTGCTGTTCAAGCTTTCCATTCTTTGAACCCTCTTTTTTTCCCCAACATTTCTTGTCATCCTCAGTCCAAAGTGTGCACCTTCTTCACTTCCTCATATTCCTTTCCAACTCTCTTTACCTAAGCTTCTCAACATCTTTCCACTTTCCCCTGGTTCTTTCTTCATCCCCAGTTCTCTTGTCTATGCATAGTCTTCTTTTGTCCCAAAGCCTTCCCCCAACACACACCCATGTCTTCTATAACTAAACAATGGGTGCCTTGAGCACTGAAAGATCAGTTCCCATCCCAGCCCAACCCCATCAGCTCTGCCCACCGTCCTCCTCCTCCACCCCATGATGATATGCAGAGTGGGGCAGCAGTCTCCTTTTGTTTAGCATAGCGCAAATGAAAATTGCTAATCAATTTTTACCCGCTCTTATTTCATGGCATGTAGTTCCTGCCCCTCCCCTGCCAGCTGTCATTGTGTGGTTGTTGTGCAGGGCTGAAAGCTTCATTAGCAGGAGGACAGCATATTTTGCCCCTTAGCACTGTATTCACAGAATTACTAAAGATGGGACATCACCCGGTGTGAGTCATTGCATTTGTGAAAACACACATTTTCTTGTGCCTCATAATGTTCTTCTTTTTTTTTCATTCCTTAAAACTAGGGAATTTTAATTTAGGGGGACTTTAGCTAAATTATATCAAAGCTTACATAAGCCTTGTTTTATTTAGAGCCAAATAAAGCAAGGATTTGTAATGAAAGGTCACTTCTTTGGAAGTTTTACTTCTACATTACAGCTGGTCCATATTACCTTATACCATTTATGGTTTGATACAAGGAATCTATCAGTTAACCAAATATTTAAAGGAACATTTTGAGGTTTTGCAGCTCTTAAAGGGTTAAAGGGTGTTATTATGTCTTGGAATGTCGGAAAGATTTGGAGCTTCTTAAAGAGACAAAGGCCTAATTTCTTTACGTAATGTTTGATTTATGCCTAAAAAATATTTAATTCAGACACTTTAAAAACATTGCTACATAATGAAAATGTAAACCCCTTGTTTATAGTAACATTGCTTTTTGGGCGGGAGGTTTCCATTAATTTTGAAAGAAACCGCTACATTTTCGACACTATTTTTTTTCCCAGTTGATGTCTGTCTTTCATTTAAATACTAAATGAAAATTTTTAATTCTATACTCCTATAGAATTGCTTTGTACAATTCTATGGACTTTGCATAACAAATTTTTTATTTTTTTGCACATTTGTTAAAACCTTTACTATGTCATGATGCTGTAATATAAGACTGATAATCTAAAAATATTCTGTGGTCCTACTACTATCTGTAGAACTACACCACTCATCAGAAACAAGCAATCAAACCACAGGAAGGTCTTAACGCTGTCAATCATACTCGTGTATGAACTTCAGCTCTGCAAATAAAATGTTCACTAAAGGAAAACTTTATATTTGCTGTCATCAGTGGCCATGCCAACTAGCTTTCACATCCACAACAGGCTCTGTTGTGGGGAAGGAGGTGTAGCTTAGCAGAGAAGAAGCAGGAGGGTGTGAGCAACGCATGCATTTTTTTCAAATGACCTTCTCAACCCTTTTTTCCCTTCTGCTTCTTGATCTATATACAGCTTGGACAGTAGTTTTTCCATCTCCTGCTATTATTAACCCAAGCATCTATTTGTCACCTGTCTTCTGGGTGTATAGTTGCCTCTTGGTTGCTATTATTAACACCAGTGATTATAAATATATTGATGTGTGCCATCCAGGGATGAGAACACTTGAGTGGCTTAGTTTAATCAAACTTTCTTGTAAATGTCTCTGTCACTCAAAGCATAATAACTGGTGGCGTTTGCTCAGACATTAGTGTGTGTGAGTGTAGCCGTGCGAGTAGCAATTCAATGCACTGATGCTCACTTCTGACTTTTTTCCTAAAGATTATCATGCGCCAGCCTTAGTTAGTTATTTTGATGAAACTAGATCGTCCTCGCCAATCACATGGATCACTTTGCACTTGCAGCAATGTCAAGCACACATTTAATGGAACATCAGAATGAGGACGTTTTATATAGACTTATTCTAATGTGTAGCTCGGATGTACTAAGATACATGCCTTCTCTGTGTTTTGACTTGAATTTTGGATAAAATGGTATCATTACACAAAGATTGCTTTTTTTGTTTCTTTACCCATAAACAGTCACAACTGGTGTCTTTTGTGGGAATGGTGCAAGATATGTTTATCTTTTTAGGAACTTCATTTTGTTTTTTGGTTTTTTTTCTTAACTGACTGATTTTGAAACTAAAAGAAAAACGATACCTTTCATGTTTGAACTGTACAATTCAAATTTTTCATAAAACTTAAATTAGTTTTGTGAAAGAGCTGTCAGTGATACGTTTCTGATGAACAGCCAATCAGCCGCCAGGAAAATGAATTGTGTTTTTGGATTGGCTGCTTCCGACACGCCAATCTAAAAGTGGTTGGACTGAAACCAATCAGAGAGCCAAGAGACAAGAAGGATTGTGGTTTATTTCAGCTTCCCAAACTGCATTTTCTTTTAAATGCGTGAAGAAATTTGCAAATTTGCAGATTTTTCATTAATAATTTGGAGCTACATTGAACAGAAAAACCTAAATGAGAATATATAAATCCATAAATACTGACAAAAAGGTTCATTGTAAACCTTTTTGCTATATTACAAGTAATGATAGCTCTTAAAAGTGTGGGCAGGAGGCTGTCACTGAAGTATAACATCAAGAAAACATACAATTATGATTTATTTTTCACTTCTGTGTGTGTGGCTATTGTCAGCCTGAGCACCTTTCATCCAGCGAGTTTGCATATGCATGTTTTAGTTGAACCAGGAGAGAATTGGTGCATCTCAGAGTGAGTGGCTAAGAGAGAGAAACTGAGACAGAGAGAGAGAGAGAGACTGGAGGTGCCATTTGTTTTGAGTGTAGTGGAAAAGCTGGAAGAGTTGCTAATCCACGTGGTCGGCCGAGCAGAAAGGCCATTCATATTTATAGCTGACTGACTCACATTCTGTCAAACAGATGTCCAATACTCAGAGCAGAACCAAGAATAACCCTTGAATGAGACTGAAATAGGGCTTTAAAGAGAAACTCATATCAGAGCTGTATTTGGTGCTGCTGAGTCACTATTCAGCAGACCAAAAGAACAAGAGGAGGGAAATTTACACCTGAATTCAAATATCATGTGTCATCTGGCAGCCAGGACAATTTACTGAGTCATTCAGTTACTTAAGTACAATCCCTCTTAGATTAGGATTGAATGTTTGGAGAAAAAAAATCTGATGATTATTGTACTTGGTCCTTTGTAAGATTTAGATTTTTGCATCAACCACAACCTCAGGTGAAATGTTTAAAACCTGACATTTGTAGAAAAGGAGTCGTTGGTATTCTTCTCTCCTGTGCTGCCAGTCTTGGCCGGGATTCCCTTGTCAAAGAAACATTTAATCTCAGTGGTATTTCTCTGAGTGAAATAAAGGTTAAATAAATAAAAATTTTTTTGCATTGAATCATTATGCCTCAAGATGACAAACCCCAGTCTGTCCAATGTTTAAAATGATAAATGGGGTTTCTCTTTCACTGCTGAATGAAAGTGGTGTAAAAAGAAATATATTTCCTTCCTTACATAGTCATGTCTTGTAACTGATGAAAGTAAATAAAAACAACATATTTTTAATCGCCATTTTTAGTGGGAGCTTGACGCAGACGATACTCTCTCAGTTTGGGACCATTTCTTTGAAGGTTGAGGCATTTGAACCATGTTACCATCCTGCTGTTTGTATTTTAAATTCATTTTTGCAACCCGGTTTATTATTCTCTCTTCATTTCAGTTTCCAAACAACAGTTTCGCTGATTTTGCTTCTGTTCTTTCAATACTGAATATCTCAGGCCTTTAGATGTCGTTTGTCTTTTATGTTTTTATGTTCTGCAATTTCATGCTTTCTTTCGACTGTCTGTTGGTCCTAACCTGTGATTTTGCTTAATTAAATAATCTTAATTGACTTCATAACAATGGTGGTACCTGAAATAGACTTGTTACACTGTGTGTAATACATTGTCAGTGAATGTAAGCACTGTGAAACTTGGAAACACACACAACAGTGTTTAAATGTTTAACTGTTAGAAATATTGAGACCGAATTGCCTTCAGAGTTTGAAATGAAATTATGTTGGATGTATGTTGTCTTTGTCATGGTTAACAAGTGTGGAGCATATGAAGCAAATTGAAGCAAATGTACTAACAATAAGGACATATTGTTTATGTATCAGATTATAACCCTATAATTGTTTGTAATGTAGTTAGAAGTTGGAAAATATAAAACTTAAACACTTTAAATTTGACAAACGTAATCTCTGTCGATTGAAGGCTGTTTGTAAAGCAGTTCAAGACGATAACCGCTAACAATACTCAAGAGAAAGAGAGGTGCATCCTCTCATTTAGTTTTTATCTGTCAGCTTCTCTGTAAACTTGTGTATAAAACATGTTCATGCATTGGCACAAGCCTACAGTAACAGTACAAGTCTGAGACACAATATGCAGATAAAATGCACTTATAATCAGCTCCAGCATATTACTGTATGTGACAGGAACTACTCCACACATGCTCTGTATACTCAACAATTATTTCATGTGTGGTTGTGTGGCCCCCTTTCTTCTCTCCCTCGAGTGTTCTTACCTTCTCACCCTCTCAACCTTTCCACCTTTGCACATCCCACTCTTGGCTCAAACTAGGGCTTTCTTTTCTCCTTTCCTCTCATTCTGTTTTCTCTCTGTCTCTTGTTCACTCCACTTTTTTTTCTTATATAGATATTTTCACACCTCCCCCTGTATTGAGATACCCTACTCACAGCACTCCCAGTGACCCTGTCTGTGACCAATGACCTCAGGGGTAAATGCAAGGTCCCACCTCTCCAGGAAATAAAGACATTAGCTTCCTCCAACCGTCTGACCCTGTCTCACCTAACCTCGTCTTCCTTCACCCCTACCTCTGCATCCTTCCCTCTATAAATCCTCTCTGAACCATTTTTTTTTCTTTTGCTCCCTTTTAACCATTTCCAAAAATGCAGCTTTATTTTTGCGTTTCCTTCATGTGCTTTTAACTTTTCACTGTTTTATGTTTGCATCTTCAGTCCTTTTCTCTGTCAATTATGATGTTTTCAGCAACCATAGACAGAAGGAGCGCAAATAATTTTATCCAGGTTAAACACCGAAAAAGTTCAAAGTAAATACATGCTGAGGATGTTTAGCAGCTTTGACAGTCAAAAAGTAATGTTTTAATTACATGCAACTTAGACCAACTATTTACAAATACAAATTTATATTATTATTTTCTGATTTTTAACACAAAATCAAATATAAGTGGAATTTATATGCGGGCTGTTATGCTCTTTGATGCAGTTTATGTAAATATTTGTTTTAAACTGCATTCTAAGTTTATATTTTTTGCATAAAAGTAAAAGGGGAGACTTTATTGTTATTTGTGAAAGACCAAGTTTAACAAAGTCCTGTGTAAAATTCGGCTCAATTTATCAATGTTTTGTGATGTCTTGTGGATGGCTTCAAACATATCAAATGTTTTGAAATCATATATTGTGCTCTTAGAAGGAGGAAGCAGTACAGCACCAACACTGTTTATAGTGGGGATGGTGTGCTGCTGACCTCAACTTGGGACGTTGTGGAACACTGGACTAGCTCTACACCCTCAGCAGGGTCCTGGAGGGATCTGGGAGTTCTCCAACCAGTCTACGTGTGCCCAACCAGTCTACGTGTGCCCAACCAGTCTACGTGTGCCCAACCAGTCTACGTGTCCGAGGGACAAGTTCGACCGTGTCCCTCTGGGAGCACTGTGGGGGGTTCTCCGGGAGTACGGGGTACCAGGTGCTTTGATACGGGCTGTCAGGTCCCGGTATGACTGGTGTCAGAGTCTGGTAAGTCGGGCTCGTTTCCTATGTGAGTTGGACTCCGCCAGGGCTGCCCTTTGTCACCGGTTCTGTTCATTACTTACATGGACAGAATTTCTAGACGCAGCCGGGGTGTTGAGGGGATCCGTTTTGGTGGCCTTAGGATTGCATCTCTACTTTTTGCAGATGATGTGGTCCTGTTGGCTTCGTCGGGACGTGATCTGCAGCTTTCACGAGAGTTGTTCACAGTCAAGTGTGAAGTGGCCGGGATGAGGATCAGTGCCTCCAAATCCGAGGCCATGGTCTTTTGCTCGAAAAGGGTAGTGTGCCTTCTCAAGGGTTGGGGAGGATGTCCTTCCCCAAGTGGAAGAGTTCAAGTATCTCAGGATCTCGCTCACAAATGAGGGAAGAAGGGAGTGGGAGATCGACAGGCGGATTGGTGCAGCGTCCGCCGTGAAGCTGGCTCTGTACCGGTCCGTCGTGGTAAAGAGAGAGCTGAGCCAAAAAGCGAAGCTCTCGATTTACCAATTGATTTACATTCCCTCCCTCATCTGTGGTCATGAGCTTTGGGTGGGTCATGACCGAACGAATGAGATCGCGGATACAAGCGGCCGAAATGGGTTTTCTCCATAGGGTGTCTGTCGTCTCCCTTAGAGATAGGGTGAGAAGCTCAGTCATCCAGTTGGGACTCAGAGTAGAGCAGCTGCTCCTTCACGTCGAGAGGCTCGGGCATCTGGTCAGGATTCCTACTGGACGCCTCCCTGGGCATGATGGAGGGACTTTGTCTCTCAATTGGCCTGGGAAGAGCTGGAAGAAGTGGCTTCGGAGAGGGACGTGTGGGCCTCACTTCTGAAGCTGCTAGCCCCAGGGCCTGACCCCAGATAAAGCGGAAAAAAATGGATGGAAGATATCGTGGTCTTGATTTTTGTCACAAAAATCTGTCATTTTCACTTTGGTGTGTATAATTTATCTCCACCATAAATCCAGAGCAAAATTCCATAAAAACTAGGAAAAAGTAGAAATTTTCATCTAAACGTGCCATGTAAAAAAAAAAAAAAACTGCCTCTATGAGGTGGATTGCGTGTGTTTCTGCATATGTTACTTACATCTGAGCTTCCATTCCAGTCTGCTTCCTTGCATGTGTTTTAGCATCATTAGTGTGTTAGTTTTTCATTTGCTGAGTGAAAGAAGGGTTCCCCTGAGATTACCGTTCCTCTCTTCCTCATTGTTGTCTTCCTAAAGAGAAGAGCTGAAGAAAACATTTGTCTGGCGCTATGTTTTGCTGCAGAAACACAAGTCAACCATGTCACCTGCATGTAGCGCTTTGCTTTATGCATATTCATTTCAGTTCTTATTTCAGGATATAGGACATAGAGACTGAAAACATCTTCAGTTCCCCTCTTGAAGTTTACAGAAAATAGGAGAGATTTATTTTTGTTAGTGCATGAAAGATGGTTAGCGTTAAGTAGTTGCAAAAATATGTGAAAGAATCATTTTCTATTTTTCTTTCTTGGCACCCTGTTGTTGGGAATTGTGACCCAATATAGTATCACAGTTTAACTGAGAAATTATTGTTGCTCGAGAGAATGCAAAGACTTCTTGGAAGAGAATAATTAAATAGCTATTGTATAGTTTTTGTCTCCTTTGAGAATTTATAGATGGTTTAGTCACTTTTCTTTTGTTTTCAGGTAAATTTATTATTAAAACATGACTAAATCTATCCTGAAAACAAGTTTCCACATAAACATGCCTCTGTTTGTGTGGAACAGAGGCAGAAAACTCTGTAGTGGAAACACAACAGAGTTTTCCTGTCCTCCTGTTACCTCACCACCTCGTTTTTCATTCTTCTTTTCACTACTGGTTTGAAGGTTCTTATAGTTAAACTTTTGCCTTTATCTTCCTTTTTAACCACAACCAAACATGACTGTTGCAACGTACCTAATGGAAACAGAAGAACCTTACAGGTGCTTGAGAAATGGCACACACAGAAACCTTTGAATATGAATAACTATAGTGGATGTGTGTGTTGGTAGGAAAGAGTAAGCGAGGAAGTCAGGTTTCCTTCACAGTGTGTTTGATTTGTTTTGGTTTATAGCAGATGGGCCTACTGTGACCCAAAGGCAAATACATGCCACCCACTCACCCTTCTTAATGCAAGCAACTACACAGAGATGTATAAACATACAGCAGCTTCACATTTATTCAGCCATATCTTATAACCATCCTCATAAAATCCTAAAGCTCTGATTTATGCTGGATTTTCCTCGTTTTTCTTTAGTGTTCGCTTGAGTCTACAAAGTTACCACTGTAAGTGTCCAGCATTTATTTTACTGCATAATTATAAACATTCACTATACCAAATCCATTATTTTATTGCTGTTGTGTTTATTATTAGAGCTGAATCTACAATTTTTTTCTGTTTGCTTTTCAGCCTTAAAGTTGCTGATCACCGGTTGTTCACGATTAGATTAATTGTCACAGTCTCCATGCAAACTCTGGCTGACTTTGCAAATCATTGTTTCATTTAGATTACAGTTTTAGTTTCAGTACTGTGAAATAATGCACCTTTAATATTTTTAAATTAACATAATTTCTGCTGACATTGTTAGAATTAAAAACACTTTCATGTCCAAGAAATTTTATCTAAGAGGAACCTGGTTTTATGAACTATTTGCCAAAGTGACACATTGCCCTGTAGCACCTGCATAGCTGTTTAGCTTCATTTTTATAGGAGTTAGCTTTTTAATATACTAAAATCACTTAAGATAGCCATTTCTGTTTTGGAAGAATTGGTTTAGGAGGAAGGAGGAGATTAAGTTATCTATGATTCAAAAAGAAGACATTAGCTACAGTAGATGTTATAAGAAATGTCAACAATACATGTCAGTTCAATGTGGCAAAATTATGGAAACCTAAAAACCTCTTGCTTCAGTTAATGTAATTGGTTTTATCCACCGATTTTGTGACAATATCATTAAACTGTAATATCTAGTTTTCTCTTAGGAGATATGGTAAATAGTTGGATGGTCGACATGTTGATATATTTTAATAATTATGATAACATGGCAAAACAGGTCAACCAGAAGAAAACAAAAAACATGAGAGAGGAGAAGTTTTAAGTAAAGTCCAGAAGTCAACAAGTCGTGTGTTTGTGTGAACACCTATGAGAACTGGTAATGGCATTTAATCTTCCCTCTTTTTTCTTTCTCTTGTACCTCCAGTTTTGCAAAAACTTCTTTCTTTTTTCTTCTTTTGTTTTTGTCTTTACCTCCCGCTTCATGTGCCCTGCCCACACTCAGCAGTAAACCTGTGCTTATTAGAAAAAGGGAGAGAAAAAAGAGAATGATGGGAGGTGAAGGCAAAACGACGGAAAGAACAGAGTGTAAAGAAATACAAAGCAAATTTTGCTTGTCAGGATTTCTCTACTTCCGTGTGTGTATGCATGTGTGTGTGAGAAAGGGAGAGGAAGAGAGGTCTGATGGAAGAAAGGGAGATTTTTGCTTATCAGACAGGAAGTGGATCTCTTACAATAGCATTCTGACGTCTCCCTTCTCTAATTTGGAAAACTGTTTAGATCCCTCTTCCAGATATCACATGCACACACACACACGCGCACACACACTTTGCACGCAGGCACGTCACAGAGGTGCAAAAAAAGATACAGCTGCCGAATTGGAGACAGAACCGCTGACTGAGCCATCCACATTCACAGACTTAAGATAATTATGAATTCACACTAACCAAAAACGCACAGACACATACACACAGCTTGCACAAGCTTACATGAGACTTACATTACTTAGTCATATATTTGATATTCAGCTGATGTTTCAAATACAATTATATTCAGACATAACGTAGAGGCAGGAATGATAAACAGACAGAGAAAAAAGAAATTAGGTTTTTCAGTTGCAGAATAAAAGAATGAGATTAAAGGGGAAGACAAAAGTTTAGTAGAAACAGACGTGAGAGGGATCAACAGTATGGCTTGAAGAGGATCCTGGGGGGAGAAATATGACCAGGTTATCAATGAAAGATTGCATTAGATAGGTTTTATTTCCTATTACATCTCTCCAACTTAGATTTATTTTTTTTCTTAATTAATTAACACCCAATCCAACACATCCTCAGTTTTCTATCTTGTCCTGTATGCTGGCATGTCAAAAAAAGTGACCTAATTGGGCAAATAATTTGTATTGATGAATGACCACATTTGCAATTTTCTATCTGTAAGATTTTGTAAGTTGTCATCTCTAGTTACATGAAGGTAAACTCTTTGGATAACATCAGACTATAAGATATTACTTGGCCCTTGTTTGTGGATTTCTCAAACTAACTACCAGATCCATATGTTACGGTTTCGTGATATCCTCGTGTTGGACAGATCTAGTTTACTAGGCCTGGATTAGTCTGCAGATTGAATAGAAAATGTTTGAACTTGTCTCATTTAAGGAAGCGGGTTTCAAGGTTAATTCTGACACAATGTATAATGCACATTTATGCCTTTACAAATTCTGCAAGTCTTGTGGTAACTCATGTTCTACTATATTGAGTTGGTCTGCAATAGTTTTTTCCACCAACAAAAGACCATTTAATTCTGCTGAGACATTTTTGCTAAATGTCTCATTTAAAATAATTTACACAGCATGAGGAAAAGCAGGAGATTAAGAATAGCAAATTCTGAGTTGATTCAAAAGGTATTTTATATCCCAGACTGCATATGCCAGTTCTGATCAGAAAAAAACATGTTTTATTACCTCTGAACACTAATAAAGGACCACAACATATCAATCTTATCACAATTTACTTATACAATCTGTAATCAAACATCAATAACGATATCTTAGATTATTAGTAGCATTTCAAATCCCAAAGTTTAGCAGTGATTGAAGTAGTCCTATTTAATCTCCAGAAAAACACATTTTCTCTCTCTCAATTTCATAATAAATATACAAAATTGTCTCCATAATTTATCCTCTACAAAAACTCTACAAAAACTGTAAAATTATTCCTACAAGAATAAAATAAATCTACTAACCTAATCTTTTTCCGACGTCAGTAATGCAACGAACAAAAGTCAGAATCAACTGGAGCAATTTACCAACAGAAATCATATGAAGCTGGGATTCAACGGTGCTTCCTTTTACCCATGATAAAAGAGGGATCAGATTTTGTTATGTACCACAGCAGGGTCAACTATTGTCTGACTGATGAACAAACAGTCGGGCAATGCCTAAATCCCAGTTGGAGTTTACACACACACACGCGCACACACAATAAAATCCCATAGTGTGTGTGAACAAACAGAGGATGAAAGGCAAGACAGCGAGGGGAAGAGCACATATAAAGAGCTGCTGTTTTATTAATGAACCTGGAAACAGGCTTGGGATTCTCAGGATGAGTGTTTGTGAGTGTGTGCATGTGTGTGGGTCTCTGGCAATGCAGCCGCACAGCTTCAGAAATCAAGGTGGCTGCCTGGACAGTATCAGTACTTGCGCGCACACACACACGCATGCACATGCACACATGCACACATGCACACGTAAAGTCTCTAATAAATTCACCCTAATTCATTCTCTCTTTTCTCTGGGGAAGAGCCAGCAGTTTGCCTGATCCAAGGAAGCTTCACGTTACCTTTCCTAAATAATTGATGCTCTGTCTCTGAGTTGCACTCACTTGCTCCTCTTTTTGCTGTCTGTATATAGATATATATGTTTTTCTGTCTGGTTAATTTGTTTGTAGCTTATTTTTTTTATCCTTGTGCCTCTTTCATGTTTTGTCTGTTTCATTGTGTAATTGCATAACTCACAAATGTTCCCTACTGTAATTTTCTTTTGCCATTTTTATTGGAACTTGGAAGAATTTGAGTTGTTACAAACTCAAGAGTTTTGTAGCCTTTTTCCAAATGCTGATACCCATGTGTATCTCTTTGCATGATTGCATATTCCTGTGTGTGAAAATGAAAGGGGGTGAGGAGGTGGGAGAGGGACGTTTTGAGTCAAATTTTTTTTCAGGTCCAAATGTGCCCCTTAAGAATTCAAACCTATGAAAGTCTCTGCATTTTGATACACAGTGACCGTGAAAGTGAATTTTTATATTTGTAGAAGCAACTATAGTGTATATTGTGTATTATTGTACATGTGGGAGTGTGTGTGTGTATATATGTGCACAGACCTTCTTCCCCCACTCCCACAGGGACCTAACCCCACTAACCAGGGGTTAAGTGCTGCCTTTCCCTTCCTCTAACATTCATCTTGTCTTCTTCCTCTCAGATCTTAATGTTCCTTCTATTTATTCTTTTCAACACTTTCTTAAACCTATGCAACTGCATTCTCTTAAACTGCACTGGTTTAAGAAATATATATCTATGTCTGTATCGATCTATCCATATGTATAAAAAACCAAGTGTACTTTAAATGTTGAGTTTTTTCAATAGAAGTCATATTCTATGACTACTATGGAATATAATTCTAGAGGTCTATTCTATGACTTCTATTCTATGACTTCTATTCTATGACCATTTGTATCTTAAATGTAAAAATGGTCAAAATGTACATTTAACCATTTAGCTTGCATGTTTTATGAGATCCATCACAAAAACCTGCACATGGCTTAAGTGTGAAAAATGTCATCATAAACGAATGACAGATATAGAAAAGCATAAACATTATAACGTACAAAAAATACTATGTACTTCAATATATATAGATGTTTAAAACAAAGCATTAAAGTATTAATATGAAGCATAAGTTCATGTTTTGTGTGTGTGTTTGTGTGTGTGTGTGTGTGTGTGTGTGTGTGTGTGTGTGTGTGTGTGTGTGTGGGTGTGTGTGGTGTGTGTGTGTGTGTGTGTGTGTGTGTGTGTGTGTGTGTGTGTGTGTGTGTGTGTGTGTGTGTGAGAGAGAGAGAGAGAAGAGCATGTTTATGCTGATTGGTACTTTGCAGAGAGACTGTCAAGAGTCAAGAGTCCCTAATCCTTGCCATCAGAGACTTCTCAGGACACACACACATGCATGCACTAACAAATTCACACACATTCTTATCAGGTTGCCCAGTGAACCATTATGGTGTGTTGTGTACGAGTGTGTGTGTGCCCTGATGAGGGGATACCAGTCTTCCCATGACAGAAGTAATCCTGTTCAGTGGAAGCTCTGGATATTCCAACTGGTGTATGTGTGTGTTGATGGGTTTCTCGGTGTGTATCCCCATACAGCAAGTCATAGAGCCCAAATCCACTGCCTGTTTGCCTCCCTGCCAGTCTAGCCAGATCCTACTCTCTGTCTGCACTGTTGCAAGATGTTGTTTTCTAAAATAGTACTGGTACTAGTGTTGATCTTAAACAACCACTCAATAAATATTCATTTAATCAAAACGAAGTGCAGTTCTTACATTATAATTTGTGAAGCATTTATTTAAACTAAAGTTTAAAAAAAAGCACATGGCAACTTATTGCCACCACGTCACCCTAATCCACCCCTGTAAAAAAAAAATCTCGGCTTGGTTTGTTTATGTGTCCAGGTTTGCAGATAACTTTTCCTGTCAGTGTTAATGCTATGAGAGAATCACATAGCATTATGTCATATATGTGCCAATGCTATAGAATCAGTTCCAGTGTTACTCAAGTGTCACAACATATTTAATCTCGTACTAGATTATGCAGACAATCTGAAGAGTCACTCACACAGGGATGCTGAAGGGTCAGCATAGCTCTGTCTGACACACTGTGACGTACTTTCCCATTTGTTCAGCTAATAAGTATTTGATCATTTGGAGGCTCTCTGAAGGATTGTACTGAACTTGTTTCATTGAGCACTATTAGAGACTGAGAGCACTAAAAATCACATCTTTAAATTCTGATTGTGTTCTTGATAATTATTCTGTATGACATTTAATTGACTAATTATAATTATTGTATAACTTTTACAGCCTCTTGGCCAAGACTCACTTAAAAACAGGTTTTTAATATCAGTGGGACTTTTCCTGGTGAGATAAAGGCTAAACAAAATGAATGTGAAGTGTTTTAGTTCAAAGTTGTGTCTCATGCTCTAAAGTCTATAATGATGTTGGACCAAATAAACTAAGTTAAAGCAAGGAAGACAAGCTGATTCCTAAAAAACAACAGCAACAACTAATTCTTCCATTTTTATGCAAACTAAACAACAAAAACCATGCAATTTTATGATGTATTCTCTACACACATAAGTTGTGGAACAGCTTTAATTTAATGTGGCAGTAATGCTTTTCATTTTCCTAAAAGATATGACATTTACCTGCCTCAACATCACTGAAAAGGACATCAAACTATAAATTGAAACTGTAAAAAAAAACATAGCAATTAAAAATTACCATAAGAGTCTGTGCCGCTTGCATAATTTAATTGTTTCAGTTAGTTTCTCGTGGAACCGTGCATGTTTAGCTGTGGACTGGTGTGTTTTGGGAGCATCACAGTGTCTTGTTTTCTGAACATCAGCAGGAGGCTAATGGAAGGGTTTTGTTGGTTTAAAAGAATTACCAGCCTCCTTTGCCAAAATCAACTCATAATCTGCTTTACTGGCACCAACTCACTCACGCTCACACCACTGACGATATCTAACAACACAAAGCACACACTAAAACGCAGATCAGCCGTACAGCACAACAAGATGCAAACTCTCTTGTGAAAATGGACTTGATGAATGGAGGGGTTGACGAAAGGAGAGAAAACCACAGTAAGACAATAAGTGAGCAGTAAAAAGGGAGAGCGGTAAGAGGTGAAACAACAGAGAGACAGGAGGACAACAACTGAAGATTGAGGATGAGACACATGGAGCGACAGCAATAGATGACGTGCTGCAGGGTTATCAGTGATTAACAGTTCCGCCCTATAGAACGTTGTGTTGGACATCAAAGAAAGAGACGTTTTGTTTACAGGCCCCGAGTGTAACCTTGTTAGGAATGGGATGATAATTCACATGTACACATAAATGGCTTAGGTTTTCCTGTGAGAGAGAGGAGGAGCCATCCCGAGGTAGACAGCAGCAGTATGAGGGGAACAGTAATTTAAACTGCATTGATGAAACAAGAGAGGAAAATGGCAAAAGCAAAGAGATAATCCCGTCAAAAAAGAAAAACCAAATCATTTTAATAGAGTTATGTTATGAGATGCCTGGATTATTTACTGAATATTTGCTGATAGTCAATTTCTTGTTAATAGATCAAACTGTTCGTACTAACTTAAAAATGTTCTAAAATTGTTGCAGTCTCTGTATTTTCTGTACTTGGGGCCCAGTAATGAAATGCATGTTGGCCTGTATCTTCTGACATCAGGTCAGGTTAGTCAACCACTTTTCACTGAGGTCAAACATTGTATCAAATGTACCTATCAGGTATCCAATGTTCCAGTTTACATTGAAATTTTCACATAATACCATTTCTTTCGAAGTCTATGAAATGTTCTCTCGATACTTTCAGAGATAATTATTAAAAACAGATTATTTTGGTTCTCTTGATGAATATATATTTTGCTGTTTGATCAAATATACATACCTGCTTGTCCTTGCAGGGTCACATGGGGGTCAGGTACCGATCTCACTAAACCATACGAAAATAATTCATAATCCTCATAAACTAAGAATAATTAAACCTGGCACTTGATTGTCTGTTTATGTATTGATTATTGACTTACCTTTTTGACTAATATATGACTAATACAACATTGAAAAATGGTCCATGTTTGACCTTCTGATATAATTTGCCATTTATTGCCCCAAAATTCATCAGGTAGTTTATAAACATGTAATGATAGTATCATCCATTACAGGGTACAACATTTGTAGTTAATTATGGGCAAGAAGTGTGTTTTCTACATGTTATTTCTTTGTTTCACGGGTAAACAACCTGGGCTGCTTGTTGTTAAATGTTCAGTCTTCGTCTCATTTGACCAAGGCAGTTCTGGCTACAGTCTCAATGCAGCAAATTCAGCAAATTTAGCTTTTGTGAGCAAAGACATTTTTCTCAGGCATCATTTCCAAACAACTGTTGCTATGCAATGATTGTGATTTACATTTGTGAAACTAAGAGGTCATTTGTTGCTGCAGTTCTTCAACAGTGAGATTTGGAGATTATTTTTGTTTTATCTCTCTTTAAATACTCCTTTTTTTTTATCAGGGATGTAAAGACAAGCATAGTACTTTTTCCAGGTTTCTTGCAAGTAACTAAAAGAAAGGGGTGTTTGTGTTTGGTCATAACTCAAAAATCTGATGAGTTTAAAAGAAATGTCAACTTTAAATTTTTTGATTGCGTTTATTTGAATTGTTTCTTAGCATGAGATCATATCAAAATGCATAATCTGGATTTTTTTTCCAAGAAAATCAGCAAGAAATCAGACCACTAAATTGATTTTAAATTCATTTACTCAAGGTCTACTGATGCATCTTTACTCAGGATATTAATAAATGTGCCCAGTATTATAAACAAATATACTCGCAGAACTAAATGTTCCATCAAAGTACAAAAGAGTAGAAGAAGCAAGACAGAAAAAGAAATGGGAAGAGGTCTGAGATCTAAAGAGGGGAGAAGAGAGCAGAACAATGACTTTAAGTCTTGACAAACACTTAACGGAGGCCTTTAGACTAACACTTTGGAGAAGACATGTCTGCCTGCATACCAATAGAAAATACTGTCATTCTCTATCTAAGTCAGAGCCTTTTGATGTTGTGTTCACACAGACAGAGAAAAGGAAGATGAAGGAGGGAATAGAAGTAGAGAGAGTGGGACAAAAGGAGTTACGAAAACATGAACTTTAAACAAAAAGGCTATAGTGTAAAGAATGGGAGGAAAAAGGAAATTTAGAAAAAAAGAGCTGAACCCTTAATTTCTTCTGCAAGATGTCGCTCTTTATTTCATACATTCTTTGTGCTTTACTTTTTCCGTTTGCTGTATCTTTTCATGTCTCCAACAATATATGAATTACCACAGTCATAGTAATTATCAAGAGGAAAGAATAAAGAAAGTAGAGAACATAGGAAGGGGAGGACAGACAGTAGAGGTCAGGTGGTATGAAAAATAAAATAAATAGAAACATTGGATGGAAAAGGATAAGATGTATCATCCCAAATTTCATAGAACAGTGATGTAAGAAAGTCAAAAACTGGGCATGCTGAAGAAAACCGTAAACAATAGAAACGGGGAGCAAACATATCAAGCAAAGAGTTTATGCAAATGGGTCTAATTTGTTGGCAGAGGAACTAGTCAGCAAAGATGAATTGAAATAAATTGGGAAAATTACAGAAAATGGATTCGTGTGAAAACAACAATCCCTAAAAGCAGACTAGCATTTCATGATGACTGAAGAATGGATTTGTTAGCCACAATAGTGTCTGTAACCAAGCTTTGTGTGACCAAGCTGGTGACCAGTATGAGGAGGACCTGTCACACTGTTGTGTATTAGCACAGTTCATCAATGCATGACAGACTTCCCACCTTTAAGTGACTAGACATTTAAATTTTCACTGTCATGTTTCTTCAAGCTTCAACCCATCCATCAATCCACCCATTGTCTTTACTTGCTTGTCTTTGTACAGTTCTGGGTCTGGACAGGTTTCTGTCTGATATAAGGCAACACAAAGACAAACAGGACAAATAACTAAGACTTCAATCATCCAGTGCAGTTATAACACCAAACAAGAAGAGCCAATAGGAGAAGAGACTGCATTGTAAAGATGAACAAGAAGCATGGTTGCAACAAAAACATAACTGACCAAACACAAATGGCTCTATTATTTTATTTGTACCGTTAGAATTTGTGTATTTCATTTCATTTTAATTATTTAAACTTTCATATGAATGCCCAAATGGTACACACATTACCTTCCAAGGTGTACAAGCAATGGCAGGAGCAAACAGACAAATGCGCCCAATGCACTTTTAAATGCAACACACATACACTCTCCTCTGCTTGTTGATAAGTGTGTTAGGAGGCAGGGAGAAATTATTAATTATCAGGCTAATGGGCACCAGGCTGAGTTCTGCTTCATTAGGCTCTAACTGTTTGTGAGAATCCTTGTTTGTGTGCTGCTTGTGTATCAGAGGACTGTGGGACCTCTGAGTGACACACAAACAATACAGGGGGTGGGTGTTGGGGTAAGAGTTAGTTAGCAGCACACATGCACTTATGCAAACACAGACATGCATGAAGATGGCAAACTGTCTTTACTGCAAGAACCATGTGGTAAACGGTCAACAGAGCTGTTTCAGCATATTGTTGCAGCCCTTTTGGTGAATATAAGACAAAAACATGCACAATGTCCTGTTGTTGACACATCAATGCTAGTGTTAAAATTAAGTTAAGAGCCACAGTTTCAAAAATATATATATAAACGCATGACGTTGAAATGTGAAGCAAATCTTACTTACCACAGTGTGTGTTTCCTTGTACACTTTTAGCATTGTGTTCTCACTCTGTGTTGAATGGCTTTGCAGTTTGCTCTCATTCTGTTGCTCGGAGGGTTGCGCTGGCTACAGTATGATAAGTAAAACCAGCAGTGACTTTAATCTGTCTGACTCCCACTTGAAAAGACAGATAAGGAGGGGGAAGTAACGCAGAGGGAGGTTGAGACAATAAGGGAAGTCGAGGGGGAAAAAAAGTGACATTGTTTTAATTATTTGCATTTGATAGAATTCCAAAGTAATTTTAACAAACATTTCGGTGAACATTTTGAAGGCACTGTGACACTCAACTTTCCATTTTCTCAATTTTGTGCTACTTGGATTACATCAGGTGTTTTCCATCACATGCTCTCTGGAGTTGTCTTCTGAAAAACAAACGCCTCTTTTGAGAATGAAGCTGATTCTGAAGGTTCCCGTGAACATGTGCGATTTTCTAAAAATAGCCCCAATAGTAACATAAGCAGGGGCACAGGCTCAGTGGTTTTTCCCATTGATTAGATGACCAGCTAATGCACAATCATCCCAACCATTCATGCACACGAGGACACATACACACAAATTACTACTCTGAACTAATGAGTTGATCAAGACCGCCCCAGGAGCAACCAAACGCTTCTTTGCTCCAAAGAGGGCTGCTGGTTAAGGGAAAGACAAGAAGACAATGAAATAGAGGTAAAAACAAACAAAGAAGTAGTTGAGTACAAAAATTACACTTAAAAAATTAGATGGAAAGACTAAAATATTGCAGTGGCATACCGAGCAGTGTATGATTGAAAAATATCGGAAAAGAAAGTCAATATTTCTATAACCCATAATATTATAGGGCCATGTGAAAAACAGATGCAATTCCACTTAAATTTTTGTGTAAATGCACCTGTATGTGGTTAAGATGTCCCTGAGGGGTGTCTCCTTGCTGTCGATATGTGTATCCCCATGTCTGGGTGTACGTGTGTGCTAGAATTACCCTGAATGCTTTAGCGATTGACTGCCTGGCTAATGGCAGTCTCTGTTTTCCTCTGATGGTCATTGACTAGGCCCCCTCATCAATACCTGTTTTTACAGCTATTCTAGAGGTGTGTGTGCGTGCGCATGTGTGTGTATGTGTTTATGCAGTCGTGATTGTATGATGTGGCTGTGTATGCTACCTGTGAAACGCGTTCTCTCAACATTTTTCTTGAAGTGTTGTTTTATACATATTTTCAGGACATTAGCATAACATTTTATTGCACCATATTTGGGGACTTTTTTGTCAATGAGAGAATTCAGTTTTTTGCAAAAAAAAAAAAAAAAAAAGTTCTAAGCTCTTTATGCTTTTTTTTATTTTTATATTTGTCAGCCTATAATAATTTTTTTTAGTCACATTTTATTCTTGTATATTTTTTAGCCTGGATGTAGAAAAATCTCAAACTAAAGACATGGGGAAAAGGAAAAGAAAAAAGAAGAAACATATTCACATACTAGATATCAAAATGTATTTTCACATCATCATCCAGATCATCTCAAAGTTGGACAAGGTGTTTGCTTCGGTGTTGCAACATAATCAGACCCAAGGTGATTTCTAATAATGAATATATTTCTTCTTTACAGTTTCCATTTTAAAACAAAAACATTACTTCATTGGCTTTAAAATTAAGTCTGCCTTCGGTTCACTTTTAGATTTTATTTTCTACTTCCTTCTTTTTTGTCTTCTTCCTCTTTCTGCCACTCTCACTTGAGTTTGGGAAGGACTTTGTCCCACAGACACAGAGCGAGACTATCACCACTTCACCCAGGAGACCACTCATCTCTCACTTCTCCAACCTCCCTTCCTCCTTCTATGCATCCAGCTACCCATCCATCGATTGCCACTATTCTTGGACTTCTGTTATCCCTCTTCTGGTCAGGCTCGGGTTTCCCTTTCCACCACTCAGCTGTGTGTGAGAGCTAACCTCCATATATCTTTGCCTGTCACATTTGATTAAAATCAAATCTGCTCCAGAATAATTTATTTTTTCATGCCATAAAATAAAACCTTTAAAAAAGCGGATAACTTTTTATCTTGTTGAAACACCAAATGCACAATTAACTAAACTCACATAGGAAATTGTTATTATTAAGTGAGTGACTAATGGCAGCAGTTCTATTTCTGCCTAGTCACTAATAAATGGCTTAATTGGCCCGGCCTTTGACCATCTGTGCGAAAGAAGCAGATTGACCAGCAGCCTGATAAGTCTGGCAGGAGGCTAATTCATTCATTTATTAGATTAAATTAATTTATGGTCTAGTTTTCTGAGCAGCATATTTTTCAATTACATATACATCTTTAAAATAGGGCAAAAAGGATTAAAAACCTTAATGGCTGCCTTTTCATTTTCTTAATTTGGATAATGCCTGATGCCACAAAATCATAATCTGTTTCATTGATCAAAATATTTCCCTCTGTCCTACAATATGTTGTTTTAACAGACCTAATAAATATTTTTTCTCTTTTTCTGGTCGCAGGAGTTACACAAACACCGTGCGGCTGAACAGACGTGGAATGTGGCTGTATGTGTATGAACAGTAAGTGTCGCTTTGAAGATCTAAGTTCCTGGTTCTAACTTTATGTCCTAAAGACACAAAATATTGTTATTTAGAAATGTAAACATTTTACACAACTAAAATAACCTTCCCCTAAAAACAGTAAAATTTGAAACCATAACCCAGAGCTCAAGAAAAAGTGAGGGGACATTTGATGTCTCTGCAGCAGATAAAAATTAAATTAAATATTAATATTGAATACTGATATTTGCCCAATATTTTTAAGTATTTGTCCTATATAAAAATGGATACTCTTATGCAACTTCTAACAAGTTGAGCCCCCTTTTTAATATTACAAACAGAAACTTTACTGTAGTATTTAAATTGTAATTGCAAGATGGTGTATAGCAGATTTTAAGACGGTCATCATTGTTATTTACCCAAACCTGCAGGCTTAAATGAAGCCTGCAGGTTTCCATTTGTCTGGTTAAACAAATGGAGCGCCACCCTGGACATTAAACAGCTTCTTTACAAGCCAAAAACTATAGTAAAAAAAAACAACAATGCATGCTAAAGTCTATTTGGAAAACCCAATACCCACAGATTTACCAGACATCTTTTTAAATAAATTCACTCCATTATGGTATTAAAAGTGCATGAAAACTATTTACCAAATAGTAAATAGCTGAGACTTGGGGACTTTTCAATGTGAGGCAATGGTGCTTACAACTCCCCCATTATGATACTTTGACCTCTGAGAATAAGTGTTCCATTAAGTGTAAGTTTTATTTGCTAATAGATGAAGAAAAAATAGTTAAAAGGGAAATTTGTTGTGATTAATGTGCTAAAATATGCTTTACTCTATGATTCTGGGACAAATATGCCATCATTTAACAACTATGAAGTAAAACCTAAAAAAAGGACATTAATGTTTTAATATTCTGTGTCATTGGATGAAGTCCTCTGTGCCTGTATTAATGTTCATGTCTTTATTCGAGCACTAGATTGAATGCACTTCCACATACCTCTATGGAAATGAAGTCACACACACACACACATGCGCACACACGCACACACACACCCGCACGCGCGCACACACACACAGACATAGTGGGACAATCAGGTCATTCCAAGGTAAAAGGACTTAGATATAGTGAAATATTCATACTTTAAGGGTACTCTGTGTGTGCGTACTTGCAATGCGAGTTGGTGTGACTGTATGTGTGTCGAGCTCATGACTGCTACAAGCAGTTCTCTTTAATTGAGGTCCTGACGCCTCAAGCAAAAGGAGAAGGATAGAACCTGCACTGTGGTAGGTCCGTGTGCGCCACACGCAAATGTTAAACTAACACAACAATACTGACCTGAAAAAACGTGCTAATCAAATCAGGATATCAGTGGTGACTTTAGAAGTGGTTGGGGGGTTCTGCCGTTTATTAGTGGTGTATAAATATTGCACATTATTTGTATTTCACATTTATGACCCTTATGGGGTTTTTCCAAAAGGTTTCATTGGCTATGCAAAGCAGTTTGAAACTTATGTCCTTCATCTCAAATTTTTAGGCTTTGTGTTTGCTTGTGTGTGCGGGTGTGTGTGTGTGTGTGTGTGTGTGTGTGTGTGTGTGTGTGTGTGTGTGTGTGTGTGTGTGTGTGCGTGGTGTGTGTGTGTGTGCGTGTGTGTGGGGGGGTGTGTGTGTGTGTGTGTGTGTGTGTGTAAATGGGTAAGTGTGTATCTGACTTATTTTTGCAAAAAAAGTTTCTTTGTGGTTAACATTTTATGGCTGGCCGATCAAGTTTGTCTGCACTCCTGTTCCCATTTCCTGCAGTACATTATGTAGTAAAAATACATGAATAAGTTGAAATCATATTGTTTATTATGCCGTGTGTGTTGTCACATTGAAAACCATGTCTTACGAAGAAAAACTTTCTGTATTTTTTACAGCAGGAAGTCCTGCAAATGTCAGTAAAATGGCACAACCCCACTTTGTACAATGTGTGTATACTGATGAGATCAGGAGGTAAAATGTGCTCATTGTGTTCTACTGTGTCAGGACCAGCTATGTTTCTTTAGCTTTGGTGTCACTGTCTCGTTTCATTTATTTTTTCTACACTTAGATGAAACACTCAGACACTCAGTCTGAGTGTCCTCAACTGCTCAAAGTTTTAGTAGCTGAAATAATCAGAAAATAGGTCAGGGTGACTTTTTTTTAGCATCCTGAGATGAGTGAATCTTCGTGATTCCAGACCTAGCATCAGCAAAGGGTGTACTTTTGGATCATTGCTGCAGAGTAGAACTTTTGCTGACATTGTTTTAGTAATGCGTGTGTTTAGTGTTTATCAAACTCAGACTCATGCTGCAGAAATGTTCAAAATGTCCAAAGAAACCAGTGGTGCATGGTTTACGGGGTGTTTGCAAAATTGCCAAATGAGTGAGAAGTGAGGTGATGTTTAAAGCTCTGTATTTTTGGTGCAGTGGTGCACCAAAAGCCTGCGACCCACATTCAGAGGCCATAGTCCTCGAATATGGATTCAAGTCCTTACTCACTGGCCTTTACTTCATGTCATTCCCTGTCTTATAATAAATAAGAAATAGTAAATTTCTTCTAAAAATGCAAAGCATGCAGTAAAGTGGCATCTTTAAAACAAAAGCTCTTGATTTATGAAATGTCACCTCAGTTTCTTTCTCTGCTTAAATCTCTTCATCTTGTCTGCTGCATGTTGTTTGGGAAAGATTGTCAACAAGAAGAGAGGTTCTCTTTGTAAAATGAGAAAAGTGGAAGGTGTAGGGATATCCCAGTCTCATATCAAGTATCTGATCAGCGTCTCAATCAAGGCATTTTTGATTGAGGATATCGGAGCCACTGATTACACCTCAGCTCCATTTCCAGCCGTGCCGTAATGTCTGTAATGTGAGCATCTTGGGAGGGAGTCGCGGTAAAGCTTCATTGAAGACAATCATGCAGAATAACCATCCAGTGAAACACTTCATCCTAAGATGAATTCTTTCGGGCTAATTCTCAGAAACAACAAACACGCTTTAAATGAGTCCTTTTTGAAGGAGAGAAATGGGTAAAATTACTCTAGTGAGTGATTGAATTAGTTACGCTGCGCTCATCCACAAGGCACCCTAAGTTGCAGATGTTTTGACAGAACTTTATGACGAGCTGCTAAGCTAATCCACTCATTTGAATCAACTCTGTTGAACATTCATATTGTGTGTGTAAAGCATTGAAGACGATGTGCCAAAAAACCCAGTTGAATGAAACAAATATTTATGTGTGGTTAACACTTTGCAGTCACAGTAATCCTAAACTCTTGTTATTTACTAATTATTGCTCAGTTTCATCACAGTATTTTTCTCTGAAATGTAAAATCGATTATTGAATCAATGAAACTTTATAGAGCACTTTTTATGTGGTCAGGTGTTGTACAAAATGCTGTTCATAGTTTGAAAACAAAAGGTCAGAAATTCAGTCTCAAGAGAAACAGATACACCAAAGTAAAACCCATCATAGTAAAAATACAAAATTAGACAAAAGATCAAATCTAAAGTAGCTTTAGTGGAGCTGTAGTCCCATTAGAAACAGTTGAAGATGTGACATTTTAAAATAGTTAACTACAGTCTCTTCACTGATGAGAGTATGGCAATGTTCTTCAACTTATTATATACATTTTTGTACTGTCAATAAATTTAGATCAAATCTAGTCCACAGAGATGTCTAGAAGGCAAAAATAAATATTAATATTTACTTCACACATGTTTGAGGTTAATATCTTTCCTCTGTATGAAAGTATTACCAATTAAGTTGCTGTTTTGGCAGAGCGGCATAAAAATTAAGAGACATTTTGGTGCTCAGCTCTCAGCAACTGAATACAAGAAGATTTGAGGGAGAAGCAGTACGTTTCCCTCCCTCCCTACGTTCCACCCACCTTCTTCTAATCTTCTAAAAGCACTTAGGAGATTGGCGCTCTCCGCCTGCCTCTGCCTGCTCATCTACCCTGTTGGTCGCCACAGCAGCTGATTGGAGGAGTTGTGGTTCCTAATTGGATCATGAGGGTGTGAGGCAGGCGACAGCAACCACATTATGGGAAGCTGACTTTGTGCAGAGTAACCCTGCCAGGATGACCCTTTCCATGAGTATGCAGGTGTGTGTGTGTGTTCATCCTGGTTGACCCCAATGTGACTAAGAGCCTCCGTTTATCAAGGTATGCTGGCTGAGGCTGCGGTAGAGGATAGATTGATGAACAACAGAATAGAAAAACAGAGGTGAGTAAAAAGATGAGAAAACTAAGCAAAAAATGAAATGAGAAAAGGAAATTAGCTAGGGAGGTGAGTAGAGAATCAGAGCAGCTGAGCAGCTGAGCTTTGATTTTCCTTTTTTTTCTTCTTTTTTTTTTTTTTTTACAAACTTTTAACTTCCTTTGTAACCGCAGGGGGTATGGTAGGATTGATGACATGATGCAGTGAATTAATCCTCCTGAATCTTGTGTTTGTGCATTGTGTGTGTGTGTGTGTGTGTGTGAGAGAGTGTGGGTATCTTTCACTTTGGTGCAAAGTGACTGTGTTGTCCGTTACGGTGTAAACTGATAGCGTCACTGCTCTTTGCCGCATTATGTGGACCGTGGATCTGTACATTCAGTTTCCTTACTGCAATCTATATCACACCATCATGAACACCTGATCCCACTGAACTAGCGGGCACAACAGCAAGGACTATTTCTAATCATTTTGACTCGAAACCTTGATGTTATCCCACATGCATGCATTGTATTCTGTTTGTAAGACAGGAAAGTAAGGATATACATGTGCTTTAGGTAGCTTACAAAAATCATAAAGTAGTTTGAGTGATCAGTTATTATGGTGGCAAAGGGAGAAGTGTCATTGATTTATCATGTATTATTTTTTTATTAATATAACTGGGTCACAAAATAACTGGGGATTTTAAAAAATGTAAAGCAGACTTTATTCTTAGTTTGTGGCTTAAGATGATCAGACTAAATTTTTTAAACAATATTGAGAATACACAAGTTTGAGCATTGTCTTTCTCACCCAATGAAGAGTCACTGGATGTTAATTTTGAGTTTGATAGCTTTGACATCATTACCTTGGAAAAGTTTTACCTTGAACTTTTCACATTTTGGCATGTGAAACTTTGATGTTTCTCTGGACTTTTATATAGCAGACCAAAGTAAAGTAGAGCATAACTGAGGTGGAACTAAAAGAATATGTGATTTTCAACATATTAGTAGAAGAAAAAAAATCAGTGTGATATGAATATTTATTTATCCCCCTTTTATCATGATCCTCTAATCCAATGCAACAAAAAATTCCTTCAGAAGTCACCTAATTGGTAAACACAGACCATCTATTACGCAATATAATCTCAGCACAAACACAGCTGTTCTGTGAACGCCTCAGAGCTTTAAAGGAAAAAACAGTCCACTAACGGCACTACAAAGACCATGAAACACAACAGCTAGGACAGGGATGCACCAAACGCACTCCAAAGTTCAGACAGCTCAACTAGTATTATTCAATCTCACATTTGGAAATGTAAAGAGGAGGACACAACCTCCACCGACAGACCCGGTAAGGTGAACATTAATGAGTGGAGCAGGCAAGAGACTCATGGCGACTCAGAAAGAACTGCAGAGATCCACAAGTGGAGCATCTGTTGACAGGGCAGCAATTACTAATGTAGTATTCAACTCTTGCTGTTCTTAAGCACTATGAGCCTGATCTTTAAAAGATTCTGGTGACGCATGGTGTTGGCAGCATTACCTAAATCTTATGTAAATCCATAGTTTCCTGTCTTTTCTTCAGCAAATTTGGAGGAGGTGAATACAAATGCACATTGTCAAAAATATTGACCACACATCTTTTTACTTCTACTTCACAATTATGTACTTTTTGTTGCTGTGTTCCATCAAATACCAAAGTGTTTGTGCGAAACAGAACAAAACCCTGAAAGGGGAGTGAAGCTTGAAAAAATTGTGTGCATTTGGCCTTGTATTTGGTACATGCAAGGCCTAGTTTTCTAACAGATGTTACGTTGTGTAGACCTACTGCACTCTCTTGGGCCCAAAGCAGTGCTGAGAGCACACAACTCCAGTTAGCGACAATGGGCATGTAATGTTTAGGTTTAGGCTAAGTGATAGGGCTAGGCTTCAGAAATGAATGAAAAATGAATAGAAGTCAATACAAAGTCCCTGTGAAGATATAAAGACATACTGTGTGTGGGTGTGTGTGTGTGTGTGTGCATGCGTGGGCGTGTGTGTATGCAGTGTGTCAAGTGCGACAGTACAGCAGGGGCGTCTGATCCCTCCACCTTTTAAGAACATCAGAGGGTGTGAAAAGCACTGATTGCCCTAACCGCTCTCATTGGGACTCAAACCCCCGGCTTAGTTGTGCTTCAGCGAGTTTGAAGAGACAAGACAGAGCGAGCGAGATGTGTGCACTCGTGAGTGAGAGAGTGAAGATGAGGTAGAGGGAAACGAGAGAGACAGCGGGACAGAAGAAAGAGGTTTGGAAGGAATTAGTCATGAGAAGTAGAGGAGGCACAGACAGGAAATCAAAGTTAGCACAGGAAGCACGGAGTAAACTAACAAACCGGAGTAAGACGAGTCTGACGAAGATGGAAACAACAGAAGGCCGATGACCAGGACAGAGATGAGATGGAATTAGTGAACAAAGTGAAGGCAAAATTGTGAGAGGGAGGATTAGGAAACAAAAGCTTTGTTATATTTGTTATTTAAGATTCATTTTTAGATAATAACAATGTTCAAGTTAAAAAGACACCAAAAATCTGGACCAACCTATAAATGTTTTTTTAGAGGAACCCCAAATAAATTATTCTTCATATGCGCTCACTTCTAAATAATAGTTATTAAAATAAAAACATTTTCACTGCTGTACTTTTCCGGTGTAGTACAAAGGACTGTTTGTTCCCATGAAACAATACAATACTGATAATTTATTAACTTCGTTGAAAGAATACTTCTTTAGAAATGTGAACTGTGGACACTGACAACAGATTGTTTAACCCTCAGTGTGCCAAGAGAAGCGGCTTTGTCATTGTTCGCTGTTGCTCGATTTACTGTACTTGATTTACTGACGTACTAAGAACACAATATAAATGTTAATTAAAATCCATTGAAATTAGCACATACAGTCCCAATCCTAATAAATTCAGAATTTTCTTAACAACTGAAGGTAATACTCGATTGTGTTAAAAATACATACACAATACAGAATGGACTGAAAAAAAAAAGGATTCCTTTAAGACATTTTTTACTAAACCATACTTTGGGACTTAAACCAATTTAACACACTAACAACTTCCATTGTATGAATTTCAAGATGTTTCACAATGGCCTTAAATAATAACCCTAACTAAAACAAGATGCTTGACACTAAACCTAATGGAAAAAGGAGAAAGTCACTCACACACTCACACACTACACACATTAGGGTGGGGGTCAGGTGTGGGGTTAGGCTGTGAGGGTCTCTAATAGGCTCCCTTGACACATGAGGTGTCAACAGTGGAGACAGAGATGTCAACACACTCACATGTGGAAATGCTAAAAAAACCAACACTCAGCTAGACACGCCCAAGTGTCCAGATCTAATTCACTCGGTAAAGATGTTGGACAAATAACTAAAAATGAATAGTGCTCACATTTAAATACTTAACTAATATTAGTTAAGTATTGTTTCACAGTTTTGTTCTAGTTTGAACAGTTTCACACTTGCCTTGACTCTTTTTCCTCTCCTATCTACAACAGGACAGATTATCTCTTTCATAATGCACCACACATATTTTGTTATCTTTTCTTGTTTATCTTCCGCCTTCTTGGGTTTGATCATTCCTCATAAGAACCATGTTTCCTCTTTGTGTGGCATATAACATGTGAAATGATATGTCCAGTGTGTGTGCTAGTTGGCCAGCATATGTTTGAGTGAGTGCATTTGTGCGTGTGTCGTTATGGATTGCCACATTGTGGACCTGACAGGATCATAATTACAAGCAGTGATGAAATCTACCAAGTGTTTTCTCCCTGCATGGCTGCGTGTGTGTGTGCGTGTGTGTGTAATATTTGTCATCCATGGCAGCACGCTCCCTGTTAGCACACAGTAACCATGATCACATTTCCATCTTCCCACTAATAGGACCATAAGGATAGATAGATAGATAGATAGATAGATAGATAGATAGATAGATAGATAGATAGATAGATAGATAGATAGATAGATAGATAGATAGATAGATAGATAGATAGATAGATAGATAGATAGATAGATAGATAGATAGATAGATAGATAGATAGATAGATAGATAGATAGATAGATAGATAGATAGATAGATCAACTGCTACTGCACTTATTTAGTGTCACGTATCGCAGTGAGTGTCACACTTTGACTCATTCAGCACATAAAGGCCTATTCCCTTCTTTCTTTGGCCTGTGATCCAGCCGTACCTGCTATAGTATAGTGAAATCACAGGAAGGGGAAACGGTCTGGAGGTGTCGAGGAAGAAGAAGATGAAGGAAAGATGAGAGGAGTCAAGAGAGAGTGAGCAAGAGAGGGAGAGAGATGGGAGGCGCTCAATTTGCCATCACGGGTGCAACGGGGCAGAAAGTATCTAAGAAAGTGGATGAGTATCCTTGTGTTTGTGTGCATGCATTGGAGAGAGAGAGAGAGAAACAAAAAGAGAGAGCAAACGTTTGTGTGTGTGCGTGTGTGTCCAACAAGGGAGAAAAGACAACTCATTTGAATGTCAGATACAGAGAAGCGTGGCTTGCAGGGCAGGAGGAATGAGGCGAGGAGGGATGAGAAGAATGAATATGGATTACTGGGATGAAGATTCTATTATTTTCTGCCCGTCTCTCTGATCTCTTTGTCGCAGTGCTATAGGCCTGTGTGCGTGTCTGCGTGTGTGTGAGAGAGTGTGTAGGTGTTTGCATGTGTTAAAAGTATGTTAGAAAAAGTACAGGTTTGCAACAGGAAAACCATATTTGCTTATGTGATGCCCAGTACTAGTCCCTGTGTGTGTGAAAATGTTTGACAACATCTGTAGTTACTGTCAGCTTCTGTTTTATATTTCAGAGAGCGAGAGAGTATTTTTAAAAATGTGCATTTCAAAACTTTTAGATAATAAAACGACAATCATAACTACATATTAGGTAACTTATAAACATATCTACAAGCCTACAGGTATGTTGTGTATTGGAATAATTACCAGCGAAGTTATTTTTATTAAGATTATGCTACTTTTATTGAGTAAATGTCCGTATTGAGCACAAATGATCAATGTTATAGGTTTCTTTTGTTCATCATCTTTACATAGTAGCTAAAGTTCAGTCAGATTGGGCTGGGAAAGGTTTAAAACCTCAACTGTCAAATGCTACTACAAATTAAATATTGGTCTCAGCCAATCCAGCACATTAATGTGCTTGGATCTAAAGCATTGCATTATTCCTATGGTTGTATGTTTAGGGTTGTTTTCCATATGATGGTTCAATACAAGCCCAAACTCAGATCGTATGCTGAGCAGGTTTTCTTCTCGGGTTACCCTGGATTTAGTGCCATTCCTTTTTACCTAAACTTGACTTACTCCCTAGTCCTTGTTGAACAAAAAAGTTATCAGATAAAATAAAAAATCATAACCATAACATACAGCTGCTAAGAATTTGAAAATAAATCAGATTAAACTTCACCAGATTCAGGTCATTTCGGATGTTCAAAATCATATCTGCATTTATAAAATTGTGCTTTTCATACACTGTAAATATTTGGCTTCAGTTGCACAGCTTAACCTAATCAACTCTGTTTCCTGTATTTGCCACCAAAAGCAACTCCTTCTATGGTCTTTTTATTGCTGTGGCAGACATGTATTTGGTCAAGTCAAGAGTATTTTGGCTTTAGTCCTTTTTTAATTATGACATCTTCCTTTGTAACATTTGCACCATAACCCCAGTGTATTTTGCTCATTCTTCCCCCACTCTTCACATTATATTACTTGTTCTTTCTTTCGTTTGCTCTGTACCTCTCTTCGGTTGAGTGGTGAGCAGACTGAGGAAGAGAGAAAAAGATGTGAGTCTCAGCCAATTTGTCTTGACACATAGAGATGCTCATGTGGGAGAGAGGTGTCAAACACCTAAGAGAGGGTGAAACAAGTTTGTAGCTCGGTGAGAGCTCAAATAAGAAAAGAACGATGAATGAAGGAGACTAGAGAGCAGTAGAAGCAAAGAAAGGAGGATAGAGCTTTTTGAACTTACAGGCAGATGTTTGTGTGGAAGAATTTTGGGATACGTCAAAAAATTCATTTAAATTTTTTTGTGTGTGTGTTGCACACTTACCAATAGATACATTCATACTCACATAGGATGTATAGTTTACATACTGTCCCAGGTGTACTCTGCCTCTCACCCACTTACTATTGAGAATTAGCACTTTTGTTGTTTTCTGGAAGTTTGTTCCAGATGAGAGGAGCCTAAAAACTGAATGCTGCCTCCCCATGTTTGGTCCTGGTTCTGGGAACACAGAGTAAACTTGAACCAGGGGATCAGAGTGGTCTGGGAGATTAATGCATTTTGGTGCCAAGTCATTCAGAGATTAATAAACTAACAAAAGCATTTTAAAGTCTACTTGCTGAGTTTTGGGAGCCAGCGTTAAGAACTGAGGTAATGTACTCTATTTTTCTAGTTTTAGTGAGAATGTGACCAGCATCGTTCTGGATTACAGTTGCCTATTTTTCTTGTGTAAAGCTACTCCAGAAGTTTAATCTCAGAATTCAATCTGAGTTTACATCAGATTGATATGTACTGGCAGTTAGTTGGACCCAACAAACAAACAGGAAGAAAAGAGAGTAAAAACCTGCAAAAGCAAGGACTGAATCATCCAGGAAAAGGAGAGGCAGAGTTTATTCCCAGGGTGTGCCCCTTGTGTTAGTGGCATGTTCCCCTTGTGTCGCAACAAGAGAGGGAGTGGGATTGACAGAGGGTAAGGTGTCTAATCTTTGAGGGTAAGAGAGCGTAGATTCCTCAGGGGTTGTCGTGCTCAACATCTTGTTAACCAGAAAGCTCTCTTTCTGTCTCAATTTCTATCTGTCTTTCCTCTTTGCTTTCTTGTCTACAATTCTTTCTGCCATTCTGTCCATCCGTGTCGATGAAAAGGCAGGAAGAATCAGACGCCATTGCAGATGTCTGCCTTTGACACATTGTTTCCAGGTGATCCAGCTATCTGTGTAATGATGTGCGAATGTTTTTCCCTTTCAATTATTTGTTGGAAATATGTGTATTTAACTGATGTCGGTCTATTGTCAGGCCAAGAAAATGCCTGTCTAGTTAATTAAACTTAAACATAGGGTAACACAGTGTGACAAGAAACCATTCGACTCACACACATGATGGGCTGTGCATTGTGGCTTCACAGCCACATTATACCGTAGCTGAGACAATTTGGTGATGTTGGTTCATCTCATGGGTAGGTAAAGAAAAGCTGTTTGGCAAAAAGTCGCTCAAGATGGCTTCGCTCACTAAATTGAGTTAATCTAAATTAGTGGGAGGAATGACAAATTTTTGTGTAAAGTGCTTTGAAGTTCTCAGACTTGATAAAGTGATATAGAAGTACAAAGAAAATGATCTTCTGAATTTGAATTCAATTAAAAATATATAAAAAAATATATTTTTGCAGGAATGAGTATTATCAAAGCTGTTTACCCTGTCAGCATGCCGTCATTTAACTTCCCCGTCAGTAATGTCTGTGTTAAATCTGTGATTTTAGGCTCATAAATCTTTACCACTTGGGAACTACTTCTTCGGAAAATCCTAAATGACTGTTTGAGCTATTCTTTTTTGCAACAAATTAGTCTTCCGATATATATATATATTTTTTTGTATACTAATTTCTTCTTGAACGGCCTAATCAGTAAAGTGCAACGGGTCCAGCTTATGAGCCATTTTGTGGAAACAGTTCCACAAGAAGGCATCACTGTGGGACAACAGGGTATTATGCTGCTTAGTGCTGAGCTCTGAGGTTTCAGGATGCTGTAAAACAATGTGAGAAGCACTTTCTACACATTCAGACACTGCTGTAATGAGAAAATACTCTTAATCCAGCTCGCACATACACACACAACAACACACGCAAAGGCGTATTTCTGCTGCCGAGTCGTTTCTTGGTGAAAGCATATTGCGAGAGAAGCAGTTTAGGGACGGGCAATTATAGTTTTGGACAACGTCATTGATTTAAACTCCTGATTAGAGGAAAGGTGACAGAGGTGGTACACACAATAGCGAGTGCTGGAGCGGGGTGACGATGGGGAAAAAATCACATCATACACACCCACATACACACACACGTATGCAGAGCCTCAGTCTTTCCGTCAGTCTTGGGAATGCCTCAGTATGGCAGGGGTCCCCCCCTCATTGCTGCTTTCATGTTCCTCACTCTGTCTCCCCCTTTCTCTGTCTCGACACACCTGACTGAAATATTGATGTCTCCCGAGCGCTGCTGTTCATGCCTAAGTGGTTGTTTTTGTTTCAAAGAACGGGTGACTGTTTCACACATCCAGACAATTACAGACCCAGAGCCATGCAGTCAAGAATAGAGAGGCAAGAGCCTCTGGACACAAATTCAGATTGAGGCCAATTACAGACTAATAGTGTGATCCATTAATTTCTTTCTCTGATTTTCTATTTAAGGTTATGTTAAACCTTCAATTAGGATCTTTGAAATAAATAACTTTTTTCTGTTTTGTACATACAAAACAAAGCAGTGTGTAGAACCTTATCATGATTCATATTGCAAATATTTTTTTTAGTTATTTCTTTTATTTAGACTGTTTTTCTTAAAAGTTACCTTGCAATATATTCACATATATCACTGTGTGTAACTTTAGAAAGCATGACATTCATCTCTCTACTTGGCACTCAGAGATGCCTTTCTCGTCCGTGCTGACTTAGTGTAACTGTTTAACATATCCTATTAATATTAGATGAGAATTGTTTGTATCCAAGTGTACCCTTAACCTTAGTACATGTGTACGTCTACACACACAGAGCTCTTCTCACAGAACCTGTAGCTGTTCACCATCTGTTTTAAGCAAATAAATACAGATTTTCAAATTTAATCAAATGAAAAACTAGTTTAAGTTTATTTTGTTTTCTTTTCATAAATGTTAGGCATCAGGGAAAACGAGCCTTGATAATTCAGACATGGATTTCTGTTTAAAAAATTATAATGTACTTTTTTAAAAAGCTAAGCAAGGTTTAAATGTTACAAAATGTTTAAATAGAATTTTTGTTCCTTTTTTCAGGGTACACTAAGAAATGAAAGATTTTATGGAATACTTAAACATACTCTATGTTTATTTGTCCACAAAATAAAACATCAATAAGCTCTTAGTTTCTTTCACATAAAACAGATCCTTTCTTATTCAGGCCCTATGCATGTATTTGAGTCCAACAAGTAAGATGTGGAGGACGCATTTTTACATAAACCTGAAAAAAAATGTTAGGTAAAATCATCAATGAAATTCTTTAGCAAATTAAATATTTATTTATTTCACTTTTTGTTTACGTTTCGGTGAAGTCTGACATTTGCTGTATGATAAGATCCATGTTGGTGGGATTAAACTGTGCTTCATATGTATGTGCCTGTGTGTCTGTGAGCGTCTGTTCATATGGGGTTGGTGAGATGGGGTCCTTGAGTTGTCAGGTTGTAATTGAGTAACTCTAGTTCAAACGCATCTCTATTAGTGCTGCCTATCAGTGTGCACTCACTTTGTCATTTAGTGTTTCAAGCTCAATTTTCAGACTCCCAGAATTGTATTGCTGCTTATATTTGTAACAACCCTGCTGTGGTAGTAGATAATAGATTAAAATTTTTAAAACTGAACTCTTGTTGAGGAAAAAATTCTCTTTCTTCAAGGGTGATTTCTCCAAATTTTTGAGTTTGGGTTTGGACATCAACTGAAGTTTCTCTCATAGCTGTGATGTTTACATGATGTTGTTTCTGTGATGATTGAATGAATTGTTTATGTCCACTAGATGGCAGTCGCAAACATAGGTGATTGCATAAATGTCAAGAATAGGACAACAGAAGTAGTCAGTCATTAGTGAGACACCTGTGTGCAACTTGTATGAGCAAACGAGCCAGAGCGACTTTAATAAAAGCATCTAAGAAGAAGCACAACGTCTGGTTCTTATCAAGCACGAACAGAACATGGTGTCAGGAGTAAACTGAAGGGGTGAATTGAAAAACCGACCATGGAGCTGAAACCACCGGAGAGCTTAAAGCTGACAGGAAACGTGGATGAAAACTGGCGTGCTTTCAAACAACGCTTTCAACTGTATGTCGCCGCAATGGGTTTGGAGACGAAGCCGGAGCCAAGAAAGGTAGCGATGTTGCTGACCATAGCGGGAGTGCAGGCTTTGGAAGTCTACAACACATTTGTGTTTGATGAACCTGAAGACAAAGAAAAGTTGGACGTTGTGCTGAGTAAATTTGATGCTCACTGTTCACCGAAGAAGAATGAATGCTACGAGAGATACGTGTTTCGTTCCCGGATGCAGACTCAGCATGAACCCTTCGATAACTTTCTGACCGATCTGAAAGTAAAAGCGCAGTCATGCAATTTTGGCCTGCTGAAGGACTCGATGATCAGAGATCAGATCGTCTTTGGTGTACGTGACGGGAAGCTCAGAGAGAGACTGCTGAGAGAACTGGAGCTGACCCTGGAAACAGCTGTAAAGATGTGTCGGGCAAGCGAACTGTCTCTGCAGCAAGTGAGGACATTTTCTGAACTTTCAACAGGAACTACTTCACAGTTCAGTGATGGAGCAGCGGCAGTGGGAGCGGTGTCCTGCCACAAGAAACGACATGCACAAACCAGGCAGCTGCAAGAGGAAGCCATTATCAACTGTAAGCGCTGTGGATCAAGGCATAAAGTGAGACAATGTCCTGCTTATGGTAAGCAGTGTTTAAATTGCCGTGGACAGAATCATTTTGCAAAGCAATGCTTTAAGAAGAGGAAAGAAGAAAAGAAGAGGAATTGTGTAAACTTAGTAGATGAAACTGATCTAAGTGACACATTCTTTGTCGGTGTTGTGAATTGTGAAAATGAGTCAGAAAAAGTGCAATGTGTTGACAGAGATGATAAATGGACAATTCCTTTGTTAGTAAATGGAACCACAATTAAGTTCAGATTGGACACAGGTGCGAAGGCGAATCTCATAAGCATATCTGATATAAAAGAAATGCAAGTAAAACCTCTCATAAAAGAAGTCAAGTCAGGTCTAAGAGACTATAATGGACAATCAATTGAATGCATTGGAACATGTCAGCTGAATGTAACAGTTAAAGGAACAAAACATCTTGTGTTCTTCTCTGTTGTAAAAGAGGATCGAGAATCACTTTTAGGTGATAAATCTTGTGAAGAACTTGGACTGGTGAAAAGAGTCTACCACATAAACACTGAATTTAATGAATCTAATAACCCGATTGATGCAATGCTTCAGGATTATGAGGATGTCTTTCGAGGATTAGGTTCTGTACCCTGCACATATAAGATTCAGTTAAGAGAGGGCGCGCAGCCTGTTGTTCATGCTGCACGTCGCATTCCAGCGCCACTGCGAGAGGGGTTGAAAAATGAGTTGGATCGAATGATCAGGTTGGGAGTCATTCAGAAAGTGGAAGAGCCCACAGATTGGGTTAATTCCATCGTGATTACAAAGAAGAAAAATGGAGAATTAAGAATATGCATGGATCCAAAAGATCTAAATGAGAACATCAGAAGAGAACATTATCAAATACCCACTCGAGAGGAAATAATCAGTGAAATGTCCGGAGCAAGTTATTTCACCAAGTTGGATGCATCACAAGGATTCTGGCAAGTAAAGTTGGATGAAAGCAGTACCAAGTACTGTACTTTTAACACACCTTTTGGAAGATACTGTTTTCTAAGACTTCCTTTTGGAATAAAATCTGCACCAGAAATATTTCATAGAGCAATGGAGAGGATCATAGAAGGCTTGAATGGAGTAAGAGTCTACATTGATGACATCATCATTTGGGGATCAACTGTTCAAGAACACAATGACAGATTGAGACGTGTCATGGAGCGCATACGGAAAAATGGACTGAAGCTCAATAAAAATAAATGTGAGTTTTGTGTCAAAGAAATTATGTTTCTGGGAGACAAACTATCTGGCCGAGGTGTTCAACCAGATGAAGCTAAAATACAAGCCATTTTAAAGATGCCACCGCCTGCTGACAAAACGGGTGTTCTGCGCATCATGGGCATGATTAATTTTATAGGAAAATTCATTCCCAATTTGAGTGCAAGGATGACTAACATTCGCAGACTCTTGTACAATGACAGTCAATTCCAGTGGACAGAAGTTCATGAACAAGAGTGGAAGGAACTGAAAAAATATCTGACTTCAGAACCAGTGCTTACCTTCTACGACCCTACTAAAAAATTAAAACTGTCAACAGATGCCTCAAAAGATGGACTTGGAGCAGTTCTTCTTCAAGCTGAGAATGACAAATGGAAGCCAGTAGCTTATGCATCCAGAGCCATGACAAAAGCTGAATGCAGATATGCTCAGATAGAAAAAGAATGCTTGGGGCTGGCTTATGGGCTAGAACGGTTTCATAACTATGTATATGGTTTACCATCTTTTGTAGTTGAAACAGATCACCGACCATTGGTTGCCATCATTAAAAAACATCTGAATGAGATGTCACCCAGGATTCAGAGGCTTATGATGAAGATGCAGAGGTATGAATTTACACTGATCTACACTCCAGGAAAACATCTGATTCTTGCTGATGCTCTGTCTAGAGCCCCTGCACATGATAGTGTGAGTTCAACTGAAAAGGATATTCAATGTCATGTGAATTTGGTGTCCAATGTGTTGCCTGTATCAGATAGAAAGTTACAGCAAATAGTTGATGCAACAGCTAAGGATACGGAGTTACAGTTGGTCATACAGAATATGGATGAAGGATGGCCAATAGGCTCATGTTCACAGTTTTTCAATGTTAAAGCTGATCTAAGTGTTGTGAATGGACTGTTACTGAAAAACAACAGAATAGTGATTCCACAAGAGTTAAGACAGGAAATTCTACAGCGGATTCATGAGGGTCACCTTGGCATTGAGAAATGTAAAAGAAGAGCTAGAGAATCTGTTTTCTGGCCTGGACTAAATAAGGACATTGAGGTGCTGATAAGTAAATGTGAAACATGTCAGACATTTAGAAACAAACAGAGCAAAGAACCGATGATCATATCTGACATTCCAACATCACCATGGCTAAAAGTTGGAATGGATTTATTTCATCTTAAAGGAAAAGACTATTTAGTGATCATTGATTACTATTCAAACTATCCTGAGATGGCTCTGTTGGCTAATATGTCATCAAATTGTATCATAACGCATGCTAAATCAATCTTTGCAAGGCATGGCATTCCACATGTTGTAGTGAGTGATAATGGACCATGTTTTAATAGCAGAGAATGGCAAAGGTTTGCAGAACATATGATTTTAAGCATGTAACATCAAGTCCACATTATGCACAATCAAATGGAAAAGCGGAGAAAGGAGTTCATATTCTTAAGCAACTTCTGAAGAAAGCTGCAGATAGTAACTCTGACCCGTATTTAGCTTTATTAAGCTATAGATCATCACCATTGCAATGTGGTTATTCACCTGCTGAACTTTTGATGAATCGAAAGATTCGTACAACTTTGCCAAGTTATGACAATAAAGGACAAAGAGCAAAGAAATCGTCAAAGTTGGAGTACAAGTTACGAAAGCAGAAAGTAAAACAAAAGTCATATTATGACAGATCAGCAAAGCTTCTACCCCCACTGTCATACCAGGACCCAGTAAGGATTCAGGATGATGAGGGATGGAAAACGAAAGCAACTATTCTGCAGGAAGTAGCTCCACGTTCATTTGAAGTGAAAACTGAAGATGGACAAATTCTGAGACGAAATCGTCGCAGTTTGTTGAAAACTCCATTTGAACATGTTGATGAGTCGAGTGAAGATTCTAAGGACTCTCAGATTACTCCTACAACTGAAACGCATTGTGACATGGACAGTATTAAGGACAATACACCACCTGTGTTAAGAAGATCTACCAGAGTGGTAAAGAAACCTGATAGACTGATGATGTAAAAAAAAAAAAAAAAAAAAAAAAAAAAAAAGGGGAAAAAGAAAAAACAGAAAAAAAGTTGAAATGTATGTATTTTGTAATTCATGTTTTTAATGAGTACTAAGTATGATAGGTTAAGTGAATTTTACTATAGCTATGTGATTATGTGCTATCTGTCTCATACAATGGTTGTTTAATTTTAAAGAGTATTCATGTAACATTCTAACTTTAAAGAAAGGAGGATGTGATGATTGAATGAATTGTTTATGTCCACTAGATGGCAGTCGCAAACATAGGTGATTGCATAAATGTCAAGAATAGGATAACAGAAGTAGTCAGTCATTAGTGAGACACCTGTGTGCAAACTTGTATGAGCAAACGAGCCAGAGCGACTTTAATAAAAGCATCTAAGAAGAAGCACAACGTCTGGTTCTTATCAAGCACGAACAGAACAGTTTCAAGTAAGTAATTCAGTTACAATCCATCCGTAAAGTTCTCAGAACTTATCCTTAATACTTTATTGATCCACCTTTAGCTGCAGTTATAGCCTCATGTCTCTTGAATGTGAGGCCATTAGCTTAGGACAATAAGCTAAGCTATATTGTACTAAACTTAGTTTAGCACAATAAACTAAGCTGAATTATTCTCAAGCTCCATCACATGTGATGGGAGACATCTATGGACTGCCATTTTCAGAACTCTCCAGAGATGTTCAGTTGGAGTCACATCTGGACTGATTTGGCCACTCCAGAACATTTATAGAGCGAATCTGAAACCACTCCTTGGCTGTGTCCTTTGAATGTTGTTGTCTGCAAAATCAACCTTCGTCTCAGTCTGAGGTCAAGAGAGCTCTGGAGCATGTTTTCATCTTCAGCGTCTCTGTACATTGTTTCATCTTTCTGTCTATCCAGACTGGTCAAAACTTCATGATGTTGAAAGCACATTTCTTCACTGTATTTACCTGGTGGTCAATACAACGACCTCCATCGTGTTTGGAAGAACATGAACATGGTATCTGGCAGTCACACCAAGAGTTCAGTCTTTGCCTCATTAGATCAGAGAATTTTGTTTTTCATGGCCTTAGAGTCCTTCATGTGCTGTTTGGTAAACTCCAGATGGACTGCTGCCATGAGGCTTTTTTTAAGTATTAGCTTTTGTTAGCCACCCTACCATAAAGGCTTGATTGGTGGATTGCTGCAGAGATGAGGGACTTTCTCCTCTCTCCACAGAGGAGCTCTGGAGTTGGCCAGCAAGGAAGAGTCACGGTGGTTCCAAATATCTTAATAAAAGAGCGAAGAATGTCACTTTCCAGATGCAGTGTAAGTGGAGTGTAGTAACGAGTCAGTCATGAACGCTTTTAGAACCGGGTCTTTGAAGTAAACGACAGGAGCCAGCTCCTTGCTGAGAGTCCTTCCTCATTGAAAGGGAGGGGTTATAAGCACAGCAGTGCAGCACAGAGAGAGATCTCCACTTTTTTCCCTTTGGCTGCTCAGCTCTTACTCTCTCAGTGGCTCTGCAGAGCGGAGTCGGCTCTGCTCAGGGCAGAACTTTATTTTGATAAGCATGGCAGCCTTGTGGACAAAGAAGAGGACAGACATCTCCTCAGAACCATCTCCTCAGAACGCAGACAGGGTGCATCACAAAAACTCATAAATATACCTGACACCTGTAAGAGAAGCAGCATCTGGCTATTAATTAAGTATTATTGTGATCTGTTTGGTAGATTTGCTTGCAATGTTTTGCTAATTTGACTTTGTTAAAAATTAAAAGTTTGATTGAAATATTCCACAAAAATAAGAAAGTCTGCTTTCATAACAGAACAAATACATAAAATTAAGAAATGAAGAAAGTAGAATGCTTCTCATGAGTCCAAAACGATTTATAATATAAAACATTTCTATTTGCCAAGTTATGATGTTTCTGGTGACAATAAATTAAGAGCAGTTTGGGACTGAAACGACTCTTAATGTCTATGGGGCTCAACACTGCCCCCTATCGGTGAGGCATTTTCACAGTGAGACCATAATTTGGTCTTTCCGATTGGCCTTAAATGTGCAGTGAAAATGCCTCACTGACAGGGGGCAGTGCTGAGCCTCAGACACAACGAGCATCAGGTGCTCTTCTTCTACGCTTTGAAACGACTGAAAACAGTCATGGGGAAAAACCAGAACCAGTCAACTCCACTGCCTGTGGCTGGTAGATTTTTGAAAATGAAAAGAAATAGAGAGGCACGGACACATTTATTTTACTTTTTCACAATAAAATGACAGCTCTATTCATGGAGAAGGGTAGTTGCATGGACGATATAAAATAAAGGTAAGATCTAGTTATTTAAGGATCTTGTGTTTAGATAATAAATGTTGTATATTTGCTAACAATAATTCTTTGTTGCAGCATGTAGATGTAAAGAGGTTGTTGTTATTGCCAAAAAAACAGATCATGGGCAAAATAATCTATTTCAACAAAATCTTGCTGTTGAGATGGAAATAATGAGTCTTATGTTTTTTCCCAGTATGATTAAAGTCAGGCTAAGAGTGGTTAAAATTTGGGAGGGTTGAAGTTTGATCAGAGTGTGACATTGTGTTACAAATGATCAGAATCAAACTTTTTTGTAATGCAGGAAGAAACAACCAAATGGGCTACTAGTCCTTATCGTTAAAATAATTTAAACCCACATGGAAAACATCAGAAATTCATATTCTTATATAAAACCAAGCAATGTCTAATTACAGGTTGAGGATTTGCTCAGCGATTGGTTGCATCTGTGTTTTATTGTCCGTTTGGTAAATGATTGTTTTGGCATTTCTGTTTCCTGTACTGTTGCAGAGTTATGTAATCTCATGGTAAATTATGGCGTGGAGTTAAAAACTGTTTCTTATTGAAAGGTTGAGCACTTTCTCTAGACCAAAATTTCTTCTAAAGATGAAAGGGTTTTATATGGACTGGGTTTATAAAACATTACCTTAATTAGCAATATAGAGAATTTTCAGGGGGTTTTGGTTAGTTTATACATTTGGAGATCTATAGATTAGGTGTGTTTTTCATTATGTTTACGTGTTTATGTATGGCGTCAGTATGTCCTCTATGCCCCTGTATTGTTCCTCACATTATTTTTCTTCACAAAAAGTCATGGCCTGACAAGGTGCTGCGCTCTGTAAAAATTATGTCTTGTTTATACGTATTTATTTCCCCTTGACAGTTTAATTATTTCTGGCCCCATTGGAGGAAACCACATAAAAAAAAACTCCCCATGTTCAAACAGATTCTAATTAGAAATGCTGGGAAATTAAAACAGAGTTGTTTCAAAATGCTGTCATTTTTCCAGGACCTCGTCTGAAATTATGTCTCAATCAGCACAAGCGGAAATAATTACTTGTATACCTTCTAACTGCCAGCATTTACCAAATGGCAAAGCAATTTACAGCCATCATGGCCTGAGAAGCAATCATTGGGCCAACTATAAATTCACAAGCCGACGGTTTGGAGAGCTAGATTGGAAGGAAGGGTTATAGTGGAAAATTAGAGCAAGAGATAAAGAGAAAGGGTGTGTCTTTCTCCAGAGGTTCTCCCTCAATTTCTGTTCTTGTGTTTTCCTTTTCTCCATTTCAAAGCTTTTTTTAATGCCCTCAAACCATTCATTTCACTGTTTCACGTCGGCTTTTTTCCCGGACACTTTGCCCATCATGGTATCTTCCATCTTTTTTTCTTACATTGAGAGCATTACACCAAGAATCACACATTAACACTTACACACACCTTTCAAATGGAGGAAGCCGCGATTAAGTGATTATTTTCACACACACCATTAAACATACTCATTGCTCACACAGACAGAGCCGAAAGCCTAGATAAAAACATACATGAGCAGAGACACTTAAACGGCCGCACACATTGGACTTAAAGTAATTACTCACACACGTCATTAGACACAGACGCAGATGAAGTGGAGTGTGTTTATGGTTTGTGTATCTTTTACGGCGGACTATTGTGGCCCCTTTTTTCTTATTGGTGCAATATTTGTCAGATTTTAATCTGACAAATGAGCCAGATTAAAATCTGAATTCCCATCAGAATGCATATTTTAATGTATTGAATCAATACATTAGAATACATATTCTAATTTATTGCACCTGAATAAGCACATTAGAACTCCTTTACTTGATGTAGTCCTGGTTTGAGAGTTTCCAATGACACTTAATGTCGAAAGGAAAATGTTTTACCAACAAATATTGCTATTCTACACTGGTTGTTTAAATGACTGGAGTGAAAAGCATGTCTTGTCGAACTTTATCACTCTTTCTCCTGTAGGCTTACTTTTACTACAAAGACTTTGCTCCCTCTTTGCTGTTTTATTATCCTTTTTCCAACTTCTTGTCTGCACAAACGCCGCCTCTTACCGTCTTTATTAGTAGTGGAATTATTCACTTGGCTTGCACCTCAGTTGAATAAATTGAGTGTTGTACTATTGGAGAGACAGGCTTTTTTGGCAGGTATTCATTTATGTCTGGGAGTACATGTGTGTCGTGTTTGTGTGTGCGTGTTGTGTTAACAGAGAGACTGCATTGAGAGTCAAGTAATCCCAGTGGAATATCCCACTCATGTTCTGTTTGAGAGCGGCGTAATTAAAGGAGCGCACCTCTCCGAAGTCACCCATTTCAATACAAAACGCTGCTTTAAACAGGCTCACAGGCTGCTGGGAAGATACACAATAGAAGCACACACAAACTCAATGCTTTCTTACCCAGGCAAAACTCATTCTGTGTATAATTACATCCCTGTTCTAATTTATGCCAGAGAATATATGAATACCAGAGGATGAGAAGGAGGAGGAAGGGGAACTAGAGAGTAGAGTGGTAGCTGTCCAAATTAGAGAAAATTTTAAGTAAAACAAAAATTGGTGAGATAATATGTTATCCATGTTCTGTTATTATCAGACTAAACCTCTTTTTGTATCTCCTGAACACTTGTCCCCACGCAAATATTATTTTAACTGAGCTTTTTGACATTTGAGCCCTTCTTATCCCCGCATAAACGTGGAAGGTGGATTAACAACTGCAGGTCCTTTCGAGTTGAAGATGGGAGTCTGAGGTTTTACTTGGACTGTTTTCTCACAATATGTGCTGCATTTCATAGCATGTAGTATATGGCCTGTGCCAGGAACATTAATATAGCTTCAATGGAGACAACGTGCATACACAGACACACGAAAGCACATTTTCAAAGTTGACATCTATCATCTCTGCTCTGTCTGTCCCCATTTGATGAGGTCACAACCTCAGTTGAGCCAAAAGCCTTTTCCTTTAGCCTGTCCTCACTTGATGAGGTCACACCTTTCACTCTGTGGTGAGGTGCAGTCCAGCCAACCTTCAGTCTGACCACTGACAGCAAGGTAAGCAGATTTGAGTATTTGATTAAGTGGTAAAAATCTTTATGCAATTTCATGTACGGAACATTGAGTCCCAAATCTATTTTTACCCAATAGATTTGCTTCAAACTTTGAAATAAAGAGTTAAAGCTTTCTAAAAGTATGCAGAATAGTCCACTATGATGTCATAAATTTTTTAGCAGAGGTTAATATTCTGTTTTTATAAATAGTAAAGTCACCTTCTCCATGACACCCTTTCTCACCCACTTTTTCTCATCTAAATATAAATGCTTTCCTTGTACTGTCTGTGTCTCTGATGAGCATATGCATAAGCTCACACCTCATTCATCTCAGCTGCAAAACCTACCTGACCTTTGTGACGGGCAACATGGAGCTCGGTTCCAATGAAATCGGTCACTGTGTGGACATATGGCAGCTTGCTGTGTGAGTTAGATCTTCTTACTAACAGTAGATGTGCAAACAAATAGTTACTTTGCTGTAGCAATATTCATTGGAATGAGGGGTAGCTCTGTAGTGTGTGTGTGTGTGTGTGGTGTGATTACATAAGCTTCGGTGTGTTTCATGTGTATGCGTCTTCTCATACCATGCTGCTGCAAAGGTTACCCAAACAGAGTTTTGGTGACAGGTTCCAGAAAGCCCCCTAAACCCAGCAGCTTTTCCAAGCAGCTGGGGCTCTCTCTCCTTGGCCTTGATCAGCATCTATTTCCTGCCTGGAAGTGCCTTGATGCTCACACACACATATCTCATGTGTACACACACAGACATACTTCTAGCAGATCCTCAAAGAAATTAAAATCAAGACAATTTTGGCATTTGGCTTGTTGGTTCAATGGAGTTGTATTTGGTTACAAAAAAGACACATCCAGAGCTACTGATCTAGTTGACCGTGTTTATAATTTCAAGACCATTGAGGGCATCTAAATATAAGAATAAGTCAGTAGAGCTTTTCAAACCCCTTGATAAAAAGCCATATTTTATGATAGGATTAAAAGTGATCAATGTATGATAAATGTATAATATGTGATTCTAATGAAAATATTTGAATTTTTTTGAAATTGCAAAAAAAAAAAAACTTTTATTGCTTAGATTTTCAGTAGTAGTGCAGATTTTACTTAAATTAACTATGTTAATAATTCACATCATTTAAGTTTACAGAAGACAATGAAAATACTTTTTTTTTTTACAAAGGCTGACATTCCAGAGCACAACAAAAGAAAATTAAGTAAAAGCAAGTAAGCATAAATTCCGATAACAGCAAGATCTCAGTGCTGTCAGACAGTTCATCTGTCAAATCTACATCTCACCTTTATCTCCCATATTTAACCTGACCATTTAACCATTTCTTCTGCATTTGCTGCAAACAGCAAGCCAAAAACTGAACTCGGTTTCTCCTGCGGCTCCTTTTTCTTTGTTTTAATTGTGTGTGTGTCAGAATTGCAGTTTGTTTTTAAGACTTTTTGTTAATATAATGATCAGTGGATGACTGAATTATATTTAATGCCTAAACACATGAACGCTCATCCAGACTTAATTCAAAGCTTCCTTTGCTGGCTGTGTAATAAATAGACCAGAGTCCACAGCTCCCTCTGTTGGTTACTAGTGAAGTGCAAGCAGAGGCTCCCTGTCTCTTCTGTTCCTCTCCTTGATCAAGTGAAGTAAGATATTGTGAAATGCCATAGGTACACTTTTATCATAGACAGGTGAATAACAAAGTACTTTATATTTAACATTAAAGTAATAACTTTATCTGTAGGTGGTTGAATATGAATAAAATGTGGACCTGTTTTTGATTTTTGTCACAAGATCAGCTTTCTAAGTGGACACCTCATGAATTTGTTAAAGATCGAGTTGACCAGCAAAGACACCCAAATACACACACACACACACACACGCATACACACACACCTGTATTGCTCTGAGTGAACTTGCCGTGGCCTATTGAGCGCTGTGATTGATGTTGGTAAGAGTTGCAAAGGATAATTCTTCCATAGATGTCAACAGGCTGCCACCGCAGGGTCAAAACAGGCAACCCATACAGACTCCTGCACACAATCGCAGATAAAAGAGCAGAGTGGGATGTGAGTGACGTTGCAGCGAACGACTGACTTAATGCATGCAATTATTGGCTATGGGACAAACTGATGGGATCAGGTGAAATTTTATATTTTTAATATTTGAATTGTTTTGAAAATGGTTAAATTATTCTGAGGAATTCAGAGAAATTGCACAGATGTGACGTCTTTTGTTTTACGGTTAAGGTTTTGTGCTTAATCCGAGGAGGGTTTGTCTACTTTCAGAGGGAAGTGGCCTAAAGGGGTCACTGTCAACATGCTCTCAGATTCAGAGGCAATCGATAGTCTAGGAGGGGTGAGGTGGGGTGGATGGGGGTCAGACAGGAGAAGAAGAAGTAAGTGATATGGAAACAATGAGAACAGATTACTTCAAGACCCAGAAGATTTTTGACATTAGACGTTTTGGGGGTTTTTTCTAGTTGTGAATCAGCTCTGTTTATGATTTTATGTCTGCAATTGACATTCAGTGTTTGCTACTATAATTAATTTAATATTTAACAGAATGAATCATCTTTTTAAATGATTGATCTTTCTTGTGAAGCTCTGCCAGTTTTATAATATTCACTTCAATCCATTTGAATATTTCTAAAGAACCTGCAGCTAGATTGTTTCACATTTACCCGGTATGTCGATTATAACATTACTTTAGTGTTCAACTCCTAATCTATTTCCACAGACTCAAGAATGATAGATGTGGATGTGTGTGTGGGATTCCCAGCACATGTGCTTTAGAGACAGAGGTTTCAGTAAAAGATTTGTTTGCACAGTGGTGGCGGCAGCATTGATTCACACTCATCTTTGTCGATGCTTATAAGCCTCTGGATACATCATAACTGTGCGTGTGTGCGTGAGTGTGTGTGTGTGTGTGTGTGAGCCTCAGAGCGTCCATGAATGCGCTTGAATTCATCTCCACATGAAAAGTAGCGTCTGTGTATGTTTATGGGTTGCTTCTCTTTTGCATGAGCTCTTTGTTTCGAAAATAGTTACTAAATGAGGTAATAACTATGAATTATTGTGATTTAGTGCAAATAAATCAGTTTTAAATTGTGTTTGGGTTTGTTTCAGTTCAGTGCATTTTTCATGTCATAATAAACTTTGACTATAAAGATGTCTGTGACTTCAGCAAAAGTTGGAAATTAGACAGAGTAGATGGAATTTAAAATAGTGTCAAATATGTGGCATAAAAATATACAGGAAAAGAGGTTGTTGTTCTTATAAGTCCACGGCATACACACACACACACACACGTGCACGCACACACACTTACACAAATACACCCACAAACACACTTCAAAGTAGAGATTAGTTTCAGGAAATGTTTTATTATCTGTTCTCTTCCAAATGTGCTAATTAAAACCACTCCCTTTCATCTCTGCATCCCCCCTTGCCAGCCTTCTGATTTTCTCCTTAGAATCTGGCTCTTTTCGGCACACACCTCCATTGTTTTTGTTGTTGGGGAACCAGAGTGTTGGAAAAGTCAGAAAACTGGAAAACATTGGCTAAAAAGACCTGAAGTTTAACGTGTACCGTTTTTCCTTTCCTTCTTTCCTTGCCTTTCCCCGTTCGCCTTTCATCTGTCGACAACCTGTTTTTACACGGACGGGTCGTGCACGGATTTTCCTGAAGTTTCCGTCTCGGTAGATTCCAGCGTGTTCGCAGACACTGGAAGGAAACGGCACGCTACTGAGGAGATGTGTAGGGGTTTGACAGAAACAACAAGCAGCAGGGAGAACCTTGCCCCAATCATGCCCAAATCATTCCACAACAAAGGACAAGCACTGTGGAATTGCCATAATCTCGTATTTTACTGCTGAGCTGTGATGGGCTCCGCTGCGCTCTGCCTGTCTGTGTGCATTGGAAGTGTGACATGTTATTCAAGCTTTGGGTTTAGGGTCAAGCTTACACTCGCTGCTTTGATCTAGCAATTTTTCTGGATTTGATTAGGTCAATTTTGTGTCCTGTAGCAAAGCAAACTCTGAACCATGTTTTCCACCAGAAAGTTGTCTTCAGTCAAGGTGTGGGGTGTATGAAAGCTTAAAAATGCATGCTTTGAAACTTTTTTAACAAAGTTTGAAAAGAGTAAAAGGTAAAGTTATTTTATCGTTCTCTTTTTGTTGTAGATATGTAATGTTTTTGTGGGAGTTTAAACGCCAACACAGCCAAGAAATTGGAGCAGTACAGATCAGAGGGGAGAGATCTTTTAGAAAAACTAGGTCTTACAGATGGTTTAAGAAAGAAAAATTAAAGGAGAGAGGGCAGGTTGTCTTTCTTTAAATCTTTCTCTCACCTGTTCTATTCCCTGTTTCCTTCTTTCCCGTTTTCTTTGCTGCGCTCTTTGTCCGATCCCTCCTTCTCCACCTGCCGCTCTCCCTCTCGCTCTGCTTTGACCCCCCTTTTTCTCCACCCCTTTCTCCACCCATCCCTGCAGCCATTGGTCAGCTGTCCACCAATCACAGCAGAACCAGGACCTAAGGGACTGCATATGCAAAATCCTGCTTAATATTCATGAGCAGCTATCGGGGCTTTAAGTCGTTGATTAGGACAGCAGCACAGTTTTCTGTCCCGACTGCCCGGCTGGCTGCGTGTGTGTCTACAGCCCCCCTCTCCCCCAGCTCTCACATGCACACAGCACACACGCGCTCCCTTGCATCTATACACACACGCAGAGCCGATCAGTGCAGCCGGCGCAGTGCCTGGTAATTGTGTTGCTCCCTCCAAGTGGAAGGAAGGACTGAGAGTAAGAGAGAGAGAGGGAGAGAGAGAGAAAGTGGAAGATCAGAGAAAGAAGAGGAGAAAGAGGAAACATATCAAAACTTTGATATTTTTTTAAACCTTTTTGCTGTTCTTCAGAGGAGGTTGATGTGACAATGACCCGGTATCGCTGATGGAGTCGGTAGGACACCCGTTATCCGAGTGTTTTTTAATGCACTCTGAACAAGAGTAGGTAAATTTTACCTTTTAATCTTACCTTTCTATGCATTAACCAACTTGTCATCTTCACTGTCTTCCACTGTGAGTGGCTGCATGTGTGTTGGTATGCTGGAATGCAGTGAAGGTGGCCGGCACCGTGTCAAGGTTGTTTCTGCTGTCAGGTAGCACGCGATCGCTGCTCCAGTGTGTGTGTGTGTGTAAGTGAGTGTGTGTGCGTGCGTGCATCTGTGTGATGTTGCAGTATCCGGACAGCAGTTCTTACTCTGTTTGTTTGGAGAGCCTAATTTCTGTTACCTGCAAACAACAAACACCTGGACACACAAATGCATGAAGAGTGAAGACTTTATTCTTTACTTTATCTTATCCGTCTTCAGAAGATTGTTTTACTTTCAGTTGGATTGCTCTCAGAGCCAAACACCAAGTGAGTTCGGACCATTGTGTTGAGCATGTTCATCCAAGCGGACAATCAGTGAGGTATCAGGGCACCGGGGTTACAGGCGGAACGTGGAGGAGCGGGAGGAGAGCGGCCCATAAGACTGGAGAGAGGAGGAAAAAGAGAGGGGGAAAGCTGCGCTCTTAAATGCCAGAGGAGGTTGAATTTCAGACGGGCAGCTCAGCGTGTGGCCCCGCACAGAATGTAGAGACAGTCACACACTCCCTCACACACACGCAGTGACTGGAGTTCAGCTGCTCCTTTAGCTAACACTTTGCTCTTTTAGGTGTAAATAAAAGGCTGCTCAGAATGCAGATTGACTGATTGCGCTAGCAGACACCAGCTTGTGCTCTTCATTCTCTTGAGTGTTGTTGGCAATAATTTTTTTTTTAAATTTAAAAATATAACATTTGAAAACAAAAATATGAAGTAACTTTTGTTGTTTTCATATTTTTATTCTAAAACGATTGCTAGAAATTGCTTTATCTTTTTCATAAAAAGATAAAGCAATTTTGAAACTATTTATTGAAGTATAAGCCACTGAAAATCCCTCACCTTTTACATGAATTTAAACTATATTACAAGCGATAACAAAGTTATGGGATGAGTTTTCTTTAGTTCTGGATTTAAAGTAAATTGGTTCAATGAAATAGATCAGGGATCTTCATCAGCGAAAGTGTGAAGCAGAGATATGAAAGCAAAATCAAAAGATGTTTTACTGGTGTTTCTCAAACACATATTACTAAACATTGAAAGTGGGCAGTTTTTATATTTTAATCTCTCTTCTTGGTGTGTGTGGGCGTATGCGTGCATGCATGTGTGTGTGTCTTTTGGACCATCTTAGGTCCACGACGTGTCGAATGATCAGAGCCCAAAGACAGAAATGAGCAGAATCAAATTAAGCTTTCCCTCTGCTATTAAGCAAACCCTTGTTTGCTTTTGTAAAAATTGCCGTTTTAAACTATATGTATTCTTCAATTTCAATCTTTACAATTTATTTGTTTCGTATGTTAAAAAAGTCTAAGAATAACCCATTCTTGTTGACTTGAACAGAACTTCAGTTATGATTCAAATACAGCTTCAGAAGTAAAAAATATGCTGATTTTAATTAATATCATTTGTAATCAGTTGACTTGATGTCCAGAACAATCTCTGGCTTTAAGGTTCTTCCAGCTGCTGGGACACAACCCTGAACGACGTTTCCGTTCAGCTTAGGTCTCCCTGCTCCACGCTGGGTTTCAGCTGAAGAATCCACACCGGTCCCTGCTTTCAAAACTTTGAAATAGACCAGAAAACATTTTTTTTTCTTACCAGAATATATACCTTTTGCATGGTTATATTTCTGCAGCAAGGTGTTTTGAGGAAAAAATTATGAACACTCAAAAAGGAATCTTAACACATTAACTTCAGTGGAATGAGTCTGATTTCACCTGTGTTAGTCCTTTTTTTACTTTTTTTCTGCATGTGCTCTGTTCCCTCTCGCGTATTTCAGAGGACCCTGTGGTCCAGTCACCCGTCTGTCCGCTCCTTCATCCTTCCATCGATCCATCTGTCCACCATTCTCTCTTCTCCACTCAGGCTTTGCCTCCTTTGCTTTGAGGCACAGCTTTCCTAATTAAAATATTAAGGATAATGATGATCATACCAATAATAATAACAAGTACCGCTTAAGCTGTTAACATAATTACATTCCCCCCATGTCACCATATACATACAATTTGCATATGATTAAAATATTTTTTTTCCTACCGTGACTTCTGTGAATTTTATGATTTTTTGTGTGTGTGTGTGCAAAGAGGGCAGACCTATGGAGAAAACTGCACAGCGGGCGTGCAAATTTTTCAGGCAAAGGTTTGCAGTGCGAATAGGAAGAAAAGCATAACGGTGCACAGATTTTATTTGGAATTATTTATTAAGCAAAATGTTTCTGTGTATTTATTTCAGTAACTTGAAAATAATTTTCTGGCAGTGGGTAAATTAACATTGTTCTTTTTCTATTGCAGACGATAAATTTTTGAATCTCATTAAATAAAGAAATAATGATTTATCAAAAGTGAGACATGCTCGATATTTTTTAACCCACTAAACTTGCTCAATGTTCTACTATGAGGAGAAAATAACTTTAAACAATATTTTAAAAATATTAACAAATTTTCTTGAAGAAACTGAAGCTTAAAGGCCAGACGTCTTGCAAGAGATGAGACAATTCATCTCCTTTTTTGTTGTATTTCTACACAGTAAAGAACAGATCAATTAATGTGAAGAGAAAAGTGCAGAGGTTTTCATGGTACAGTTTTGCGCCCTCTTTTCCTTTTGCACTTATATCTTTTTTTTTCCAGGCCATGAGGAAAAAAGAAGCGATAGAGGCAGAGAGGTAAAGCTGGCTGCAGGAAGGGGGGGGGGAGAGACCAAAGAGAGATTGCGTAAATTAAAATCCTTTTAATCTCCTTATAAAATCATTTACTTAATTCATCTGTCAAAGCATGTCAATATGTGCTGCAATGATTTGCAGCCTGCAAGCGCGTTACTGTGTGTGTGAGCGGCTGTGCACACGCTTGCTTTTTTTTTTTTTGCACGAATTTGTGACTGCCTACCCACAATTTGTGTGTGGGCGTGTGTGTGTTCACGAGTGACCCAACGAGGCCAGCACGAGGAAGAGTTGTCTTTTTGTGTGTCTTCGTCGAATCCCATTGTCAATTTTTGCATTGTATAACCCCTGCGCGCACAGACACACACACGCGCACGCACCCAAACAATTCCAGACCCTTGCCCAGGCTCAAGGTGGGCCTCTCTCTCCTCTGAAGACTCTGAGCATTCCAGTGGTAAATTTGTCCCGTAAAGAGCAAGATGGAACGAGAGAGACGGAGAGAGCGAGAGGTGCGAAGTGAGGGGGGCCGGGGGTTTGCTTTTGTCTGACACCAGCACTCAGGAGGTCCAACGGACACACATGTATGCATGAGCGCACACATGTCCACAGAAACACAAACTCTCATACGCACATGCAGCAGAAAGGTTTTGCAGATAAAACATAAACATGTATAGGCCTTGTTGGATCAATATTTAAATGAAGTACACCTGCAACCACTGTTTTTAATTTATCTAAAAAAAAAAAGCTGAATAAATTAAAGGGAATGATGGGAATTTCTCCGATTTATATGCAATCCATCATTGCTCGGAGTGTGGGAGAGTATGTCACGGGTCAGTGCAGGCCTTTATGTGTTGAAAGAGCAGTAAGAGAGACTTTACCGGCTGTGACATACACGGACAAACACACGCATATATACACTGCAATTAGCTAGTACACCGCACTGGCTGTGAAGCATTGTGTGTGTGTGTTTGTGTGATTGAATGCCAAAGTGCTGATTGAAAAGAGACAGAGAGAGATGGCAGAAGACGATGCAGCTCATCTTTTCCTCCCCACCCACCCCCAACCCTTTTCTCTGCTGCGCTCATCCGCTTATTCCCCGCGTTCCATCATCCATACATTCCTGTCATCCATATATCAAAATGTGCATTCAATTATTATTCCTATTATGATGATCTATCAAATCATTTATGCTCCCTCTAAGAATTACTCATCACACAGCCGCTTCTGACTTTTGTCTCATCCAAGTGAGAGGTTAGAAAATCACTTCTTTTGGACATGTTGATATAAGGCAGATTTTCCTGTGCAGATTCAAGCTTTTATTTGTTGAAGAAATGGGATAAAGTAACTTTGATTTATATGACATTATGTTTTATGCATAATTTCAGCAGATCAGTTGTATTAACTGTTGAGCGGACTGTTTTCAGCATTTGTGCGTGTGAAGTCATTGTGCTGCGTTGAAAGCTTCCAAAGCTCTTAACCACTGCTCATACAAGGAGACAGCGAAGACCTGGCCACAATAGAGAAGGTTCAGATGGAAAGAAGGTGTGCATGCGTGTGTGTGTGGAAAAGTGTGTTGCAGCGTAGTGCAGGTTCAGGTGTCCTGTCTTTCTTTCTTCACTTTTTCCTTTTTGTGCGGTTTGTGGGAAGGGCCCATAGATTGCCTGTTTGAGAAGTCGTCCTTTTTTTAGGTGCTCAAGCTGAGAGTCTGATTAAATTGTCATTTTTCGACACAGTGTAAGAGGTTCAAAAAGACAAAAAAAAAGAATGATAGAGTGGAACAGGAAAGAGATGGATACAAGGGAAAGAAATGAATATTGAGGAAACGAAATGAATGACCATGCCGCCTTTCGGCTGACAGTGAAATATTCCTCTTCTCATTCAACCATCATGCTTCATGTGTGTGCCTGATGGGGAGAGAATGACAGACCGTCCCACCGTCCCAACACCAGCTTTAGTTTTTTTTTCTTTCTCTACATTTTTCTTCTTCCTTATGCTCACATGTGCACCTGGAATTACTTTAAGTTTTACTTAAATAATTGTAACTTCTGAATAAATCCTTCCATTGAATGAGTGGATCTGATATCATGTATCCATTTTTTACACTTTCAAACATGTTGGTGTTTTAGTACACAATCTCTCCCCTTGTACAGACAATAACAAACTCACAACTTTGTACCTCCAGCTACAAAACAGGACTTAAATTTTTCAGAAAAAATATATAACATTTTTTCATTTTCAAATTTTAACGTGTTTTTATTTTTTCTCTTAGTTTTACTAAACCTAAACCAGCTGTGCAAATGTAAATCCATATGCATTAGTAAAACTTTGTTCCAGTGTTGAGGACACAATGTAGCTCTCTTTAACCTATCAATATTAAATGTTATGATTGCAATAATTGTCCTTGTTTGACTTAGGATTTGAGCTGTGAAGAAAAACTTCAAGGGACTGCAAGCAAACTGTGTTGTTCTTTGCACATGATTCTCAAAATTCATGAGTCCTGGGTGGCATGGTGAATCTCTCAAATAAAGTGTTGCATATCACCATCTCTTTAGTAATTTTTCAGCGTTCCATCAAGCTTTATTTCACTCGGGAACATGAAAATGTGGAAATGCGTCCAACATTCTCATGCATGAATTCAAACATTTCAGTTTTCCTGTAGTGTGATTTGAATTTACTTCTTGATGCGCTGTTTACCTACAACGCTACAGATATTATTAAAAACAGTGGGAAAACTCTGAGGAAGTTTATGCTTAAAAAATGTGCAGCTTAATACATAGTAAATATTTGGTGAAACTCTTCAGATGGTGAAAATATTTAAACATAAGAATATAAAAATGTACATAATTAAGCCAATAAAAAAAGGCGAACCAGTTCTTGCCCTGAGGAGTTGCATTCCTTTGCGCAGCTGATCCGCTCTTTTCCTCACTCCTGCTGATAAGTCATTTTTCCTTTATCTCTGTCTTCCTTCACGATTCCTCCCCACTGCCGCCACACGCACACACTCTCCTTTCTCCCTCTCCACGCGCCCCTCCCTTGTGAAGCTGTCACCTTTCTGCACCCGCTCAGTCCCTATTAAGGCCGACAGCCCATCTGCCGCCTGCCCCGCTAACAGCTCCCGTCGCTAACGCTAACGTGCACACACACACATCCGCTCAGACACACACACACACACGTAGTGCTTCATCCAACCCCACCTGCCCTGATGTGCCTGTGGTCACGCGCAGCGCAGCATTGACACACTTTCAGAGCAGAATATGCTTATCCGCCCACTCGTTTTAATGCGTCCAGGACACACAGTGAAGGGATTGCATCCAGGACTTTACCTAGCCCGGGTTTTTGTCCAGTTATGTGCTATAAATGATAAAGTATTTCTACTTTCAACAGAGGAGGAGGTTAAAAAGAAGCACATTCCAGTGGCTACAATTTTACTGTTAAGAAGGGCATAATTTCGTTCCTTTTTTATTTACCTGAACACGTTTTTTTTTTTTGCCCTCCAATTAAGCTCAGGAGACCTACTGAATCCTCTTGTTCCCTTCTACTTTGTCACATAGTCTTTCTTCAGTGTTTAGGTGCTCACATGTAAACAGTCCAAATTAGTTCGCAAAGCATTTTTGAGCACATTTAGCAGCGCACCTTCTGGATGTGCCTGTAAGACCTCAGGCTGGAGGGGTAATTAGGTGGGGCAGTTGCAGCTCTGCGTGCACATGTGTGTGCGGTGTGGCATTTGCTCCCTTTAGGGATAAATGTGTGTTGCATTAGTAGGACTGGTAACTGTCTCATCAATCACCGCATCACCATGTCTCACACACACACTCACACGCACCGACGCACAGAAACGTTGTTGTGGTCATTCTGTTCACAGATGGACCAGCAACACATGACTGAGTCACTGAGCATCAGAAAGACACCCTCAATCTCCCTACCTCCCAACTTTAACTCGCGTACACACGCAGTGTGTGTGTGTTTGGGCTGCGTACGCGCACTGATAGGTGCATGAAATAGGTAAGGAAGAATCACAAAGGTTAATACTCTGTTTCATTCTTTTTTTTTTAACTTTACATTCAGAATAACGCACGCTTTAATGATTTTAGAGGTAATTGCATCTGAATTACGGACTGAATTTCAAATAATAATTCTGTTTAATTAATGAAAAATCAAGGATTATCTAATTATATTTGCAATAACTAGTGAAGCCCTGAATTACAAGTCTTGGTAATCCACAGTAGGTTTAGGTTAATTCAAAAAATTTATCAGGGTAAAAATATTTTGTAACAGTGATTTATCTCAGAACATTGTAAACATAGGATTTCTTTTGAACACAGCATGTCTGTATTGCAGTAATTTTGGTATGAAAATTGCTTTCTTTTATCTTTTTAATCCTCTTTTTTACATTATACTGGCTTAAGGGATAAACTGGTCTCTTCACAGTCATTACGAGACAGAGAAATCTATCGTGCGCCTTTTGGTACTCAAATTACTTCAGTTTGGTTATACCAGAATACAGTTAAAGCAAAAAAAAAAAAAAAACTGCAGTATTAAGTGTTGCCTGTCTATATAGCATGGTGACACCACAACCAAAGCCAGTAAGCGACTCTAGCAGCAGTGGCAGCAGAAAGATATCGATTTCTCCTATTCACCAGAGTGGAACTAAAACCTACATATTACACACCCTGGCCTCTACCTCGCACTCACCAAAGCTGCTCTGTGGGTGGATGCAGCAGTAGCTGTCAGACATGTCATTGGTCTGCTTACCTGTCTGTCTACAACAAGTGCCAACATCCCACAACTAGACACAATTTAACATATCTGCATAGCAGAGTTTAAAAAAGAAAGCAGATGTGCCAGTGCTGTTTTTGTTCTATTTGTGGGTACCAGAAATAGTAAGCTGTTTTTAAAAAAAGTGTCAAAGATGTCAAACCGGGACAAAAGTTTTGGGTAAATATTAGTGTTTCCAGCACTCTTTATGTACCTCGAAATACCTTTTATTTTAGGCTAAAGATACAAAAGAAAATTAGTTACTGTCCATTACATTGATATAAAACGGACATGTCTCATCAATGTGCAGCAAGTGAAGAGTCTGCAAAAAAATCGAAAATAAAACAAAGCACATAGCTAAAATAAATATCATGTATAGCAAATACACATCACCAAATTGATATATTTTTAAAGAACTTTTATCAACCAATACGTATTTTAACAACTAGAACCGAAAAAGCAGCATTTCTTGATGTGATTGATCAAAACCCCAAAACAGAAACATTTTCATTTGTGTCTTAATAAAAAATAGTAGCAGTTAAAAAGTTTTCTAATTTTTCTAAAAACATTGCAGACCAACTTTCTATCCTAATACTTTCAGAATGTCTGTAAGGAATGAAGTATGTTAACAAAATACATATTTTTTCCCTTTTCTATATTGTTTACAAAGGAAACCTCCTTGTTTTACTCGTATTGTACGATTGTTTTTTCATACAAGTTTGATTCTATTGCAGAAGTTCTCCACCTGTTGTTTGATTGATGGGTGGCAGTCCCTCCTCTTGTAATTTTAATTTCCCTGTTTCTCATTCTGAAAGCATTGTCAAAGGCTAAAACTTGTAAATATCCTGTGACACCAGGCTCAGCTGGAAAGTGCAACGGTTAACATTCAATGATGCATATACGCACCGACTGATCTGTCTGATTGAAATGTGTTAACGCAACAAGACAAAAGTCTCTACTGGTTTAAAATTACAGCCTGTCCTCTCCACAGCTCTCTGAAGGCATCTGCCTGTTGGCCCAGCATGTCAACCTTTGGGTCTGTTGTGTTGTTCTGTGTGGGTGTGTGTGTGTGTGGGTGTGTGTGTGAGCTTTTTCTTTTTATGTCTTGCCGCTCTATGTCCAAACTGTGCTGAGCGGTTTCACACTGAGGCCAAACAAATAAGCAGAATTAGCATGTGGGAAGTGATTGTCTGCATGTTGTGTCTATTAAATACATTTCACCCCCATCCATTTATTGTGTTGGTGTCCTTGTTATTTCTGAACTGAAAATAATTGACTGTGAAAAATATTTTTGTACAGTATTTGAATATATTTAAGTATTAACAGATTTATGTTTCCGTCCTTGACAAAAAACAGATTCACCTTTCCTCCTGCCATATTTCTGTTTTCTGTTCTGCCATGGCTGCTTTTTCACTGCTGTCATTCTCTTTCCCCTCCCCGATATTTCCCACTGCTCAGAATGAACTTATCGAAGGGGCCATTGGTGAACAGCAGCAGCGAAGAAAACTCCAAGTCAACATATGTTAAATGTGGCGCCGGCGCCTGGAGGATGCACCAGAGCTACGATTCACTAGAAGCCAACCACATGAGAGACGCACATGCCCTCTACAACCCCAGGTAGGACAGCATTACAAACGGTGCAGGTGATGTCAAATCAATAAGCCTGTCCTGTTTAAGTTTTACGCTGAAGTCATATTCTGTAGCTTATGCAAGAGGGAAAAGAAAAAGAAAATGCACTGATGTCGTAGTGAGAAAAGTAAAGCCTTCAGTTACAGAAATTATCGGCCATTCTGGGCATGGATATGTTTTTGTTAACACTTCCTTAACCATGTACCTGAGACGCAACTACAGCACTTTACAGAAGAAGGGGATTTTATTTTCCTCCAGTGCAGTTGTCTTTTTGTTGCTGTAAGCAACTTTTATCAAGCGTATCTGAGGTGTATTTTTAGAAATCTAACTGTAAATAAAGCCGCTTGTTTCATGTTAAAACACAGGAAACAGGTGACGTATGAAATAAAGGCTGACATTCTCTTTCTTCGTTCTCAAAGTTACCGTCGGCCAATTTTTTTTTGTCATCAGTCTTTTCAAAATTTTGTTTCGGGGGATAGGAAATGGGGATATATGCCAAGATTTTGAAACTGTAATAGTAAGTATAAGTTTTCCTTTTCATTCCAGTAAATATGTTGCAATATATAATCTTAAACTACATGGAAAGCATCTGAATGTTTTCTGTATTTCTGTTGAATGATTTTTTTTTCCACTGATAGATTTAGTTTTTATAAACTTTACGCATACCTTCTTCTGAAAATAAGATGTTAGCTGTAGAAGATATTTAATTTTTGTATTTAAAAAGCCTTTGCTGTGCAGTCTTTTGTGATTATCTGACTAAGTTTGCAATTATTTATAAAACTGGTATTAAATTTTGAACAGCCTATTAGAACACAATTGATTAGCTCATTGTTAGGCTTTCACAAAGCTTTCTAATGTTAAGTGTGTGTGGGGGGGGGCGAGGTGCATGTGCCTGTGTGTGCGCATGTGTATTACAGTGTGTACCACAGACTGGAAAGTCTTAGTTCAATAGGATTTTAGGGTTAGTCTGGGTCAAGCCAATTACAGGTCTGGCAAGCCATTCTCACGCCGACCCCTGGCCAATCAGAATGGCATTGGTGTGTTTCAGTGTATGAATGCGTGTGGTTTGGAGTCGGGGCGAGAGCAGCAAAGTTTTGCCCGAGGTCGCATGCCTTATTTACCCATTCATAGGCAAAATTGACTCCACACTTTGGTTGCTACAAATTATAACCAATTATTCTTAAAACTTTGCGATGATGTTACTGTTTGGGTTAATGAGTCAAAACTGTGTTTTGGTTGTAATTATAGAAAAAAAAAAATTTTGTTTTTTTGTTTATTTGTTTGTCCAAGTGCAGATGGAAAGACACACATGCAGCATAGTATCGCCTGAGTACTTCCACAGGATATCCGACATCCAACTGTGCTGATGCGATTTGGTCACATTCATGCACTCACTTTCTCAAACACGCGCACACGCATGCGTACGAGATCTAAAACGTAGAGTTGTGGTGGTAACTTCTTCCACCTTTACTTATTAAATAGACTACGGTAAAAGCCAGAAGTGCTTAATTTATTTCAAATTGGATTTTTTTTTCTAGTTTTATTGATTTAGCTAATTAAACAAGAAAAAAACTGAATTATTTGTGAAAAATTTAAACTTTTTTTTTCTTTTATTTGCCCTTTTCTCTGGGTGGCAACAATATTATACCCTTTTTTTATATTTAGGCCATCAAGCCATGAGAATGTGATTAATGTCAACCAGCTATTGAGTGTATGAACACACACACACACACACACACACACACACACACACACACACACACACACACACACACACACACACACACACACACACACTCTCTCTCTCTCTCTCTCTCTGACGCACGGACGCATACAAACACAGAGGCGCACAACACATCATTGTATACTGAGCCCAATGTAATCATAATGATAAAGCAGATTGCCTTAACACACAGATGGGCCTCCCAACAGCTTGTGTGTGTGTTTGCGAGTCTGGGTGTGTGTGTTAGTGTAGACAACACTGATTGGATTGCAGATTTATAGAAGAGGATTACTGCAGAAGCAGTGCGAGAACGAGAGAGAAAGAGGGAGATGGTTTCAGACACTCACCTCTCATTAACTTCAACCCCCCTTCACCTCAGCTCCCCTTATTCTCAATTATGGACGAACGCTCACATATGCACACTTATAGCTATACATATTTAGGTTTGAATACAAATGTCATGCTTTACCAATGCAGTGTAATCATGAAAGCATTTTTAAAGTATTCACAGGTTTTTAAATTTTATTAATAGAATATAATTTATGCTGAAAAAGTTTAGAACATTAAATGATTGAGAAATAAAACAGCAAATACATTATTTTTAATGTTGAGTGGAAGTGCTCTAAGCAAACATGATGCACAAGTTGAATTGGAACGACAGGAAGATGTTGATGACCTGTGCAAATAGACAAAATATCTTTAAAGTAGAAGAACCAGAGCTCTGGAAAAGAGAAGAGAGTATTAATATATATATATATATATATATATATATATATATATATATATATATATATATATAATATATATATATATATATATATATATATATATATATATATATATATATTTATATTATTATTATTATTTTTTTTTATTATTAATTTCTTTTTTTTTTGAGGGAGTTAAAACTGAAAAAAAAAACATGGTGGAAAATAGATAGCAAAGAATTCAGGGAGAGATAGACAGGGCAACGGAGATCAGCAGAGACAGTGGGCTATCCAGCAAACCTGATTATGACTGGATGTGAATTAGATTCCCTAACAGATGGTCCAGGAGCGAGGCTGTAAGGTGCATGAGCCAGGAGTGAGGGGAGGGGAAGGCAGAGGAAGGAGGCCATGGGGGAAAGATGGGCAAAACCAGGCGAGTAAGCTGAAGAGACAAGTGTCAACTGCAGTGTGGCAGGGTGAAAGTGTGCAACTGTAAAATATGTACATTGTCACTAGTCTCAAACTAGTTTAACAATATTAACAAACATGTATTTGTGACATTAGATTTACTATAAGTGATTTACTTAGCCATTTGCTGCTTTTACTTTCTTTTTTTGACCTGGAGGATGACATATTAATATAAATATTGATATGATCTCTGCGAATTTCTATACACTTAATACACAGAAGAAAGCCACAGAAAATATTAAATTAGATTTTCTAGTTTTTAAAGCCATTTTTTGTAGAATATTGTACAGAAAATTGAGAGGGGAAGACCTAGAGCTGCCTGTTTAGGATGGATTTCTTCCATTTTTCCAGCTGCTGTGCATTATTCTGCTACTCTTCCTCTTACCATGATGGATAGGTGTAAATCATCACAGTCCTGTAGTGACAGCCCAATTTCCCCAAATCTGATCTGCTTAAAGAATGCAGCTTTGACGCTCCATTCACTCGTGCACCCTTTCCTTTCCTCTTGTCTCTCCCACTCTTCTCTCCAACATTTTTTTCTTGTGATATTCCACTTTTTCCTTCTCGTTCTCCATGATCAAATCCCGTTTTTACTTCACACACTTTCTCCTCCTTTCTTTATCTTTTTCCCGTCGTAGCATTGCACTCTTTTCCCATTTCCTCCTTGTCTCCTTTTCTTTCCTTACCCTCCTCCCCTCTATTTCCTCCTCCCATGTCACATTTGAAAGCCCTGCCATATTTACTAGAGTGAAAATCCTCTTTCACCATCTGCTTAATAAAATGTGCTTTTAATCCGATGGAGGGATATTTTGTTCTTAAATACTTTATTATTTTATTTCCCCACAGTTTCATTGGATGTGGCACCTTGCCCAGGTTGCTGTCTTTCTCTGCATAAGAGGAAGAAGTGGGAGAAGTAAACAATTTATCCTGGACAAAATGATGAGTTTGTGTATGTGTGCTTTTATGCGTGCTGCAACACCAGTGTCTGAATTTTTTGAGCGATAACCACGCAATTACGCACAACCTTCGTCAATGACCTTTCTTTTATGAAGGGGTGAGCTCAACCTTTATATCGCTGATATCACTTCACAAGCAGATCCCACCAAAATCGTATAAATAAGCAGCTTCAATTTGTATCTGTTGTCGGTATATCAATTTTGCATATAATTTCAACAAATAGAATATGAATTTGTGATTGCATCTTTCCTTTAAAAGAATGATTTGTGGATGGCTACATCCAGCATCTTCTATAAAGGTTTACATAACAGGAGGATGCCTGAAGTAATTTAATTGATTTTCGCTGAGCAGTCTCTCCAGTAAAATGCTGGAGGTCACTGCAAGTACAGAGTATGCAATTTAGGTGGCTCAAGTGTTAAAGCACAACTGGTTTACATTATCATATGTATTTATTTGGCAAATAAACATTTTAATATAAATCCCAGATTTCCTTCTGTTGAGCCACGTTGCTGCACTTCCGATGGAGTTGAGCTTTATTTTTGTTTTATTTGAAGGGCTGTTCGCACACCAGACGACCAGCACAATGACACAAAACAGATAAAGGAGACAGAGAGAGAAAGAGAGGGAAGGAAAAAGAGACACTGTGACAAAGATAGTGCCTGGCAGCAGGACACTTATCAGCAACTGCTCCGCAAGAAAATGACCTAAATCATCAAGATTCCCATCGGAACGCATGAACACACACACACACACACACCCTCACAAACACACACTCACAGGAAGCCCGTAATGTCTTTATCGTATTATCTTTTTACTTCAATAACAACTCTAATACAGGTAGATTTTCAAATCTAAACAATCTATTATGCAGATGACACAAGCACTTGAGAGAAAAACAGGAATAGGATATTGAAATGGATTTTTAACAATGACTAAAGGAAATCAGTTGCTACCAGACACAACATGATATCCCAAAATGTGACTGGTGCAAGTCTCCCCAGAAGTGTTTTGAGTCATTTACACATTCTGAAAGTGTGGATTCTTTGCTTTCTAATAATGCCAAACACACAGAAATACAAAAAAGAAGATATGGGCACTAAATACTGGCACTTAGTCAGAAAACTTAGTCAAAGTCTGTACCCTTCCCACTTGGGGATGTTAACAAAGGCTATATATTTACATTACTTTGTGCACCATTGCTCACCTGCCTGGTCACTGTCATAGCACACTCAGCTGACTGAGATATACAAGGTATAAAATTATTCTCAGGTCCTTTCATTTCCTTTCTGCTGCTAAAGAAGCCATTCATGCGTTGTACATGCCTTCCTCGAGAGGAATGCCAAGGTATTCCCAGACCAGCCGAGAACCATGGTCATGTCCTTGGTCTGCCTCTGGGTTTCCTCCCCGTGGGACACACCCAGGACACCTTGAACTGGCTGCTCTCGATGTGGAGGAGCAGCAGCTCGACTCTGAATCCCTCTCAGATGACCGAGCTTCTAGCCCTCTCTAAGGCAGAGAGCTGACCCTGTGGCTACTAAAATTTATTTCCACAACAGCTTCACTGTGCTTAGAAATTCTGCCCATTCTGTCCATGAACAGAATCGCAAGGGCAACCTACGTGACACTTGAAAAGTTAATTCTGACTCGCTGCCAGCAATGGCCAGCTTTTTAATACCTTCTCCAAGTCCACAAAATGCATCTAAACTGGTCCCTCCGCCCTCATCTTGACAGGGTCTCTCACCACAGTGTCAACCAGCGGGACCAGAGAGTTACCATGGGTGATCCTATGAGGGACATAAAGCCCTGAAATCTTTAGGACAGTCAAAACCTTTCACCACAGTACAATACAATAGGGTTAAAATGTCTTAATAAATGTTATTACATAAACTTTTGCTCCATACCCTCTCTACAGTTTGTTTGTACTAACAGTATAAAATAGTGGAAGTCACTTTCTGAGGTTATTTCAATTTTGTTGCAAAAGATTCACAACTCAATGTATTATGAGTTATAATCTGCACACACAACCCGACATACTATTGAAAACATAGAAATATAGCACACAAACACATATGTTTCCTCCCAGTCTTTATAACCCATCAGCCTATTGGGCAAAATGTGTTTTAGCCATTATCACATTGATTGTATGTAATCAGGGGTTTATTCTGCAGCCAATGAAGTGAATTACAGGTTTCCTGCCCGACTAACACTGTTGCAATTGATCTCCTGCTCCCTGGCGTGTGTGTGTGTGTGTGTGTGTGGGTGTGTGTGTGTGTTAGGAGGGACTTTGAAGAGGTGTGGATGCACCAGCAAGAAAGAGACGCAATAATAGAGGCTGTTTGTATGTGAGAAGTAGAAATGTTGACAGCAAAGGATTGAGACCCAAAGAGAGGAGGAAGGGGAGGGAAAAAAGAGAGCTCAGTAGGTGGGAGAGTGCTTTAGATTGACTGTCACAGTTGGACTCTTTTTCTTCCCTTTGTATTCATTTTTGTTTCTGAAAACAACTATAATCACTGACTCTCTGTGATTCTGTTCAGCGGAACAAAACCACATGCTTAAACTCACACCAATGATTCAGAGAATCAGAGCTCCAGTTGACTGCCTGTAAGTTGCTTAACCACAATAGTTAGTTTTTAAAAATGTTCCATGAAAGTACACGTGAATTGCAGGGTAGCTGTTTGCATTTATTTCAGCCATCAGGCAACAAGGAGGAAAATTCACTTTCTTTACGGGTATACATAAGAATAGGTAGACTTTCCTTTAAATGTATATATCAGCCTTCAGTAAAATGTGGCCAAACTGCCCAGGAAGATTATAGATTGTCAAAGAAACATTTCAGGAGCAGATTTGCCTTTGTGTCTAGAATTAGACATGTTAACTAAGGCTTACATGTAGCACTCACAAATATATTAGGAGGCCTGGTTTAATTTTTTATTTACACGTTCTTTTTCTGAATAATCCAACTAACACTTAAGCAACTTTCCACACATCGTACAGTCACTGACACAGAGCGACATAAAGCTGAAGAAATAAACAGATGACGGCTAAATAGGCAATTCAGTCCGTTGATGAACTCAGTGTCTTCACTTGACTTTTGAGATGTAAATATGTCTTGTGTGTTTTTTTTTCCCTCCTTACTCAGTTCTGTTAATTTCATGTATTTTTCTTCATGGTGCCTATGCTTCCCTTTATTTTCTTACACACTGAGCATGGCCAGTATTATCTAGATAAAATTGTGTAAGGTCTTTTTCTTCTTTTTTTTCTCTTTTTGCTTATTGGGCTGTGTGTTCTTATCAGCATTGAAAGCACAATGCTAGGTGTGATGGAAAGGTATTAACAGACCAGCTGTAGCTACACTGTCAGCACTTCTCCGTATCAGCAACCACCCTCCACGCTTTTTCTCTGTTTTATTCTCCTAATTTTTTCCCATAGGGAACAATTTTAAGGAAAATAAAATTGTGAGGATAGTTGGAGGTGTTATCCTGCTGCACCTAGTGGCGCTAAAGTTCATAAGTGAAGTTCTTGTTGTCTAAATATAATGGATTTATTCTTTTCTTTTATAATAATTATATACACACACACACACACACACACATATATATATATATATATATATATATATATATATATATATATATATATATAATTTAGTTGTGTTTTTTGGGACATATTCTTTTCTTTTTACACCAGCAGGGCAAAATAATAATGTTTGGAGTCATGTGTGCATTAGAGTGTGTTTATTGCTGCCATCTAGTGAGACAATTTTATAAAGATTGCATATAATGAAGAAGCAATATTTCACACAGATGCAGACTTAAGGAGCTCATGGCAAAGAGCAGCTCAGTTTGGCACTAATGTGTTGATTGCATGTTTGGACTGACAAGTTGTCAAGCCTCTGAATCATCCCACTGCTCTAATGACAGCTTATCATGCTAAATGTTCCCCACCTTCCCTTTAAAACTGTCTCTGCACATTTCATTCTATTTTCCTTTCTACCTCTCTATTTTTCTTTGTTATACTGAAAAACAGAAATAGGACTGTGTATAAGGAGAAACCGGCAAGTATTGTCTATAATTATGTCAAGGCAAAGCGGTTTGTTTTTGTAAATGATCCCATAGAGAGAAAAGTTAATAGTAGCAGATATGAATCATAACATGAAAGTGAAAGTGGTGACACAAGCACTATATTTGAGACCAGTTTATTCAGTTTCATTTCATGTGGTGCTTTTCAAAAGGCTACATTTCTCGATATGTATTTAATTAGTTTACCTTCTCATCAACAAAAACAACACTTTGTCAGAAATGTGACTGGTGATATATTTAGCAATTGGAGAATCACTTGAAAGCTCGTATTCTGACTCTCAGTAAGCATCGGTGCTGTTCTGGGCCCCTCCCCCCTTGCAAAGCGCTCGCATGGTCCTCTCACACTCACAGCAGTCCTTCTTCGCTTAAGTCAGAACCCCCACCCCTAAATGTCCAGACAGCTAATGTGATTTCATCTACAAAGCTACTGCTGAATGATCCCCTTCAATGTGAGACATAAATGTAAAAAAATCAAATTTATTATTGTTGTTTATGATTTTATTAGAAATTGTATTTTATTTTAAATCAGAGAATTTCAATTAGTGTTTTTTTTTTGTGTAAGTTTTCATATTTGGAGTAGATTGCATACAAAAAAGTTTTTAAATAATCTTTAACTGTTAGCTAATCATATGCAGATGATAAGTTATGAAAATTAAGTGATCATGTAATTTCGCAACGTTTGGTGACTTTGACAACAACAACAAAAAAATGAATGCACAGTTTTTAACATTATATTAGTTTGTGAAAAAAAATAGATTTAAAAATTACATGCATACTTTATTGTCAGTTATAATTTTGTTCAGTCAATTATTTTGGCCCTTAAAAAACCACCAGCTCTACACAAAAGGACTCTTAGGCTGAAGGATTCTTGCATGTTTCTCAGCTAATTGTTCATCTTATTTTCTCAAATACAACTTTTTCATTTTACATTAAACATCCCAAGGCAGAAAGTCTCCTTAAACAGACTGACAGAAAATAGATATATGCATAAACACATATTTGCTCTGAATCATGTGGTTTAACTGTAAGATGTAACTGAGGTTTCTAATTATACAGTAAAATAAGTTTAAAAATAAATTTTCTAACTGTCTATGCTATCTATTAGAAGTCAAAACTACAGATGAAATTTTAATATTTAGTCAAAAACCTTTTTCTGTCACTTCTAGCTTCAGCCCAATGGTATTGACAGTATGTTTTCTTAATTATCCAAAAAGTAAATAATCTAGCTATTTGCTTTATTTTCTTAAAATGTAGTTTAAGTTGGAGATCTAGGAAAATAACTCACATCAACCCAGCTGTTAAAAACACTGACATTAATCACATTATATACATCATTCAACTTCTCCAAACAGGGGAGCAAAGAACTGACAGTAAGACACAATTAATAATTTTTCAGTTCAACATCACCTTTTGTATAAATTTATAGAAAAAAAAAAACACTGAATCAGTTTTTTCAATTTTTATAAATTTTTTTGAGCACAAGAAAACACAAAGAACTAAGTGAGACCCAACCCTTGTGTTCTCTCTTCACACTCATCTGAAGAGCAGAAAGGTACAATAGGACTGCTCCTTCAGCACTGAGCCGCCGCTACATTGCGCCGTAATTATACTGATAACATACATACATAAATGCATTCAACCTCTTACTTGGCACAGCGCACTAGCTGTGATTTCTTAATCTTCTTTCCTCCACGCCTCTCCTCTGCACGCATGTCTTCTTTTTTTATTCTTTTTTATTTCTCCCCCTGCGATGGCAATTATTTTTCATTCATAAGCAGAGTGAGAGTGAGTAAGAGAGCAGGAGTAGGACACGATAGAGGAAAAGAGAGACTGAAATGGAAAGAGATCTTTTGGCACTTAAACTCTTTTGCTTAATGGTACTCAGAGGGATTGACAGTGGAAAAAGAAGGGGGACAAAAGAGCATAAAGATGGGAAAAGGAGAGATTAAATCATCACCACCACATCATCTACTTAAATGAGTCTGGTCCCGTTTTCCTGCCACTGCTGTTTTCAGTCTGTCCGTTGGAGCACAGACAACTTTGTGCCATTACTTTCTTCCCATCACATGCTCTGTGTCTCACTTCTGTCTTATTTTTGCACTTTATGTCCTCATGTCTTGATGTGCTTTCTCTGTCTCTTTAAGCCAGTTTGCCCAGTCTTGATTTGTTTCCACAGTTTTTTCACAATGGACCCTCATTTTGAATGAAAGGGGCTTGCCTTAGTATCAGATACATGGATTTATAGACATTGGTGTGTGCAACAAAGACACCAATAATGGGGTTCCTCAATTATACTTGCAGGAATGAGGTGGAATAAAACTCATGATGAAAAGGGTGAAGGGGTCAAAGTATCAGACACCATAAATGTCATAGCATTTTATGAAAAGACAAAACCTATTTTTATTTTAAAAAATCTCGTCTTTTTTTTAGTTATTTATTTTAGTGGGGGATGTAGCAGATATCTCTGCTGGGGACGGGGAACTGTTTCGAGTCAATCAACCATCATCAGTCGCAGTTCCTCTTTTTCCTATTCTGCTCGTCTTCTTCTTTCGCCTGTCTTTCTTTCTGTCTGTATTCATTCGCCATTCCCCCACCTGAGCAGCTCTCCATTTTCCGTCGGAGCGCTGTCTGTGTTTTATGGGTCCCTGTGGGATGGGGATCTTTTACAGGCCGACTGGACTTTAGAAGTCCCTCGTTTAGCAGCATCCTGCCTTAATTAAAAACCCCTTTTGTGCTTTCTGCCTTTAACAATGAAAGAGAGTGAAAGGAGGGGAGGGCAGGGTTAGAGGGACAGAGACTAGTAATGTGAAGAGAAAGAGAAGGCAAGAGAGAGGGCAGAGAAAGAGAGATGGTGCTGAATGGGAAGCGATAGGGAGACAGGCAGATAGATAGTAAGTTAGACAAAGAGACGGATGGAAAGATATGGACAGAGAGAAGATAGCTGTTAATTACAACTGCCATTAACAAGACACCAGCCCACCTCCTTAGGGAGAGAAGGAAGGAAAATCAAGAAAAGGGAGCGAAATAAGAGACGCAGAACAAAAGATGATCAGAGGAATATAATCATAAAGTGATGCTGATCAACCTGCTCCTTTTTTCCCAAATGTACACTACCTTGTACTGCTTGGCCTGCAGTTTTTGACCCTGGATGTGCGCGTGCCTCAGTATGATTATGTATGTATCCGTGTCTGTGTATGTATGACCTGTCTCTGGGATGACTGAGCGTCAGAGGGGCTGCTTACTGATTACCTTCATGTTGAACAAGCTGCTATTGACTTGAGAGTGACGGATGACCTCATACCTGAGCATGTGAATGTGGCTGTGTGACGATGTGCTGCTCTATACAGGGTTTTTCTAATGATAGGTTTCTTTTGAATTGCTTAAAATTTTTTAAATGTCTATATTTGTACATCTGACCTTAAATATACTACCTACAATTAAAATGTAAAGTTTTCGTCTTTCTTCTTGCTGTTTGAAATGGCATGTACAGTAATGGCAGTTCTTTCCTTCCCTTTTCTTGTATCTTTTACCTATTTCTTTTTTGTAGGCTTCTCTGCAGAATGTCCAGTAAGGAGCGCCACCTAGAGTCGAATTGTCCGTCCTCTTACATAAAGACTGAACCATCGAGTCCTGCCTCTCTGACTGACAGTCTAAACCATCACTCCCCTGGTGGCTCCAGCGACGCCTCTGGGTCTTACTCATCCACCATGAACGGCCACCCCAACGGCTTGGACTCTCCAAGCCTTTACGGTTCCAACGCAGGACCCCTGGGACCTGCTGGAGGCCCGGGATCGAAACGTTACGAGGACTGTTCATCAACTATTGGGGAAGATTCACAAATTAAGTGCGAGTACATGTTGAACTCCATGCCGAAGAGGTTGTGCCTGGTGTGCGGGGACATTGCGTCAGGGTACCACTATGGAGTCGCGTCGTGCGAGGCCTGCAAGGCGTTCTTCAAACGCACCATTCAAGGTTGGCTTCCATTTTGTGTTGAAATGGTCTCTTTATTTGTTGTCAAATTCAACTTTCCCCCAAAACAATTATCTAAAAGTCAGGCTTTCTGTCATGATGTAACTAACTCTGTGGACCATTGTTTAAAAAAAAGAAGAAAAAAAGTAAATATTTGATTTTTGGTTCCAGTTTGTTTACTTGTGAAATTAAAATATTAAACTAAGCAGAGATATAATGAGGGAATAAAGGTAAGCATCTTGAAGTATTAAGCTTCTTTTTATATGACCTACCTACTCAAAAAATGCTTACAGTATATAAATATTAATTTGGGAATTTGTTGTTTAACTTGTTTAACAGAAACCTTGAATTTGTTCAAAATCAAAGATACTGAATGAAAATCCCAAGCGATCATCATGACCGACCATGACCCTAAGATGACCTTTACTTTCGCTCACTCCCATCATTCCCATTTTGATCATTTGATGCACAGTCACACTCGCAAACAGGCTCCTGCTCAAGCACAGTAATACACACACCAGCGCTTTAACACCACTTTCACCCATAACCTTGACCTCTTCTTCATCAACAGCAAAAACAATTTCCTGGGAGTGTTTGCATTCCCAGATCTAGCAACTCACAGCAGGAGAGTGTTTGCTGTAAGCCTGTTTTCTAGGAGATAACATGGTGTCAGAGAAAGGGCAGCGGTCATGTCTACGGGTCAGGAGTTGACGCAAGGGGGTAGAATAAAGACAGGATCGAGCAATAATCCACATGATGAGAAGAGCACAGGAATTAGGCTCTTTAATCCGCTGCTTATGTCTTCTTAGAGCTTGCATTATTGCAGAACATGTACAGGTATTCAGACTGTACTCTTCAGATTTTTAGGGTTTTTAACAATAATCACCTCCCAACATGATCACCATTACATATTTTATGTGACTCATGAAGGTCAGCTTGACCATGCCTTTATCCTAAGTGAGGCATGAAGATTAAATTTATACAATTACTTGAAACCTCAGTTGCGCTAAAATGTTGTGAAGACAATCTAGAAAGTGATCTAAAACTTTATGTGGCCTACCTAGTCAAAACCTAGAAAGTAAACTAGAATCAACTAGAACAAAATGTCTGCCTCAGAAATGAGGCAATTAAATTATTTTGTGTAATGTATCATGTGTGTGAAAATGTCTGAATAGTCTGTTTGTGTAAAAACCCTGTTCATGAACAACAAGGGCAACACCATGTTAAACATGGTTAGTTTAAGTAGCACCAGTCTTACTGCATTTAGTGTTGCAGAAAAAGTAGTCAAGAAGTAAAACAAAACAAAAAATAAACTTAGGGGTGTGAAAGTTCTTGAAAAGGTATTCTAGGACTTGCTAATTTTATTTCAAACTTATTGGATCCATCTGCTCACAGGACAGCTGTCTTGTCACTTAGTTTGCCATCGCATTAACCAGCTGCCAGCCAGCTATTATCGATCCATTCAGTCAGTCATATCAGGCAGGACTCATCTATCTGCTTTTCCATCCATTCAACTATCTGTGCTTGCCTTCCTTTGCCTCTGATAAGCAGCTTTCCCAGTAAAGACCAAGAGAACAAGGAAAATGTGGGCAGGAAGTTGTCTCACATTCTACGTGGTCACAACCACCTGGAGACGACCTGTATGTGTTTATTATGGGATGACACGAGGGCACAGCGAAATCCTGATTAGATTTGAACACACACACATTCACCCACGCACTCGCTGAGATAAAGGCAAAAATACACACGCAAACCCGTATTGCAAAGACACACACTAGATGAATAGATGGTCACACACATAACCTTGCAATGACTCTCTCTATAGGTTTAACCCGTCATTGCTGTGGGGTCAAATGTTCGACCAATTTCACTTGTTTCGTTTTATTTAGAGGGCTTGTTAAAGATTACATATGTGGCAGGCCAGGACATCACTGCAAAGGAAACACAGTAGCTGTCGTATCTGTGTTGACAGGAAACCTTCTTTTCAAGTGTGAACCTGAAAAGCTGTAAAGGGCGGTACATTCCTGGACTTCAGAGATTTCATTTTCACTGCGTTTGTAATCTCTCCTTCTGATGTAGTGTGTATGTTAACCAATATAAAAAGAAAATTATAATTGACTTAGTATTTTTACCAAAACTTTGTGGCAAGACTATTGTCAAAGAAGATTGTAATATAAGCGATTTATTATACAAAGGATGGGAGCTTAAGCAAAAAATTAAGGAAATGACAGATTTTTCTTAAGATGAAGCCTTCTGTTTAGATTTACTCCACCAGTTTTCTAGTCTATTAAATATGATTCACATTTCTTGCATGAATTTTTTGTAAATAATTGTTCAAAACGATAAACATTCTTGGATGCACCAAAAACAGTGAATTGTGACGTTATCTTTGGCTACTCAGTGTGGACAGAGTGGATCTTGTGCCTCTGTGTGGGCTGCCCGTCTGAGTGTTCATCCAAATGTAAATGAGCGAAGGTTTATGTGCACGTCTGGGCACATGTTCCTGCTGCGTGTGTGTTTGTGTGTTTGTCCTGGCAGGAAAGCAGGGCCAGCCTCAGATGGGTAGTGGCAGACATATTGGTGTGTTTCAACCCATTAGCCAATAAAACCACAGGTAATCACCAAAAAAACACCTCCAGCTGGACGGGGAGGAGAGCATGGGGCAGGAGAGGAGAGGAGAGATAGGGGCAGATAAACAATAAAATGGGGAAAGGAATGTGGGCAAGGATGAGAAGGGGGAGGACGGACTGGGCAGATAGATGTAGGAAGGAATTAGTGCTATGCGTGGGCTGACGTGCTTTTGCGCACGTGTGTGTCGCAGTGTGGAGGAAGTGGCTCTGGCAGCTGCTGTTTCTGTGGCTTTAGTCCAGTAACACCTGACAACCTGCATCTATCACTCCTTTATTGAGAAAGAGGGATAAAGGGGAAAGTAGAGGAGGACAAAGTGTGGAATATAGAGGTGTGGGGCTATGAAACAGCAAGAGAAAAGCAAACACTTGGAGACAAAAGACGGATGACGGCTGGAAAACTGAATCTGAGGAGGCATATAGTGAAGGACAGACAATATGTTATATCTTCAAAAATATGTTTTTGGAAGCTATATTATTCAATATAATAAATTGTTTTATGTTTTTAAATGCTCATATGAACCTGCATCTTTTTAATTAGTTGGATAATGTAGTTTAATGTCCATATGTGTTGGTTCTAATCACTTCATTGTACTTTTCCTTTTGGTTTCTTGCCAGTTTTAAGCAAGAATTATAAATTATCACAGAATTTGTCATTATCAGGGGAAATGAATGACATTCAGCATTGTAATTTATAATAATGATGATCCCTGACGATGAAAAACTGTTTGGGATTGTTACTTTCCATATGACTCTGAGATTTTTAGTAAAAATAAATTCATTTAAAAGTATAATTAAAAATGTATTAAAATATGATCGATTCTTCTGTGTGCCACCATGATATCACAATATAATTGTTTTATATCAGTTTAGGATTTTTACAGATAATGGCTTCAGACACTGCCAGGTTTAAAAATTGTTTTTCTTGTGCAGCACGCATTGCTCATCTGTTTGTTTGCTAATTTTGCTCTGTGCCTATTAGGCCTTGCAGATTCCATGTCATTAGCACACTTAGTGTTTCTGCACTGGAAGTGTCTCGCTTAACTGCAGAATTAATCTAGTCCTCCTTTAGCAACAACATGAAAAGGCTGGGTGTGGGCTAACTAGTCCCATTAACTGCATCTATTAGGATGTACGATTTCCTTCAGCATTTAGAGTGTTTAGCCTTTAACTAACAGGGCCAATTAATGAGTGTCTTGTTACCCATTAGGAAGAGTTTGGGCATTTAGCCTTTTCCCAAGCTAACTAGCTTCTTAATCAGTCCAGTAATGAGAAAACATCCTCTCTGCTGCAGCAGTCAATAGTAATCACTGTTTACTCTGTTTCAGAGGGAGATGTATCAGGCTGCTGGAGTACTGTAGTTGTCAGGAGGGCAAGGGAGGAGAAGATAACTTTATTCTGTTTAAAATGATAACATGTACACAGCCTCAGATGAATAAAAAATGCAAAAAAACAAACCAAGTTTGTTTCAGTTTATTCCAACAGATCGAAAGCTGTAGATGTTGCCAAATTAAGCTGTAATTTAAGGGATGTATATACTAGCATACAAGTACAAATTAATGGATTAGAATATTGTAGGAATTCTATTTATTTAGCAACTTAATTCAAGAACTGGAACTCTTCTTGATTAGTTAGACAAAACTTTCCTAATCTTGAAAGAGACAGGAGAGAAACTGAAATTTTGCTTTTTCCTGTAAGTCCTCATTGGTGCTTTAAATAAATATTTGAATGTGTCGTTCTGTGTAAAGAATAACAATTGAGTCACAATTCCTAATCTGAATTAATCTACAAATAATTTTCTTAGAAGTGCTTGTATGTCATTAACACAAAGCAAACATTCACAGATCACCTCATCCCCATTAATTCATTCAATTTCATAAATTTATCTTTTTATTTTTACGTTTAATAAACTGCCATGTTAAGCTTTCGGGTTTTCTTCAAACACATGCTGAGGGTTTCTGGTGTGTCTCACCATGTCTGCCTTTCTGTCTGTCTATTTTGTCTCCTATTAAACTGTTCCTTCTGTCCTTCTCCAACATGTCTGCATGCCACAGGCAACATTGAGTACAGCTGTCCCGCTACCAACGAGTGTGAGATCACCAAGAGAAGACGCAAGTCATGCCAGGCCTGCCGCTTTATGAAGTGTCTGACTGTGGGCATGCTGAGGGAGGGTAAGGGAAAAGGTCTCTTCTTACAATTTTTTGTTAACTTGTTTACTTCTGGCATTTTAAAATGTGTCTAGATAAACTGAAGCCAAATTTAAGAAAACAATTTGTTAATTTGAGCTGTATGAAGTAAAAATTAAGCCCCGCCCAATTCAAACATGTACTTACACTCCAAATAATTGGTTCAGTGTTTCATAGAAAATTATACTTCAACCATACACTGTGTGTGGTTGTCAACACATTTTGTCACAATCATGGATGAATATTTGAAAACTCTTTATGGTAAAATTGGTAGAGTTATGTTAAATGTATGTTGGCCTGCTTTTCCATCCCGAACCCAGTTTTTGTATAGACCTAGAATTGGGATAAGCGTCTTTTTTTTTGTCATTTTATCTGTTTATGGAACATATCAACAGCAGCAATGGTATATCAGACACCACAGCATGATGCTACCACTTATATACTTGACAGTTCACATATTGATTCTAGATTTAAAAGCCTCATCTTACTAACTCCTCCAAAGACACTTAAGCACAAATAGCCCAACCTTTGGCTTGTCTTACCATAAAATATTTCTTCAGTAGACAAGAATGGTGGGTAGAAAGGTTTTTAAACATTCTCACCACTTTCACCTAAGGGGTGCAGGTTTTATCCTTTGACTGACATTTTGGATGTAGCTAGAATTGGCAATAGGCAGTCTTCCCAAACGTACATCCAAACTGCTTTTAGAATAGACAAAGCAAGATTTAAAAGCAGCATTATGCTTCTGGAATGGCCCTGACCTCAATCCTATTGAAAATATATGGTCTATGAATAACACTGTGTCTGTGCCAGGAACCCAACCAACTTAAATGAACTTTACCAATGCTGCCAAAAAAGGGATCAAATATTCATGCCTAAATGCTGACTGCAGATGTACTAGGAATATGATCAACACTGAATTATTTAGCAAAAAGGTAAATTTAGGTAAAAGTAAGAGCCTAGTCAAATAAAGAGATGTATTATCAAACAATCCTGCATGTAAAACAAAAATAACAGTTAAAAATCTCCTCAAGATTTACTCTTTGTTTTTCCAATTATTTTTATGTTGAGTAACTTTTTTATTAACTTTTATAACTTTTTGTTCGCACATATTACCCAGGCAACACCAGGTAACACCTGTGCCTATGTGTAGAGAACATCTCAGCTCTTGAAGGATGAAGATTTAGTTGTATAAATGCAAACCTTTGAACTTAAGTGCACAAAAGCATGTATTTCTAATTTACATGAAGAAGACAAAAAGGTAAAACGACAACCAACACTTTCAGTAACTGCCCAGAAAGGGATAAAGCCAAAAACCAAAAGATTTTATCTGCTCCAACACCACTTTGATTAAATACACTCACTCTCTCATTTTTACATTCCCTTGTTGCCTTTTGCCTCTTTCGTTCTCTCCTGTATGCCCACCTTTGACCTTTCTACTCCCACTGCACTTCCAGCGATGAAAACAGGCACAGAGGAGTGGGGAGGGATGACGAGGAAGGTATATTGAGAAAAAGAGGGAGCGAGGGATGGTGAAGGTGGGAGAAGCCTTGGGGATGAGATGGAGGGACAGGGGGAGGGAGGGTAAGAGATTGATTTATAGGAGCAGAGGAGGGGGACCCAGGGAGGATGAGAGGCAGGGGGAGGATGGTTGAATGAGGCAGAAAGTGTGTGAGAGATGGCAAGAAAGGAGAGGAGAGAAGGGTCAAGGTTGTAATTGATGGGAGACCTGGCCCGCGCCCCCTTCCTTCCAGTGGTCAGGGAGCATGCCGGTGCCGACACCGTGCCAGCCCTCCCTCCAGGCATCCCACCCTTCGTCTCTCCCCGTGTCTTTTTTAGCTTATTTAGCTTTTTCTGATCCTGTTTTGTGTCGTATATGAATAGCATCTCTTTATACATGCATCTACAGAGTAACTGCGATGTTTTGTAATTGAAACAAAAAATACAGTTACATTTTTCTTTTAATAATTGAAATTGCAATAATTGCAAGCAACTAAGTTTGCTCAGTCTGTCTTTTTTCTGCAGACACACACACACACACACACTTTCTCTAACAAGCTGCTGTCGTAGCATTTGTTCTCCCAGTTGATCTGACATAGCACAACCTATGTCTCATCTCCAGAGTTTTATCTTGTGTATGTGGCTAACAGACACACACATAGTTGAATGTAATATTGGCAACACCAATACTAGTTAACACATCCAGTCTGCTTCCTTTCACTTGGTGTAAAGACAACATCTTTCTTATGTTGTTTGGAAAGTCATATTTTTTTTTATTTAAGAGTTTGGGGGAACATTTTTAAAAAATTGTGACATATTCAGGAATGAGAAGTCACTTTTGAATCCCTTTAAGTTTAAAGGAAAAGTAAGTACTGAAAATTTTACTTAATTGCAGATCATTTTAGTCTTTACATAAAAGCGGACAAATTTTACTTAATAAAGGACTTCCTGGATCATTTCAATGTTTTATTTTTTGGAGGCAGAACAAAAACGTTGTCTAAAGTAATAATGATTTAGATAGCACATCTGAGTTTTCTTGGACAAATCCCTTTTTTATCAATTATAAACCAAATTTTCCTTTAGAATAAAAGGAGAAATGCATGTACTTGAATTTTTTTTTCTAAGTTCATCATTTAATAGTAAAACATTTCAAAGCGAATGTTGTTGAGTCACTGCTACCTTAAAACCAGTTTGAAACGAGTTACTCTAAAAGAAGACTATTTAAAGGCACTTTGGTAATAAAATCTTGTTTTAGTTAGACCAAAGCTATGATAGCTTAGCACAAATTACACTAAAAAATCAGAAAATTGTGTCAAATTGTGCTTCTATTACAAAGGACCTACAGAAAAAAAAAACACCCAGCAATGAACTCCTTAATCTTACAAATTTCAAAAAAATAAAATGATGGATGATACGTTCTGTTGGAAAAAGAGGGAATGCAACTGAGGGACATGTGTTTGTGTGTTTCTGTCGAGAGCAGGCAAACAAATAGCTGCCTTTTGTTACAACTGCCTCCCTGCTCTACACACATATATCATGCACATTCACATGAGGCTGCATATCTATACATCAACATGACAGACCACAGCCACCCCATTTGTTGTGCAGAGTGTGAATGTAATACAAGGGGTCCCACTCTTCATATGAATAAGGCTCATTTGGAGAATTGATATATCCATTTTCTCATTGGTAATTTTAATTCTTCTTAGACCTTTGCGAGATATAAATAGATTTAATGTATAGCAGAGTTAAACATTTTTTTACCATTAGCATATTTACTATTCAGCTATGGCACTGATTAGCTGCTGAGCTAAATTGAGGACTGTTACTTATTTTGTGACAACGTTCTTTTGGGAAAAGCTTTTTATTGATCCGTGCTCAGCTATTACCTAAAACGCCTACAGATTCATCACTTCCCAGTATGCTACCATTTATACAAGATCTGAGTTCTAATATAATTCTGAGTGGAAAATTTGAGAAAGTTTCAAAAAGCTAAAAATCAAAATTTTTTCCTTCTGTGATATTTTCATATGACAAATCAATGATGTTTGTAATCACTACAGTGTTAACGTCTAAACGTTCCATATTTATATTAAGACATTAAATTAATTCATCTGTAGGAAGCCCTTTTTGCATTCAAATGTAAGAAGTTGATCATATTGTGGCTAGTCGGCATTAATCAAATTTGAATCTTTTCTGAAATCTTCCACTGTAGTTGCTGCTAAATTTCAGCGAGAATCTAGATTCATTTCATTTCATCCCATGTTGACATCATGAATTTTATTTTAATTACTTTTTATAATACATGTATAGCACTTCCTATTTATGCTATTTACTATTTGTGCTTAGAAGTTGCCCTTGTCATAAACTAAATGTTACATCACTCTTATTTCACATGGCTAGAAATTGTATTATATTGAACAAGAAGTCCTCAGCAGACTCGTGGGTGTGTGTGTGTGTGTGTGAGAACATTACTTAGTGTGTTTCATTCTTCTCTTCTTGGTGTTGACAGTGTTGTTGCAAAATTGCATAGATGATGGCGGTAAGTGGCTAGATCAGTTAGCGTCAGTGCTAACTGCGGTTGTCAGGGAGTAGCTCACGGCAGAAAGGTGAAGATAAAGTGGACAGGGTGTAGTGCGGGGGGGACATGGAGGCATGTGTGTGTGTGGATGCTGCAGTTTACCCCTTAGGGCAAGATCTGCCTCAAATTAGCTTTGTCGCCCTGGGAGACAGAGAGGGTGAGATGAAGAGCAAGTGAGGCAGTAAGGAACAGTATGTGAGTTTGTGTTTGTGTGTAGATGGGAACCTGAAGAACAAGAGGCCATAGGGTCAGGAAACCAACTCAGAGCAGTTTTTTTTTTGTTTGTTTTTTTATATGTTTTCTTAAAAACACTACCTGATCTATGAATGGACTGATGCAGCTCTGTGTTGCATTTAAACATCATCTACTGTGAGCAAGACGACGAGAGCAAAGCAGGAATTGAACAAACTGAAAATCAGTCATTCAGGAACAAACCTTAGGAACCTACCCACAAATATGTAGCTGCAAATTTCCAGAATACAAGACGTTATATTGTGAGAACTACCCCTCTGGCAATGGCTGGCTGTCCATTTTTAATGGGTCCGTAATGATGCGTCAGCTGAAGACCAAAAGGTCATTGGGGTGGGGCTCAAATCCACTGAGAAATGGTAAGGCGGATGATAGAGCAGCTAGACCACAGGTAAAAACTGTAGGAGTAAGATCGGAGATGTCAATTAATCCTAACTGCAAACGTTGCACACATTACAGACACTTCATGTCCCTCATCAGCTGTGATTTGTAGAATTATTGTCATTAAAACACAGACTAAACATGTAAATATGAAAGGAATTGGCAGTCATGCAGCAAGGGAGCCAGCAGTATTCAATAGACACATATAGCATACATGTGCTCAAGCTGACAAATTTGCTCAGATTCAGCAGCGACTTTGAAGATGAATCCTGAATAAGCAGGCAGAATGCATTGAATCCAATGCCTGCATCTTTATAAAGTCATAAATGGCCAGCTGGATTGGGATGGTTGTGCTTCTGGAGGGACAAGTCCTCAAACTGCAGATATAAACCTTGGCTCCATGCCGCACACACGCACGTATGCACACACAAATTAACACCTAGTGCCAGCTTTGGCCCTGCTCCCCATAGCCTCTGAGACCTAATGAGTGAGATCAGGTGGAAGGCCCCAGTCTGTGTGAGTGTTGCTACTTGTATGTGTGTGTACAGCTGGTAATGTGTGTGGATCTTAATTCGACTGAAAGCTCAGCTATCTTGATGGCTGGCATCCACCCTCGTTGCCCCTGCACACATGTAGATGATTGCTTGACTTAAAGGTTGAAGAAGAGCATGTCAACTGAATCAACTAGTTCGTGTTTAGTTTATCTTTCTCAATTACTCTGGTACATATGTGATGATCCAGAAAAAAAATAGCATAGAGATGGGATAATAAATAAGCAAAGAGGACCTAAAAGGAGAACGACAAAAGGGATGAATGAGGGTGATGGTGAGATTGAAGGAGGCGAGAGTTGAGGAAAAACAAAAGACGCGAGAGCGAGACAACTGGTGGCGTCTGGAGTTCCCCCCATGGGAGCCTTGTATCTAAATCTGGCCCTGTAGTGTCTGTCTTGCATGACTGTGTGTGACTGTGCTACCGGCATCTGGTTGCATCCCTGCTAGAAAGAAGCGATAATGGAAATGGAGTGACGAGAGATCGGCCTAAGTGGTCCGCTCTCTTTCACGAATGCTTTCTTTGCGAAGAGAGAAGAAAGGAGGAATTTTAGCAGGCAAAGCTGCAACCAGAATCACTCTCACATAAGAATTAGACAGGCAAGTATAAAGGTGGGCTGCATCTAAATGTCTTTTACTCCAACCACGACACTTTGCATTTTGCCTTACCTTTTAATCAGTACCTTCTAACACATGTGATACTGCTGTGGCAGCTATGACCAAATAGCAACAATACATAACCTACGCCATGCAGACTCTCTGTCGACACTGGTGAAAATTTACTTACCTCACGCCAAATAATTGTCGTCATTGTAACCCACTTCCTAATTGATTTAGCTAATAATTATTTGACAATTTGAGCATTCATAGACTGTGAAAAGAGAACTACATTTTTTTCATCATCAATTAAGTATAGTGAAATTATTCTGGGACAGAGGGCCTTGTGAATTTTACAGCCTTCCTCCCAGTTCACATGCTTTACATAAACCTGTGATGGTGCATGATTTGATATTTCACAAATTGCATCATTTTTTTTCTTTTTTTTCTTTTTTTACAATTTAGACACATATGAAAACATGTTTTTTGAAAAATTTAACAGTTTATTAATTATTAGTTCTACTAAGATATTTTTAAGGTGCTTTAAATGTGCAGTGGAATATTCAGATTTTAGTTTCATTGTGTTACGTGTGCAAAGAAGACCACACTTGTTCTGGTACTTCACTCGATTACACTCGCACGCAGCTACAAATTCACACTCCAGTGACAGCCACCTGCCCACTGCCTTAGGCACGGCTGTTCAGATCTGTTCTGGTCTAAACAAACATCACTGCATGACACCACACATTCTCCTCTGAACTTCGCTCATACCGCCTTTATTTTATCTGTCATCGGACAAATGTCTGACATCACCAGTGTATTCGAAACATTTTTGCTGCACATAAAATATGTTCGGTTTTCATTGTGTGTGTGTCTTTCTCTGCATTCACCCTATACTTATTCGTGCAATACATACTTATATGATTACACATTATTAACCTTTACATTTTAAGTGTTATGCTCAGGTATGTTTTTCTCAGTTTTCTTCATGCTGAAAGAAGAATGAGCCCCAGCAATATTAACGTGTCAGCAGATTTATGTCCTCAGACACAAGTAATACCAGTAACAGATACACTCACTAGATTTAAATGGGACTCTTGTCTTGCCCACTGCACTCACCCATCAGTCCATAAAGCCGCACAGGAAAAACTGTAATGTTATTACATCCACACTGCAGCTTAACACACATATACACAACATCTAAGTCTGAAACTAGTTTAAGGTGACTTCAACACAGTTAATACACTGAAGGAATATATGGTCCCTCATTTTTCTGTTTTTCTTTGTCTCCCACAATTTGCTATTTTTACCGTCCATCTACAGTTAACTCCTTTTGGCTGTGATCTACAAAAATTCATTCATTTTACTTGTCTACCTACTCCCCCCTTTGCTCCTTCCCACGACTCTCTTATTTATCCCCCAATTCTCTCACCATTTTCATTGACCATCTGAAATCAATCTGTGTTCTGTTTTTCCTTCCATCCTCTTCTGTCTTTTCCTCTCCCCTCTGTCTTTCTCCTGCATGTGCATTCAGGTGTCAAAGGCATTTCGCTCGCAATCCTTCATCTGTTCACAAACACACACACACGGGCGCACGCACACACACACACACATGCTGACACAGAGTGACGCCAGCACAGTGTAAAAGCGAAAAAAAAAAATCTATCCTGATGTGATCAGTGGAGATCGGGCTATTGACAGACAGCAATATTCCCACGATAGAAATCATTCACCTTCACCGCTGTCGCAGTGTTTGTGAGCACACTGTGGAGGATGTGGGCGCAGAACTGAAAGTATGAAAAATAACTAAAGTAACAGAATATTGGCAAAAGAACAAAAAGTTAGGAAATATACCAGTGACAGGAAAACGGTTATGTAGGGATATTTTTTCTGTGTTTGAGATTAAAGGGAGAGGGCAAGTTGAGGGCTGTTAGTTGAATATATTTTATTTTAGACATCACTCTGGTCTCTGTTTGTCTCCATCAACAGTGCCATGCAAAAGTAATGTATAACTTTACGTAATACAATGAACTTGGTGTTCATTTATATATTTAATCCACCTGAGTTAAAACTCTGTAACCACCTGTCAAGTATTCCTGTCTAGATTTTTGACATATGTCAAATCAATGGTTATGGTGTGTTTAGGGTTATGCACAGCACTATTTTTTTTTTTTGTTTGTTTTTGTTTATGCATGTGAGCCAGACTGATCTCATGTAAGCAGAGCACATTCTCTTCTTTGCTCTCCACTTAACTTATGGCAAACTGAAAAGGGAACCAATTATGAATACATAATTCATAATTGAAGAAGTCATTTTCTTCTTCAACTAATGCTTCTCCAGTCAATTACACACAAGTTGACTCTATTTACTAATAAGGTGAATTGTGAAGAAAACTCGTTGTACTGGATTTTACTTGGTGGTTTGAATACATATATGCACACCACACTTTTCAAAAATGTATATGTAAAGAAAAAAATTCAGGTTGTGACATGATAAATGCGGAAAAGTTGATATTATTAGGCAAAGTATGCTGTAATTCTTCAGATTTTTTTTTCTTTCCTCATATTTCATGTCGTACAAGAGCTCTATTTTTATTTGTTTTTATTCATTACATCCTGTTTTGTATTCAGTCTTTCTTCTCTTCCTTTTTCCTTTTTCCTCTTATGTTTCATTATTTCTAATTTCCACATTTACTCCCCCACGGGTCTCTTCTCTCTTGTCTTTCTCCCCTCTCATCTCCTCCCTTCGTTCCCCCTCTCTTACCCATTCTTTATGGTTTGAAGGCTCATTTGTTAAGAGGAGTTAACACACTCTCACTCGAGCTTCCTCTTGTCTCTTTTTTGTGAGCTTTGGAAATATAATTTTCAATTTTTAATTTGATTCATTTAGATTTGACCATTAATCAGTGCTGAGAGTTAATTTGGTGGAAAATAGATGAGGTAGTTAGAAGGGACACTTTATGAAGTGAATTCAGGGTCTTAGGTGCACGAGAAGGAGAGAGAATTGAAAGTTGGATTGTAAAAGAAAGCATTCAAAAATCATGAAAGACTTAACTCTTTGCTAGAGAGTTGAAATGAAAAGCTCCTTATCTTATTTATGACACCAACACTTCATAATTTACAGCCTAGGGCAAATGGGGAATCTTCCAGAAACCTTAAAAAATTTAATGCCACAACAAAAATACCTTGATTAACGACCAATGATATGCTTTTCCACCGAGTTCTTTGCAAAACATAAAACTGAATAATTTATTTAGACTTTGCTGATTGAATAGACGTACATTTGTTCACCATAACTGGAGCGAATGCAAGTTTTCTATCCAAGTTAGTTATATATCAGGACATTAAATGATCAACTGACAATTTAATGAACATTTTCAGAAAAACTAAAATTTGGAATAATATTCCAGATTGAGTCATCTTCATATATTATTTCAACATATAGTCCTATTTAAAGATATTCATACAATAAAGGAACCAATTAAAAGAGTCCAGATGATCTATTATAAATTTATACAGTATTTAGTCTATGTTCAGTCCTGGTATTTATGTGGCTTCTCTCCTTACATAAGTAACATTACAGCAGCTGCTTTCTTTTTTTTTATTCTATTTTTGTTTTGATGTCATGCTGCCTTTTAATTTTGTGGCCATCCTGGTGGTGTCACGATTGTTGTTTTAGGGGATCCCTGCCGTTTTTTGTGCTGATTTTAAACTGAGTGTTTTTCTTCAGATAAGTCTCGGTGTAATGATTGCTTGAACCAGAAATTTAAATTGCACTTCATTTTATCTCTCCTTACCATTTCTACGTCTGCTTTTCCATTTGCTCTCCCTCTTGAGGAACACCAGTGACCCAAGTGCTTTGTGACCGAGCTTCTTGTCAGGGCTTACAAACACAACACGGCTGTGTGGGTTAGAGAAATATAGATGTAGTTTTAGTGTGTATGTGAGAGGAAAAAGCACAGAATAGCTGTTTGAGTAGGTTTGAACCTCCTAGTGTTAAGAGTCTCTTGACCGTTTGCTGACACTGGGCCCCCTGCTGTACCTGGACTGTCAGTCCTTCTGTCCCTCTATCTCTGCCTGAAGCAGTTGCATACATGAACACACACACGCACACACACCGTTGAGTTAATGAGTGCCTATACCATTCAGAAAGGATCGTGAGCAGTTTAAATATGCTAGATATAAAGCACGTCAATAAGTACTCACAGGCCTGGTTTATCCTTTGTGATATTTTAATTTTTTTGGCACTTGAAATCTTCACGTTAAATCTCTGTGTTGTTTTGAATGTGGTCAGCATATTTACCAAATGATTTAAATCTCTGTGAGCGAGCAAATCTTTCTGGATTTCACATCCTCATTGGTCTTTCTGTCTGTGTCGTTACAAAACAGTGAAATAATTTAAATGTGCAATTTCTCAAAGAAAGTCTTTCCAAGTGTTGCTGTTGATTAGTAAAACATAATGTTTTGTTATATAATAAATGTAGTACTATTCTCAGCATATTTTAGAAACCACTTTTTGAAATTGCTACCAAATGCATGTCAAAAATGTAAAAAAAAAATAAAATAAAATAAAATGTTTGTCTATGTACATACTGTGTGCCATTTTATCAATTATTTAAAGTGCTTTAGGTAAATTAAAAATAATAATCTACTTTACTTAAAGGGTCAACGAATAGCTTTAACATAAACGTCACCATTCGACAGACAGTATCAGATTAAAGCTTTTAGCTAATTCACATCTTCTGTCTCATAGCAGGTCAAGATAAGTAAAGAAAGTCAATATGACACACACAGCGACCATAATGGACTAGAACAAACCTCAGACCTTAAATATGAGAAAGTTGGGGTGAGGTTTGGGCTTTCTTATAAAATCCATGTATGCACTGTTATTGGGCAAATGTCGAGGGCTGAATTATTATGAAAGTTTTCGCATCTGACTTCTTATTTTCACCAGGTAATGTGAAAATTACCTTTTAAAATTTGCAACTAAACTGACTTGTCAAGCTACAAATCAATGAGCAGATCTCTCTCAAAAACAGCAACAAACTCCCCAAGCGTTGACTCTTGTCAGTTTTTTAAAGTTCTGATGATCAAATCTTTCTTGCATCAACTGCAAGTGTCTCCCAGACACTGTCTAGAGAGCTGGGCTGTTCTCCTTCCCTTTTAAATGTCCTGTTTAAGAAAGGTCCATAAATGATCAGGGTTTAGGTCAGGAGGCCATATCATTAGTCTTTCATCTATAAGTTCTTTCCTGGATAGCAAAAATACCTAATGTCTAACACTTTAATTATACGCATGATATCTGGTGTTAATGTTTATAGGCTACACAGTAGAAAAACACACCTTACCTGTGACACTTAAACCCTAAACCCAATAAGCTTTTAAGTTTATACAGCTTGCAGTTGGAAAATATGTCAAATTCAGTTGCTTTATTTAAAAGTTGATGTGCATGGTTTGGGTTCCGATTGCAAATTTGTCCATATATATAGTGACATCAACACTTGCATTTGTTTAGCATAAAGCAATTTTTTGAAGGTATTTGGATACAAGCAATTCTGAACAAATATCTCATCTCTCTCCCCCAACCCAAGTTACTTGCTTTCATTTTCACTGGTACGAAAGTACAAAAGTATTTCTGAGGTTTCAGAACTTTTAGAGTGTTTCAGGCCTGCTGTTCTCCCCTTTCTGCTGCTATCGTCTTCAGTCTTTCCCTCTCTTCCTCTAAAGCACATAACACCTCTGTCTTCCTTATCCACCTTTGAGTGGTAACCACGGTAACATCCAATCCCTTGAGGGATAGGCCTAATTCAATTAGGACTCCTTTGTGTCAATTAATTAACGAGACAGAGAGGGAGACAGCAATCGGGAGGCAGAGATTGGGCAACATGAAGCCAGAAAACCAGAGAAACAATGTGGGAAAGACTGGAACTGAAATAGTGTCTCTGTAGCGTTCAGTCGATTCTAAAAGTCCCCAAAAAAGTTTATAAGAAATAGAAAAACACATAAGAGTGGGTAAATAAGTTTAGTAACAAGCAAAAAAATGCACATACTTAAGTGGAGATGTCTGCTTTCACGTTTTCTTGAGTTAGGATGTGTTTAAGACCGTGACGTGTTTATTACTATCAGTGTCTCTTTTGCATTCACAAAAATAATACTTGTTTTCTTTCATTGATATGTCTTCCAGGTGTTCGTCTGGACAGGGTTCGTGGTGGAAGACAAAAATACAAACGCCGAATAGATGCAGACAACAGCCCGTACCTGAACCCACAGCTGGCTTTGCCCCCAAAAAAGCCATGTAAGAAAATAAACTTTCACACACATTTCAGATCTAACAACTGTGTGTAATCTGTGTCAGAATGTTGAACTGCCTTCACCTGCAAATAGAAAGTTGGACAATATGATCATTATGAGTGAGAGGTCGCAAACAAACACAGGATGTAAAGAAACCCAGCTGTTTGGAACAATGTTTATCTCCGCCTTTTTCTACTGTTATCTTTTTATATCATTTCCAATTATAAATATATTAATTTAACTTCTGTTGGTTGCTTTTCAGAGAATAAAAACCAAAACACGACGAGTGAACAAGCGAGAGTGAGTGAGAGTGACAGGGACAGGTAGAGACGTGGGGAGATTAAGCCTAAATGAGAGCGTTTCTCAGACAGAGAGAGAAGGAGGAACAGGGAGGGTGGGCAGGAGAACAGCCGTAACCCTAATCCGGATTAAATCCAATCTGGCAACCACATCAAACTAGAGTTAGCGCTCTAGCTAACCGTCTGCTTGTACACACAACATACACACACACATGCTGTGCAGATTGAGCTGTGTTTAGCAGCTTGCTCCCCAAAGCCCATTTTGCCTAAAGCTGAAGCATATTCTGCTCTAGGCCAATATGCTGAATGGCTGCACGACAGCTTATTGGGACTTCTGCAACACTAATTATTGAAATGATGGAATAAACTGATTTTGTGGACACTGTGTTTATGTTGGCATGCCAAGAGGATGAATGTGTCCGCGCACTCAACATAAACTTTATGTTTTGTCTCGTTAATATCACAAAAGGTTGTCCTTTGTAATAGAGGACAAGTCCAAATATTCCTCCTATCTTTATTTTCTGTTAAATAGCTACTTTTATTTCTGTCACACACAAAATCCTCCTGCGCCTCTGTCATCCTCACAGACAGGAACACTCACACAGCCTATCTGTCTGTAGCCCAATCCCTAGCCTCACCGTCCCAATTGATTGTTTGAGAACAGAACAATAGCCCAGGGTTTGGAAATGGGCTTCCATTGATTCTAATTAGGGAAACATTAAATAAGATTTACTCTCAGGTACTGCAGTGTGACTCGGAGTGGTGAGGCTCAAATGACCCCAGAGTTGGACCACGCGTGTGTGGATACATACATTTCATTTGTGTGAATATAAAAGATTTGGGGGTGGTGGACTGTGTTAAATCAATACACAGCTTATCCTCACAACTCTGTTTCACTCCCTCTTGTTTATATCTGCCTAGTTATCACATCTCTAGACGCTTCCTGTCCGTCTTTTACAATCAGTCTGTGGCTCTTTTTCTACCTGTCTTTGCCTGTTTTTTCATCCCTAATCTCCTCCCCCCATCTTTTTCAATCTTTCTCTCTGCTCTTGCTCTTCCATCGTGCACCAACATCCCCATGCTTGATTAGTCTGTGGATTAATTTGGAAGTAGGATATCAGTCTGCTACTAATGGGCCATAGAGGTCTCATCACCACATGTCACTGTGGCCAGCAGAGCTGTTTAGCTTTCAGAGTTATCCTTCCTCTCTATATGCACCTGTAAAGTAAATCTCTGTATGGCTACGATGCAAAACGCAAACATTTCTGATAACTTAAATTGGTAATCATCTTTAAAAGTGCGATGTCTTTCTGTGAATGTTTTAGTTTTTGGTACTTGCATTTTTATGTTTGACTCCATCAATACTATTTTTTATTTTGTTTTTAATAGGGTGCACTATGAGCCAGTTGTGACATTTTTTATCCACAGCTTGTGTTTTATGTCAAGTCCCTTATGACTTCGTATACATAGTTATGTTGTTTTTTGTCACTTTTAAAGGTTTGAGATTTTCAAACTCATTCTAATGTCAGAAAAAAATTGTCTTAGTCATTTAAAAAGCTGTTTTTGTCACAATTTCATTTATTCATGGAAAAAAGCTATCCAACGAATCTCAACCTATGTGAAGCAACAATAAACTTGTGATTTATTAAATCACAAGTAAACTGTGAGCAACCACGTTTCTATTTGGATTTTACTGACCACACCAAGGGCTTCAGATTCAGAACCTGGAAGAATTGCAGATGGATTTCACTCTCTACCAGTAAATTCAAGCAGAGAATGTCCATCAGTTCATGATCTTCAACCCAGGGATTCTTGTTTTTGCTGTCACCTCTGAATTTCAAAAAGAAAAAAAAAAAGGAAACAGAATCAAACTACTACTCAAACTCAGGACTTGAACCTGAAATAGAAACTTCCCAGAACATTATGCTGATAAACTTGGCCATTTTTGCATGTTTGGATAGCTTTTTTTCCCCTAATAAATCCAATCCTGAAAACTGCATTTTGTTTAGAATATAAAAAAAACCTGTATTAACTTACAGCAGTTGTATTTAATCAGGTGTTTCATTGGAGACTGTTCATTGACCTTTCACATTTTTGCACCTGAATGGTGTGGAACAGCTTTTACCCTTCCAAGAGAAAAATTTCACTATCTCTCTGTCTCTGTGTCTGTCTCCTTGTCTGGTGGTCATGTCAGTTGCCTTTGGCTGCCTTGCAGATAACAAAATCGTCTCTCACCTCCTGGTGGCTGAGCCAGAAAAGATTTACGCCATGCCTGACCCAACCGTACCGGACAGCGACATCAAGGCCCTCACCACGCTGTGTGACCTGGCGGACAGAGAACTGGTGGTCAACATTGGTTGGGCCAAACACATCCCAGGTAGGGATTCCAATTTAATTCCCAATTTGAATCAATTCTATTTTTTTTCACAGCCACACCCACAGATAAAAAAATGCAAATACGTAGTTTGATTTGGGGGAAGGGTGTATCTTGAAACCAAATGGTATGTAGAACAGATGGATGATGAGAGATGATGGAGACTAAGATTGAAAGATGCAAATGTTATATTTCAGATAAATAGATAGATATTTTACAGAGTATCTGATCTATTTCTACCTACTGAGGAAAGAAGAACTCAATCTAATCCTTTTAAGCCAACCTCTAACCCCTTTTCTCCCTTAATCTCTCTTGATCTGCAATACAAGATGAAAGGAATTACCATAATGGCAGAACAAAAAATATGATCTTGGGGAAAGAAAGAGGAAGAAAGTAACAAAAAGCAGTAAAGTGCCCAAACTGGTCTGGCCCTTTGTAAGCGATCCTGCAGAGAAGAGCAGCATATCAGATTAACAGATTAGCAGAAGGTTTTGACCTTTTGTCAGAAAAAAATAATTACAGAATAAAGGAAAAGAAAAAGAAAATACAGCCCTGCTTTGCTTCAGTAGAACAGCATAGCAGGCCTGTAAAGCACAGGGGAAAACACCAGATTAGAGACATAAATATTATTTAGTCATGCTGCGTAAATCTATACCAATAAAGCTGGTGGCGTTGGATAACAGGGTCCATGAATGATACGTATATGATATCAATAATGCGAAAATAACAGTGAAAAGAAAAAATCGAGATGAATTGAGTGGGAGAGATAGGAATACACATTGCCCCTAGTAAGTGTATTGATCTCTGTGCTGCCATATGGACAATAAGCAGACATACAAATTGATCCATAAACTAAGAATAACACTAAGAATGTTTTTTTCTCTTTTTAGGATAATATACCATATTTCCCATACTTATCTCTGTTCCGATGTTTCTCACAATTTCCTGTCCTCCTCTGGTTTCTTTTTCACTCTTTACTTCCATCCTGCTGAGTTTATAATTTGCTTCCAGGTTTAGTGTCTTATAAAACATCTCACATCATTTCAGATTATAATCACAAACATCTAAGTACTTTTGGTGGAATTATGAGCAAGTTTAACACAAATAAGTCACAATTGGGAAATGATAAATCAGATATTTAATTTTCACTTTTTTTTTTTTTTTTTTTTTTACAAAAAAATGTGAAAAATATGACATGCATTTATATTCAGCTCCTGTTGTTCTGTTACTCAATTGCCTTCAATCCCATATAGTAAATAGAGCTCACCGTAATCACGGTATAACTCCTGCAGGTTTGTTAGTGAACAAAAAGCATGATAAAAATGTAACTTAAAGGTGTAATACGATGGTGGCAGCATCATGGTCTGGGAACGCTTTATTTCAGCAAGAATAGGAATGCTATTTAAAGTTAATTGGAAAACAGAAATAAAAGCAGTGCAACAGAAAAATTGCAAGACTTGGGACCAGAGCGGAGGTTCACCTTGACGTATAAAATAGGAATAGTTTGGATTCAAGCATATTCACACATCAGAATTAAAGTCCAGAACTAGATTAAATCCAGCACCATATATTTGGGGAAAAATAGGCAAAAATGATAGTCTCTGTATGTGTAAAGCAGTTTAATGCAGCGAAATCTTTGTGCTTTGTTCTACAAAATATTGGCTCAGGGTTGCCGAATTGAAATGCCCACCACAATTTATATTTTATATACACTGAAAACAATTCATTGATTTTCATTCATTTTCCGGTTATGCTCTACTTTGTTTTGATCTGTTACTTAGCCTTGAATAAAGTAAATCAAATTTGGTATTTCATTTGGTTAGAAGGTGACAAAACAGGATAAAAGTTAAATACTTTTGGGAGATATTGTATACTCATGATTATCCATGTGTTATCTAATATACTTGGTGTGCACCTTTTCTTTTCCTTACTGTTCTTAAAAGTAAGCAGGCCAAGTTACACAGGTTATCTGATGAGCGTAGTATCTGAGCGTGTGTGTGTGCGCGCGAGCATCTTTCTGTAAAAAGGGAGTGAAGCGCAACGATTGCTTGGAGGAGGAGAGAAGATGGTGTGATTAGATGAACGAGGAAGGCAATCCACTGCTCCGAGAGAAAGATAGAACTCTTCATCTTCCAAGTGTGTGTGTGTGTGAGTGATATGAGCACCTTATGAAATCCTCACTGTTTACAGCACTGAACAGTGATGTCCTCACAGAGCATGATCTACTGTTCACTCACAGTGTAGAGGATTGTCAGAAAGAAATACACCTCCTCGACATTCTTTATCAGTTCCTGACATGCACACACACCCACACACAAGCGCACAGAACAAGAACAGAAAAAGGATAGACCTGTTAACCTGTTAGCAGCCATCTTGTTTCACATCTTGTCGGGTGCGCGTGCGTGCCAGAGACGACTGTGTTTTGAGTGTGTGCACGTACACAAGCCTTTGCTCGCCATGGTACAGTAATTTTTTTAATCAAATTGATGGAGAGAGACTGAGAGACAAAGGCAAAAAAAAAGACAGAGGCAGAGAGAGGGGAGGCGAAGCCAATTTATGTTTCATGATATGGCTGCGCAGCGCTGCACATACACACATGCACATTCGCGCTACACGCACACAAAGGCTCCTAACAGTGGTAACAACGTGTCAAGGCGAGCGCCAGGCAGCTAATTTGAAGTCATTAGATGTCTGCCGTACTGGCAACAATTTGTTACGCTCTCACACGCACAAACACACAGGCAAAAAAAAACACATCACAAACACACACTGAGTTAAGAGCCGTCTGCGGATAGCGAGGAGCCTAAATTGTAAACTAATTTAAACATCACTCAGCGTTAGAGAGGCTGCCTGCAAGACAGGCCCCCGGATAACAAGACCAGAGCTCTTGTGTGTCTGTCTGTGTGTGTGTTGCTGGTCATGTTTGACACACAGAATCGCCTCATCTAAGAGTCTTTTGACATTATACAAATACACATATCCCTCTGATTGGTTATTTCATTCTAAGATATAAGTTTCTGTGTTCATTTTCAAACTGACATGGCCCTATGAAAACATCTGATATGTCATTAGGAAAGGAAAATGGGGTTTCAGCAGCAGTGTGTCTCCTCGTGTCCCAGAAGGAATCATACGCCTGTACTTTTAACACAAATACATAAGCACAGGTGAGCCTTTTGCTAATTCAAACTGAGAGAAGTCCATACACACACACTCACCTGTTCATAGCCTGTGCATGGAGCATGAAGAGTAAGCCGTCACACTCTGGGAATTGTGCTTATGTGGAAATATCAGAAGTTATTATTCAAAGGGCATGAAAGGCCTTACCGTCCAATAATATGGATTAGTGACGAGAAGATCTCATTTTAATAGCTCTCAAAGAGGCAACTCCAGATGCATATTAGGCCGCATGTCATGGTGAAGCGTGCATTCGTGTGTGTGTGTGTGTGTGTGTGTGTGTGAAGACAAGAGTGCAGTCAGGTGGGAAGAGGAGGAGAACAGCAAATATTTAAACAGAGGAGAATAAGGGAGTGAATTAAAGAAAGGAAAGGCCATTCAGAATGAGCCATTTATCTGTCAGTAGAATTAGTCTTTTCATCCTCTTTTCTCTTCTTTTACTCACTCTTTCTCTCCGCTTCCATAATAACTAAATGGCTACCAGGCAGTCATACTAGCAGCTCTTATCTAGACTTGTGGACACAAAAGAGAAAGACAGACAGGGCGAGCACTTGACTTGACGAAAGACCAAGGAATGAACAAATGAATGAATCAACGACTGAGAGCCGGAACCTATAACAGAGCCCTTTTTTTTTTTACCAGAACCAGGGGCCTTGCCATTAGTGTGTTTTTTACAACCCCCTCCCATTTTCTTTTTTATTCAAGAAGAAATTGCTCTTGGGTCTCCCCCTATTCTTTTGCCTCCCTATCTCCTTTTACTTGCTCTGTCTTTTCTTACAGTCTTTCTCCCTCGCTGTTCCCCTTTCAATTTTGACACTCAGGATAAGCGGTCTATGTGTCGGCTGTAACGTGGCATGATTGAGTTGTAAAAAATGGGCAGTGGTAGGTGGAGGGGTGTCACCATTGGTCCAGCCATTTCATCAGTCTCTGTGGAGATATGGGGAACTGATTGGAGTGGTGGAGGTGGTGATGGGATGAGGAGTGAGGAAGGAAATCAACTACCTTATGTCTGCACACCTCATGCATCACCATGTAAAAATGTAACCAAAGAGTTTTAGACAGTAGTTGAATTCAGAAAAGTAACTTTTTAGTAATGGATTTAATAATGTAGGTAACGTAATTTATTGACACCCTTTAATTTCCTGCTTTCTTTTTGAAGCAGTTTGTGATTTTTATTTACGAAACGTGTTATTTAAATAAAATGTAGTTTCTTATATAAGCAATAATTGAAGTGGTCTAGTTAGTACATCAGTTACACTAAAGCTCTCTCAAAATCCTCCCAAACTGTAAATCAAAAACCAACAATCTTCCAACCCACATGTGACCTTTTTCTTTATTTCGCTTTTTCTGTCTCTACCTTATTTTCCTTTATGGCCTAAAAATAACCTCCCATCTGCTTTAACTCCATGGTGTCTTCAACCTTCTCATTATTGAGTCAACCTCAACTCTGAACCTGTCTCCTCCCACACTATTCACATTGTCCCTGTCAACTAGTCTTTTATTCCTTTGCTTGAATCAGTTTTTTATTTATTTTGTTGCAGAAATGAGGCTCTTGAATGTGAAGCATTCAGGTTAATTGCTTATCAATCAGAACACTTAAAGAAATATTTCTCGGCCACAAAAGGAAAACGTCACACCGAGTCTTTCATTTTTGTCTTATTTTTTCTGTGTGTTTCTTACTTTCAAACAGTTTAGAAATGCTTATCAAATAGTGAATTTTAGTTTGTCAAGTAAATGCAACCCAGCCAAACATTTCTAAAGTAACCAGATTTGAGCAAATTTTGAATGACAGAATTACTGCTCTTTTTACCAGTTCAGATATAGACACTGTAGCCAAGCAACACACACAAACGCACACACACGCGCACACGCACACACACGCACACACACACACTCACACAGACTGTTGCACACACACACAGACTGTTGCACATGTTCAAAACTTTGAAACTCCAGCTGACATAATTAACACCAGAACACATCGCCACAAGTTCACAAGGTACTTTCTTTGATCTTCCCAGGCTTCTTTTAAACTCAGCAAAGCATCAGTAGAAAGATTGATGAAATCACTAGAAACAAGAAATGCAGCACTCTCGCTTTCCTATTGCCATTTGGCAACTAAATTGGAACAAAACTTCTTAAACAGAACAATTATTTATTTCTTAAAGTCTTAATTGCCTCCATTTATTTCTTCATTGCTATACCTTTTCTAGTTCATCTTTTACTGTGCCTCCTCTCAAAGCTATTAGGTAGTTTAATAAAATGTCATGAAAACACACAGGGTTAAATATGTCAATAGAAACTCTCACACACTCATGCACACATACGCATTTGCCCTCATTCTGTGGGCAAATGAGGGCACTTTGACAGTGACAGCATTTAGGCGCCTTCTTAGCCCGTAAGAAAACTGACTTATAATCAACATCCCTGATTGGTGCACATGGGCAGACATAGACCCAAAGCAAAGATTTCATCGCAGAGGCAACTTAAATCAATCAATAAAAACTCCTTTCTGAATACCGTCTCATGGACACTGAACTAAATGCGTCTTTCTGACCGGGAGCTGACAGCGTGTTGAAGCATTATGGACCGGACGCTTTGGAGCGTCTGGGTTAGGAAGCGCATTCCAAAACTTTGATAGAAACGGCGCGTTTCATTCCAGTCTCCATTACATACAGAGAAAACTAAAGAGAATGTGTTAATCCATTTATAGTCTGAACAGAAGAGCCAGGAGTTTATCTTGAGGAAATAAATAAAGGTGAAGAAATTAATTAGACCATAATATGCACAGTAGGAATTTGCGAGGCTGTGTGTTCAGACCCCAGCGGCTGAAGTGCTGGTAATTCAAGTGGAGTCATTTAATTTAATATATTTTAAGTTATTGGGGCAACAGTCAGTGGTTTTTGTCACGGAGAAAAATATGGCATCATGTTTTGTGGGACTTTTGCTGAAGGGGGGACGAATGTGCTTCACAAAATAGATGGCATTGTGAGGAAAAAACATTGTGTAAACACTGGAGCAACATCTTAAAGTTTTGAAGCTTTTACACAGAGATCTTCCAAATGGACAGTAATCCACCAAGATGACAGTAAAGTCAATATTTTGGAGTTTCTGTCAGAAAGCTCTGATCTCAGTCCATAGAAAATAGCAAAATAACCTACAAGTCTGATTCACTTATAGTATCGTCTGAGGGAAAGGGAATTTCTTTTGCTAATCCTGACTATGCCAACACAGGAATAAAATATTGTGATGTTGTGTCAAATTGTTGGGGAAAATCAACCATTTTGTGTTCTCACAAGTTGAATTAAAATGTCTTTTCAGTTGTATATTTGCACAGGAAACACAGTTAATATTTCTTGAGAAACTTGAATTACATGAAGAAACATTTTAGATTTAGAAGATAAAAGCTGGTTTTTAACAGCATCGTGGCTTTAGTTGGATCCTCTTTCCTTGATGTGGTATAATCGACTGCCATTCCCATACTGTAATGATGTCTAACTTAATCTGACTTTATTGGAATCTGATTTGCATTTGGAATCCCAATCTGATTTAGTTAATGGGCCTTGGTAGATTTCAATGGCTATCTGCAAGCTTGTGCTTCAAGTCTCTGTTGATTTTCCTTCAGCTCTGTTCACTGTGTTTGATTTCCATTTCTGCTCATCCCCAAGGTTTAATATGTGTCTGTTTGCTTGTGTGAGAGAGTGTTTGTCTGTTTTATTGTTCACATCCATGCAAAAGAGATATCTTATTTTCCATTGCACCACCATTAATTCCTCTTGCAGTACAAACAAACACATTCTTGTTTGCAGATGAAAACAAATATTGATGCAATCAAATTAGGGAAAGAATATTTGATATTTGATTCTAATGTTTGGATTAAATTGGACTTCTTTTATTAGGTTAAGGCAGAAGCATCACCATTATGAGAAAATGAAGCCGTTTTCTTGACTGTGCCTTGCTTTTTTTTTGTCTTCCAACAACAACAAAGAAAACCCTCTTACTTTTTGACAAATGCATATCATATATAACATATCTTTTGCATGTTTCTTTTGTCTTTCTTATCAAGATAATTTCAATATTCTTGACTGTCTTAACACGTATTACCTCAAATAGTGGAAAAAATTGGCAAACTCATCTGGCAAAAGTATTCGTAACCTTTGTCGAACAGAATTCAACAATTTTCAAACTGTTTTTACAAACAATCTGAAATGTGTGGCCTGCACTTGTATTTCAGCTCCCTTTACTCAACTTTAATTCAATCAACTTCCTGGGCACTAATCACTTCCAAAAGCCATTTATGTCACAGATGAAAATTTGTGACTTTTGTGATTTCTTGTTTTGTGTCATTTACTTGTATTTCAATATTTTAATTTATTTCTTATGATATGAACCTTTTAGTCTGTTTAGAAAATGATGATCAAATGATGATGATCATTTGAGCTGAGAATAAACACAGCTGTTCTCTAAATGCTCCAGAGGTGTGTTCAAGAACATCTGTGAACAAACCACTTCATGAAACTAATGAACACAGCAGACAGGTCAGGGATGAAGTTGTAGATAAGCATGTGGAAGAAGGACTTCTGGTGATGGGATAAAAAATATATGTTTTTGCCTGGATATAAGGAAAACACCAAGTGTGGCAGAAAACTAAGACTTCCTATCATCCAAAACAAATTCTCAACTCTTTGAAACGTGGTGGTGTACAATTTCTTTTTGACATTAAGTCTGATAGAACTTGTGCTAATTTACAAAATTAATTTAGCAAAAATATCTGTCTCTAAATATTTAAAGCTGATACAAATACACCCCAGACTTGTGACTGTAAAAGCTTTTAAAGATAGTTCCACAAAGTACCAACTCAGAGGGAGTGAATAGAAGCACAATTTTTTTTTCATTTATATTTGTAAAATAAATAGAGCAACCCATAAAAATTTATTTCTTGTCAAGAGAAAAAAGTATTGTTCCTCTGTCATTGTTTTGTATTCTAATGTTTCTTTTTCAAGTAATTACATTTGTTTTTCAGTCGAAGAAAAAATTCTGCAATCTGACAATCCTGACCTTTTATGTCAGCTATTCTCTGCCACACACATGTTGCAAGCATAAGAATACACACAATCATTTCCACAGAAATTTCTAATAATTTTATCCGTGTTTTCATTAAGAAGCACATTAAAATCACACACATCCAAAGAAATCGCTGTACTTACATTCAGACTCACAGTTTTATATGTCAAACCAGACATCTGAGCTCATCATCAATCTAAGTCATTATGAGCAAACAGTCAGTTTTTAATACTTTCAATCTGCTTTTGTGTTTGTGAGTTTTTGTCTGTGTGTTTGTGTAGTTGTGCAGTTGTCCTAGACAGAAAAAGAGAGAAATGATATGATGATATGCTGGCGGGGCATAAAGATAGATGATCATAATTACGCACAGGCCAAACTCCATTTCAAATCATCATCATCCTGGTCTATCTGTTGGAGTGCACACATAGATACACACCAAGAGCTCACGCAGAGATCCATCCACCTCAACACACACACACACACGCATATCACACACCTAAGGTATGCATACTGCAAATCTAGCGAAAGAAAGGACAGGCTTGTCATGGCTTCACATTATTTTATCTTGGTTCATGCAAAGTTCACAGACGGGCATGAAATGGTTATTCTTCCTCCGCCTCGCTCCTCTCTATCTATTCCTTTTTCACTTTTTGTTCCTCCATAGTCACTTCATTTTACTCTCCTCTTGCTTCTCCTTCTCGCTGATATTTTCTATTCTGCTTTTCCTTTTTCCTACCCTCCTTCACCTTTTTTAAATAACATTCAAGAGGGTTTCAATAAGGACATTAGCAGATGGAAAAATAGGTTTGATGTATGAGAGTCACCAGCTGAAAACGATGTAACAAGTGCAAACATTTCGTAGACAAACAAATAAAACCATTTGCAAGCCAGCAGCATTGTGGGACTGCACATTCTTTCAAAGACGTTTGTCTTTTTAGAAGCTGGACTAAATACAGATGCACTTGACTGCCTGCCTTTACACACATCATGTAATTCCTGCAAGAGTTTGCCACTTTTCACCTGCTGTGTAAAAAATGGTTGTGGCTTCTCCTCTCTTTGGTTTGCAGGGCACCCAAAGTAAATACAAACAAACACACACACGTAAACACACAGTAGTAATAATATGTGTATTTTTGTGTTTGCTTAATCTTGATGGGATGTTTCATCTGCAGGCTGCCATCACAGCTGGCTGCCTTATTGTCTGGGTCAGACTGATGGGCTTCTGTTAAGTGGCTATGAGTGTGTGTGTGGGTATGTGTGTGTTTTTGTGTGTCATTTTTCCAGTTTATATGTTTTATTTTTTTTAGTACTGTTAGTCTTCATGTATCCTGTACATTAACACATAACTACTTGTTCTCTAATATAAAAGGTAGTTTTCTCCTTGTTGTCTGACCACTATATTTCCACAGTGGAGTATGCGTGCGTGCGCATGTGTATTGTGTGTGAGTTGTCTATCAAGCCACACACACAGCCGAACCAAACCATTGGCTTGGTTGCTGATGATGACATATGAGTTCCTGGCCTTGGTAATGGCTGTTAAATCTCATAATTACACGCTTCTTTATTGCAATGCATAATGACCCCACAGCACTATTGGACAATTAATTAAGATTTTCAGCCCAGGCTTTTTCAGGCCCAGATGAGGAGCTGGAATGAGGTCTAATGTTCTTGTCTTCAAGCAACGACATTAAGACATGGTGCTTCAGGAAAAGAGGCTCCGTATGGATTCGTTTTTATCTCTGCCGCTGTGTCCCTCTGTTTATGTCTTTCACTCCCTTCCCTTCCTCTTTTCTGCATCGCATCAGTAGTTGAAGCCTATCCTCTAGCTGACTGGGTTCTCAATGGTGATTTTGGCAAACATATCTCTAATCTGTGAATGGTAAATTAATCCCTGTGGAGTTTCAGTGGTGCTCCCTTTATGGAAGCTACGGGGGATTAGACAGATAGAATCAACACAGTCTCATAATCTCATATAGAGACACCAGGCCTGGATAAGGACCACTGGGTTTGTTTTAAAGCCACAATCAGTAAGATTTTGCTGATACACCAATTATGCCGGGGAGTACATCCTGTGACATTATTTTTAAATATGTTTTTAACACATTTGTAGCCAAAAAGCAATGTTAGATCTACTATAAAAGATTCTTAAAAAAAACACATATGGATAATCTGTAATGAGATCTCCCAATTATACCTACTAGGCAAAGCATTATGACCACTGACAGTGAGGTGCAAAATATAAATTCGTCACCTTGACGTGTTATTGTATGGATTGAATTAACCTGCAAGAGAATGTCTTGTCCTCCAAGTTTACGTAAAAATTTGAGCAATTTGACAAAGGCCACATTCTGATTGCTGGACTGTGAGGTCAGTATCCCCAAAATTGAAACTCTTGAGGAATATTTTGATAACAGGGCCGAGATCAGAAACACAGAAGTGGGCTCATCAGATGATGCAAAAAGGGAGCAAAAGTTAGTTCAAAACAGACTTATAAACTACAGTACCTCAATTTGCTGAATAATTTATTGCATATCAGAATGTCACAGTTTGTGTGTCTGGGGTTGCAAAGCAGCAGAACAGTCATAGTGTCCAGTTCATCCCTGGGAACTGTGACTTGGGTTCCAGTTCCCAAGACCTCAATTCTGTCAATGATGTTCTGGACAACAAGTCCAATCTATGAAGGCCTAACTTTGCAACTTATAGGACTTAAAGGATCTGCTGCTGACATGTTTGTGCCAGATCCCACAGCACACCTTCAGAAATGAACTTCAGAAGGCTTATGCCTTGATGACTCAGTGCTGTTTTTGCAGGAAAAGGTGGACCAACACCATAATAGGCAATCTATCATAATGCTGTACTTGATCGGTGTCCTGTCAGCATAGACCCTTGTTGCATTTTAAGTTTGTAATCTTTAGTAATGACCAGCAGTGTTACATGTGCTCTATATGTTTGTCAAAAAGGGGCAGACAGGAAGAGTTACTTTGTAAGCTGCTCAGCTGTGTGTATGCAGTTAATTCCCTGGACAGATTTGTGTACACACACACACACATGCTAACACACTCAGCAATATATTGATGGAGGGAATGGCAGGATGCAAAGGTGGAGGATGAGGAAAAGGACGGATGATGGAAGTAAAGAAAAAAGTGAAAAGAGAATTAGTAGTGAAGGGCGAAAAAAAAATCAGGTGTGAACTGCAGCAATATATTTATTTCAGTAAAAATCATTAAGTAGAACTGAAGGTTATCCCTGGAGCAGGTCTCTGGTCTCTATATGGAGTCAAAAAGACTTGGCCTCAGTGGAGCTTGCAGTGCTCATACACTTAACTACACACACACACACACTCCTTGACTCTGCCCTGGTGGAGCTAGAAGTAGGTAATTAAAATGTAAATATTGATATTTTATTATTTGAAATGGCTCCACTGCGATGCTCTTAATGTCACTCCATCTGTCGTCTCCACGGAGACTTGGGGTTGCCCTCCACGACCTCAACGACCAGCTGCCCCCACCCAAGCAACCCCACAACGGCAACAGCTAACGCACTAGACGACGCCTTCGTGTTGAGACAATATCATTTTGGCTCTAATTAAGTGTTAAATATTAGCACCCGCAACCACAGAGACAGCACACACACCAAACACACACACACACACACACTATGCCTCTCTCTTCAATGTCTCCGTCTTTCACACACACACACACATGCACACACACTTACAGAGCACTCATCTTCACTACAGCAATGGGAAGATTTTAAGTGTTAATCTTGCAGTGCTGCTGATGGTGTCTAATGTATGCAATTAACAGTCAGGCAGGGCTGAGGGTTTGGTAATTAGCTGGCTGTTCACACTGATTAGAGGCTACCGCAGCCCTATGACTGCTCTGCTCTCCCCCAGGCCGCATGGAGGAAAAGGGGGGTTGGTGAAGAAAAGAGAGCTCAAGAGGGGAAGGGGGAAAAAAGGGGAAAAGATATTTTAACCAAGAATGTTTGAGAGGATGAGGATCCAGGTGTATAATTGTGTTTGTAATGCATCTTTAGTAAATGCAACTAAATTGACAATAAAATGCAGTTTTGAAATCAGTGCTACAACCAGATGAAGCAATTTATTAATTTTTCTGTGGTTTACTTTTTAATATCAACAAAAAAAAGATTGTGAAAGAGTCTTCAGCAAAGTTACAAAACCCTAATGTTTAACTTTACACCCAAAGGCCTGTCGTGTACTTAAATTTAGTTGTCATGAAATAGTCATAAAGATGAATGCGATTGTATGAGAGATTAGAGGCTCCTTTTTTGACTGGGTTGAAAAAGGAGCTTGTGCTTCAAAGAAGACATTTTTTATTGTCAGAAAGCCATCACAATGTGTAAAAAGGTTACAAATGTCTCCACTGGTTGACAGCAACCAAACTCATTCAAATAATATAAATATATATTATTTCTAACTTATCATATGTCTGCATTTCATATTCCTAACCATAAGAAAGTATCAGCAAAGTAAAATCATGAAGTATGAAACACTGGAAAACATCAGTGAATATTAGCATTAGACAAACATCTTCCAATTATTTCTAATAGAATCACTTCCTGTTTCTGCTAGTCTTCTTTGAAGATGAAGGTATGTTTATGTTTCTGGTGGGAAGAATATTTTACCTACTTTTGAAATAATTCACAGCAGTTCATATGTTTTTTCACCATTTGAGCTAAATAAAGTCCCACAAACATCAGTGAAACTGAATATGTTTTGGATGCTCTTTGCTTTGATTTCAGTCAAATTCAGTTAAATATCAATCATTGAGCTTTTAATACATCAGCAAAATTTCTGTATTTTTTAAAATTATTATTACTTTTGGGGGATTCAATACAGCTGCCTCTATCAAGGAACTTAAAACTCGTTTTTTTTTTATCCAGTCTGCCGGTTTATTCACCAGGTCAGACCACAAATAACACTAAGAATCGGTATCAGCCAAGAGAACTTTACAGGGATTTTGGCCATGAATGCTGAAACTTAACATATGATTTAGAAGTGTATGTCATGTCCACTCCAAACCCAATGTGTCTAAGAACCCACAATGTGAATGCATGTGTGTGTGGAAGAGAATGTGTATCCTGTGTGTGTCTTTAAGCTCTTTTAAATTAACTGGTTTTCTGGGTAGATTTGTTTCCATCTCGTTGCGCATCTCTGTGTAATTGGGTCAGCTGGTGGATGTGTGCGTTTGGGTGTGTGAGTGCAAGACGGTTTGCGTTCTTCACATTTCTTGTGTGTATTGTTTCAGCCTGGCCAAAGCCATCACAGGGGGCCCATGTTCATTTTGGCTGTCGTCTGTCCGTATGGTACGGAACAGTTTGAGATACGAACACACAAACATAAACACGCGCACACACTCGGAGAGCACTACAAGGGAGCACTTGCATTGCCCAGCAGGAAACAATTTGCGCATGTTTAAACACAAACACGTACAGACAGTGGAGCGAGCGCGAGCACTGGAGTTTCATGCCATCACACAGTGTGCCTGCATGACAAAAACACACACTGAGATACACACAGGGCACCGTTGAGCTGGTAACTGTTGGAAACTTCACGCATCCTCATGCAATCTTGGTCTCAGTGGGCCAGTAGACTTAAATCTGTCCCCTGCAGGACACAGTATGTGCACATGCTGAACATAGAACATTCCACTGTTGGAAATGAACAATGAGAAACAATCAAAGAAAATTAACTCCATTGTTCTCATCTCCTTTTGTCCACCTATAAAAAGATCTGACACACTGAGTGATTGGTTGACTTTTGTTATTTTTTCAAGAAAATTCTCATCCTTTCATTCAGCTTCCCATGCATGTAGCAGGCTGTGAACATCCAGCTTTTTTAGCTATGATGTTTAGTGGCTTCCAGTCATTCAGAGAGGGACTTGTTTGATTGTTTGATTTTCATGTGGACAAAGTGTTCATTTTTTTGGACACTTTTGTAGTGAAGTGAGACATTATGATCTTTTTACGTTGTCATTAATCAGTGTAAGGCAATTATGCACAAAGACACATTTCCTGAGCCCTGATTTTCCTTACTGCATAAGCAGTTTTACAACGTTGTGTTTTACATTTCTGGGATGCAGCTTAAAGCAATTTAATTCCTTAAAATTTCAAGTCCGATAACTTTCCATAAAAAAATATGGATTACAGTTGTCACGTTGTTTAGGCTGAGTGAAACATCTGGTTGCTCTTTATCAAATAACTAGCAGCTATTTTAACAGAACGAAAGGGCTTCATTATGACATAAAAAACTGGGATATTTATGTCATTTATATTTTATGTATTTACAAGTAAAAATCCTTATGCGTCTTTCCATACATTTATCGGGTCACATGGGCAACAGGTCCAGGACAGAAATCCAGACATGCCTCTCCCCCAGTGATAACACCAACCTCATGCAATCACAGCGCTTATCAGTGAAATGTGTTTTCAAAGGTGAAAATAGTTAACATGAAACATTGGCAACTTGTCAGTTCTCAGATGACATTCAGAAGCTTTACAAAAATTTTACAAAACTTTTTTTTTTTTTGTCTTGCTCATCAGTACCTCCATTGTCTGTCTCTGTATCTGTACGTATGTGTCAATTTTCCGGCTACTGTTCTTAACAAGACCTTAAAGAGTATCCAAGCCTTTGTTTATCATCCCCTAACCTGAAGTGTTCCACTTTGGGTTTTGAAAACTTTAAAAAAACACAAAAAAAAACTAAAAGCCATCACATTTGGTGTCAACATATCAACATATTATTAGCATATGCAAATCTTGGCGGCCCCTCACACTGTTGGGAATATAAGCAAACCCAACATTTTAACTATTAATGGGAAAAATAAGTTTAACAAATTTTTATCCTCTGATATAAGACAAAATATAGGTTTTTGATGTGTAGAAGATTTAAACACCAGTAAAACATCACACTTATCTTGCCACAGCAATGTTGGCCTATTTTATCTAACCTAAAGTCTCACAGTGGGACTAAGTTGGAAGTTGGCTCATTTTGATTAGATGTAGCCCAGCAGCACTGATTTGACCTGCTTCTCTGCTGGCAGCACATCGGCCATGTGTGCACATTTTCACAAAATGTATGGTGTAGAGGTATTATCCACCATGGAGACCATAAATAAACTATGCTTAAACCACTGAGACAAAACTGTCCAATTGATGTGCATCACAGAGTTGGTGAACAAATTTGGATGCCCTTTGACAGTCTGTGTTTGTTTGTGGCTCTTTAATATCAGCTTGCAACTAACAATGTTGACAAATATGTACAAACATGAATAAACCATAAAAATTGAAGAAGAAAAAAAAAACAGTTTGCATTTTTGATTTTGTACATATAACTATATAACATATGTCTTCTGCTTAATAATAAAATAGAATAACTTTTATTCCCATTGAAAATGGCTAATGTTGCACACAACTATTTCACTTCAAATGCACATGATAAAAACATTAGTATTTTGTAATGCGATGCATTTTAGCTTGATAATGTTAATGGCTACTGAACAATAAAGACCATGGTAAGATTAAAAAGACCTTTAAAAAGACGGATGCAGCAGTTTGTGAGATCTGAAATGAATTTGAAGAGGTCTCAAAAGTATTTGGAAAATTTCCTGAGGCCAATATTAGAAAACCCATGTGGCTACAAGAAACATATCACTTAAGGTGAGATGCTTCTTCTGTCCTAACTTTTCTTCATCCAAATTTTGTTGCAGCTAAATTTCTTTCTTTTCAACATAAGAAATCGATTCAACATCAAGATGAGGATATTTATTAATAAAGAGCTGGAGAACATCAACATAAAAGGTGTTGATGTTCTTGGTGTAGGCATCAACACCCTCTTGTTTCCTTTTCCTAAAAAAAATAAAGGTCAAACTACTGATGTAGAAATTTGCTTGTTGTATTAAGTTGTGTGCAATGTTAATAACATTGATCAGATCCCCATCATAACACCTGTTTCATTATGCTACGCACACAGACATACACGCACAAATATATTTGTTGATGCAACAGTTATCACACACCAACGTAGCATGCTCATACATACACTGAACCGCATTTATGTGTTCATAAGCATCAATCGCTTCTCGCTGGTTCCAGTTTGCCCTGTAACCACACAAAAACAAATATAGGGCTCCGAGATATGTGTATTTGTGTGCATCTGCGAGGCAACTGGAGCGTGAGAGAGGGCTATCCTGTAGGTGTGTGTGCGTGTGGGTGTGTGTGTGTCTGAGCCCGGCTGTTGTGCGGTCTCCGGTGTAAACGTGCAGTCAGGACTCATTTGGCAGACAAACAGGCCGCAGGGTGGCTGGGGAATCAACGTGTGTTTCCTTGTGTGTGTGCGTGTTTGTTTTCATGTGGCTATCTGATGGAGAAAAGTGAAAAGAAAAGAGAAAGAGAGCACAAGAGCAAGCAGAGGAGGTTAAGTTTGCATGACTGCACCGTAGCCTCTTTCTGTCAGATGCCGTGTGGCACATGCACAGAGGAACACACATACACCCACAAGCACACAGACCGTGAGGCACTTATGGTAAACAATAAACCAAAACTCATGAAAAAGGAACAAAACGCAAAATTCCACGATTTCTGCTTTCAGACAGAACTATAATTGGCTGCTCTCACCGAACAACTGCGTGAACTTCTTATTTCTGAGCAAATGTTTAGTCCTTTTAATGTACGCTGCTCCACATCCAACAAAGCAACTAAAAATAAGTTCAAGGCTGCACACAGTACAACAACCTTACAACCCACTCACACCTCCTAACTCAGTATGAGAGGCCTTATCAACAATGGGCAGAAAGGAAATGTAATTAGAACCAAATAAGGAACCTTCTTTTGTCAATTGAAATCACAGGTATGAAAGAAAGGTCTCCAGTCCTCCCACCTCCACCATCAGTTCTCCTCCTTCCTCCTCTCCCCCCACTTTTACTTTCTTCTCTCCTCCATCGCTCTTTCTCTCTCTCTCATACTTTCTCTCCCTCCATCAATACCCCTCTCTCTCCATCATCAGCACTAAATTCCCATTGATGTTTCTTTTCTTCTGCTGTATCGATCGCTTCATGAGAAGGAAGGGAGGAAAGGTGGAAGAGAAGAAGGGAGAGATGGTGTTATCTGTTAATTAATTTGTCCTGAAGCCGGCCGCCTATTAATCAGACAGATAAGAGGCATTGGATGGCTGAACGGCGCAGACAGGCTGGTGAGGCAGAGAGAGGGAGAGGCACACACACAAACACACGCTTAGGTGTGCACATGCAAAGACTCATGTATGGGCATTTTGTGTAAATAGACTGGGAAGAAATAGAACAAGCCTGCGGCATGAAAGTGTAGCTTTGTTTATTATTTACTACACTCAAGATATACAATTTTTATAGAATAGTCGTAGCATAAAGACACCTCATCCTGATAAAAAAATCATTGATGTGACTCAAAAAGAAAAGCAGCTCAATAAATTAATTACAAGGTTTTAATTATTGGTCTTTATTTGCATGCTGTGCGTGTGTGTGTGTGCGCAAATGTGTACATGTGTGCACACATCCCTCCTAATTTGTAATTAGGAGGGATGTGTTTGTCATTGACCGCATTCACAAACCCACTTATCATGCATATGATTTTTGATGATGTAAACAATTTTTATTATTAATAGTTGTGTTTATTTTAATTTGTGTACAAAGTTTTTGTAATCGGGACCTCAAATACCTCACTTTTGAGTGTGAAAAGGTTTTCTCTTTTTTGCGAGGCACTATACTTTGATTGAGTGTGTGTGTGTGTGTTTTTATATCTCTTGAAATGAAATCTTTGTTGAAAGTTGCACAACACCCAAGAACATTACAATCAACACTAGCTTGCATCTTTGTCTTAATGAGGCACCTGTCCCCAATACACAAACGCCACCTAATATATCCAGCATCTCAAGAGGAGGCCCATTGCAGCAGATGTTGCTAAAGTTATATCTGCCTTCTCATCTGCCTGTTTTCTTGGCAGGATGCTCTATTCCAACACACACATACACAAATGAACGAACTGGGGGAAGTGGCTCTGCAATGAGGTCTGACAGGTGTGCTCTCACGGTCCACTGTCGCTGCATTCTCTATGAAGGTTTGCACTCATGAAAAAGCAGCCATGTTGGCAGACAGGCAGGTGTGAATGGACAGGTGCGTGAGGAAGAGACAGCTGTGAGGAGAGGTGTGAGTGGGCAGGTGTTCCATTAAAGAGAAATAAAAAGGAGAAGACAGAGTGTTTGAGTTTATCATACAAAAGTAAGGCAATCATAAAAAAAAATACAAATAAAAACACATGGATCAGACCATAATTAGGAATAATATTTAAGCATTTAAATGGGCAAGATGTAAGAAAATGGAGCAAGAAAAAAAAAAAGAACAAACAAATGAGATCAGTCAAAGAAAGACAGACTCAGATATAAAAGCACAGGCTGTGGTGAAAAAGACAGATCTCCAAATGAAAGGACATGGATTGACCACTAAAGAAACCAGCAGTTTTAAGGCCGTAGCAGCAATTAGTGTGTGTTTTGAGTAGCGCTGCAGTGATGTCCAGCATTGATCCATGGAGGCTGTGGCAGGCTGAGATAAGGCTTACCATCCCCCAGGGAATAGCCCTGAGCGAAGGGGACAGAGGAAGTGGAGGAGGAGTACTGGAAGGAGGAATCTGGTCAAGTTAATGGATGAAGGGTAAAACAGAAAGATAGAAAGGAGTTGAGCTTGACCCTTTTATCCTGTCTTTTAAATATCTTCTTTACTTTGTAGTTTAACTTTTGATTACTTATTATAATCTATGGTTTTGGTTACTTGCTATAGCAGTACTACTAATAAGTAAAAGGTAAGTCAGTCTTGGAGTATGTTTTGAAAACGTGTTCTTTTCTAAAAAAAAAAAAAAAAAAAAAAAAGATTGTTCTCTACAATATGTTTTTATTCTCTCCTTCCCAAAGACTCAACACTTAGTTTATGTTGAGACTATATGCACTTCAATATGAGTTTAAAATTCAAAATGTGTAAAACGTTGAACTTGTGCATTTGATTCGAAATAGCAGAAATAAAAAGCAGCAAACAAACATAAAGGAAGAAATTAAAACATTTCCCTTCCTAATGTTCATCTTTTGGATGTGTCACTTTTCTCCAGGTTTCTCCACGCTGTCTTTGGCAGACCAGATGAGTCTACTGCAGAGCGCATGGATGGAGATCTTGATTTTGCGTGTTGTGTATCGCTCACTCTCCTTTGAAGACAAAGTAAGAGGCTTCACTGTTTTCTTCTTGCTCAAACGAAATTGACACATTCCAATCTAAGTTGTGTCTTTTTTCCTTGCTTCTTTATAGCTGGTATATGCTGAGGACTACATAATGGACGAGGACCAGTCAAAACTAGCGGGCCTTCTGGACCTGAACAACGCTATTCTTCAGCTGGTCAAGAAGTATAAGTCTATGAAGCTGGAGAAGGAAGAATTCGTCACTCTCAAGGCTATTGCGCTGGCTAACTCAGGTTTGAAACTGTTCACTCTTAGCTGTTTTTCTCTCTCTTCGCACTGATGTCTGTCTGCTGAGAGAGAGTTAATCCCAGGAATCTAGTTTATTCCCGTGGGGCTCATTTAGGATGAAACACCAGAGCCTGATTTCAATACCATGCATACAAACACACAAAAACACGCCTGCGCATGTTTGATGAAGTATGCTTACACATAAGGGGATGGATTTTTGTTGTTGTTGTTGTCGTCAACTTTACCACTTCCACTGTTGCTGCCACCCACATTTGTCTTGTCATACTCCGATTGTCACGAGTGCCGCTCATGCCCACACATATTTTATGCATGCATACTCAGAGGGGGTGTAGTACAAACATGGACAGACATGTTCAATCTGAATTCAACCCCCAAACAAAGTGGCAATCCCTTTTATAATTAGCATAGTCGTCTCTTCAGATGCCTGTTAAATAAAGTAAAATCATTAGGCTCCCGAATCTGTCGATAAAGGCCCGTCTCTGATGTGTCCAGCTGCATCGACAGCTGACTGACGCTCACGCACTCCCTCACACACACACCTTCTTCCTCTCATGACCCGTCTTTTGAACTTTGTCTTGGAAGCCAGCCAGCTCTTCAGTACTCTTTAATTACAAGGGGGAAGCTGTCAATACAATGTGTTTAAATGGAAGAATGTACTGCAAGCGCTTTCAATGGGTGAAGTAGAACCCTTTTTGTGTGTCAGTCTTCGTCTGTGCTCGCCAACAAACCAAACATTTACACATAAATTTATAAACTAGGGTGTTTTTCATTCAACTTTATGACATGGTAATCATGTGAAAAATGTATAAAATCAGAAATGTGGATCTAAAAGTCATTTGAAATAGTTTTTTTTAACAATTTGATCAAAGTTATAATGAAATTTGGTCAAATTACTTTCTAGTAATATTTGTCTGTCTACTATGAGAAAAAATTTAAGGAATAACCAGCATTTGTCTGTTTAAAGAGTGATTTAAAAAGCCAGATTTAAGAGAAGATTGAACCAATCCCCAATTTTGGAGTAATAAACAACAAAAGGGCATTATAAAACTAGTTAGTAAAGTATAGTTGTATTGTTTAAGTATTTGAATAAAAATTAAAATAGCCAATTTAAAGCACAGGTTTAAGTATTTCGATAACAATTTTGTCCTGTGAACCAAAACATTGCGACTGATGTTGGAATTAATTTATTTTGCCTTTGTGAAATACAATGAGCGATTAAGTGTGATTGCATTGAAGATTTATTTTTGTAAGAATGTAACGCCTAAAATGTACAATTCATACATAGATCTGTTGGTTTTCAGGAACAACATCCATGTTTATTTAAAAGACAATAACCATTTAAAGCAACAGATTATCAAAAAAGAGAGCTTAAAACTGTAGATTTGGTCGATTATGAGTACAGTTTTTTTATTGCCACTTGCAGTTTAATTTACTTTCAAAGAACATATACCAGGGGTCTCTAAATAATTAATCAAATAAGCAAATCCTGGTGATTTTCCAGGATTTTTCAAGAAATCCTGGAAAATCACCTACTTCTAGAGTGACTGTAATGACAGGCTGCTCAACGCTGTGGGAAGTTTTTTTTAAATTTCATCACTGATGTCCATATATACAGTAAGAACTTTGTATCTTTGCCCAGACTCTAACTGCACTCCAAGACAACAGAATGCTAGCATTAGCATTTTGAAGGGCACTGACACTAATTAATTCACAGGATGCTAATCGTCTGCATTAATGAAGCCAAGCCTTAAGAAATGTTAGCAAACGTGCCCCACATGTAAAGAAAGCTAAACTGGCCATGGGAAACAGGAGGTGCATGTGTGTCGTGGTGTAAGTGTGTGTGCTTATGCTTGTGTTTTCCCTCGTTTATATGTGAATTAGTTCCATGTTAACATGTACACGTTTTAACAGCCTTATGTGCTCGTGCTCATTAAAGTCTGCTGTTTTACTTGAGAGGGTGCAGCAGGTCACGGCACAGGCAGAAGCCACGTCTATCAGTTTAAACTCTACACTAATAAAAATAATGTGAAACTCATTAAATTTCCATAAAACTTCATCCCAATAAGTACTGGCTGCACATAAGGAGGGTCCTTACTTTAAATTAAACAATAAAGAAAAGTAGAGTTGTTTTTTTTATGGAGTTTATTAATAGTACTCCACCAGAAGCCATTTTCACATAATGAAAATGTACATTAACTTAATATTTGGCCTAAAAGTATTGAAAAAGTAAGCCAATGTATTTTTATATGTAAAGAAAGTTTTGATGATACATTCACTTATCTCATTGTTTTTTAATAAATTCATCTGTTCTTTCTTTACAACCTCTTTGCTGGCAAACAATCATTAAACTGCAAGGAATAAAAATACAAGGAAACACAACAGCTGATCTCAACCCAAAACTATGATAGACTGAGCTTTTTATTGATCCCAAAGAAATCAGCCCGCTGACCGCTCTCGCCCTGCATACTGATGTATGTATTACCCTCCCTAAATTCAGCAGTGCGTCTTTGATTGTTTGTGTGTGTTAACGCGTAAATCTTTGTGTAAATGTTGACTCGTTTTGTCTCTTCGAACATCATCATTTTTGTTCGTTTAATGTCAGAGACCAGGTTCCTTTGGTTTAATTCCCTTCTGCTCTCCTATTTTTTTTCAGTCTTTTCCGTGTGTTTTTAATTTATGTGCCTCTAGTAATTAAAAGCATAATATTATGTGGAAAGCTGGGTGTGGTGTAAGTGCAGTTGCCATTGATAGTTGACTTGTAATTATTATTTAACATGCATGTAATCATTGATCAGTACATTGATCAGAGGTTGTGAGCCAAAGGCCAGCTCACATTAGGAGTTTGCATCCCAAAGGAGCAATACGGAGCATTATTACTGAGACATTCTCATCCTTTACTGCTATCCATCCAAACACACCAAGAGAGCAGAGACGTGAGCAGCTGCAGATTTCTCCACACACATACAGAAACTGTTTGCTGTTGCTGCATCTCTTCATCGTTTCAAGAATCCATCTCTTTTTTTTTCATCCTCCCACTCGTCTTTTCATCTGTCCATTCATCACACCCACAGGCGCACCCTTCAGAGACATTGAGAAAAGTAGTGTCTGGATTTATGTGATGGTAAAACTACATCCATGTTTTCTCTCTTAGTAAAAAAAAAAATAAAAATAAAAAGATTTTTTTTTGTATGAAGGCTTCTGAAAAACCTAAAACAATGTCAGTTAATATTTCTGTTTCAATGCCACAAAAAATCTGATTTTTGACTAAATGAATCCATTCTTAATCGTCTGTTTTATACAGATTTTTATTTCAATTTGACCGTTTGCCTGCAGACGTTAAAATCCCTCAAAAACTCAACAGGACTAATTAAATCAATTTGTCAACAGATTGCCAATTTTCATATATATTTGATGTCTTTTTGCCACCAAAGACAGCAGGACCAGTTTTTTTATTTATTTATTTTTTGCATTGTAGCGTTGTAGGCATCTTATCCTATGAAATGACAATGTGTTATCTGTTCAATTTTTTTATTTTATTCTGACATCGACTCTCCTCTCTGTCCAGACTCCATGCACATTGAGGATGTGGATGCTGTACAGAAGCTCCAGGATGTGCTCCACGAGGCCCTGCAGGACTATGAGGCTTCCCAACACCAGGAGGATCCCCGCCGGGCCGGCAAGCTGCTTATGACTCTCCCCTTACTCCGTCAGACCTCCACCAAGGCTGTGCAGCATTTCTACAGCATCAAGCAGGATGGGAAGGTCCCAATGCACAAACTCTTCTTGGAGCTGCTGGAAGCCAAGGTCTGAGCGCGTGGACTGGATCGAAGGACAGATAGACGCCAGTCTGAGTGACTTGAGCTACATGTCAAACTTTGATCAACAACTTTGAATGACCTCTTGTTCTTTTACATGCAGATACTCCTATACTTGCATACACAGATGTGCAAACACACACAGATCTGTTCTTAAGAGTTGTTTGCTGACACATCCCCTACAGAATCGATCAAAACCATATACCTGAACCCTAAAGCTGTTGACTAAGGAGCCTGGAACGTTTTTTGATGAAGAAAGGGACAGGAGGACTCAACCCTACAAATGGCCAATGAGAGACGACAGGTCAGAGCAGGTACTTCATGGCAGTTATATAACAATTACCAGAAATTCAGATTGTGACAGAACACTTATGCATCAAATAACACTTAAAATGTTAATGAAAGACAACTGAGGGAACATAATAGACAATAAATCTCCCCACATTAGTTCTGAAAGACTCTCAGACTATACCCACATTTTCTTTCCACAATTCCATTCGATATAAAATAATTTTTTTAAAGTTCGACACGAACTGAGTGGGGGAAAAAAAAATCAATGCATAGAAAATACTGACATTGGTTGTAGGTGTACATGTACAGAGAAGTTTGGATGGATGGACCGAAAGAAAAGAAGAGGATATTTGCCCTGCCAAAGAATGGAACCACCCATTCAGAGGATGCCAGCAAACGTTACAGTTTTAACCCCAATCTGTTCTGGTTTTAGGTGGTTTCCAGTCCTGGACCTAAAAAAAAAAAAAAAAAGAAAGGTTACCTTGTGGTTGTTGCTGGGTTAGAGCACCTAGGACCAGGAATGGAAACAACAAACACTTTAAACATTTTCTGGTTTTCCATGACTCCCTTTTTTCAGTAGCACCCGAGTAGCTTCTGCTTCATGAAGACGACTGATTCTAGTCAACTAAAATTGTCAGCTGTGTTTGTACTGTTGGTGAAACTAGGAACGATTTAAAAAAATAAAATAAAAAATGGGCAGCTAGACAACGCTATTGTCTGTTGGCCTTTAAGACTGCATTTGAGTCTTAACACTCGAGTTGTGTTGATATTCAACACCATAATCAGACCTGTGAATCAAAACTGTCTTCCTAACAAAAACCTTTAAATAGTTCACATTTTCTTTGGAGGTAAATACTCTGTCATTTACCCCTCTTGTGTTTGGATATCTGTTTGAAACATTTTTAGCTGTTTGGGATCCAGGGTTGCAGCTCTCCACATACAATATTAGTAGCAGTTTCACTCTCTCAGTGTGCCATTGAAAATGGTCTGGCCCAAGATCACCATCCACACTCCAAAGTCTCACCTCACTCCTGCTCTCGTCACCATAAAGTGTTCACAACTTCCAGCTCATTTCTTGCGGCTGCGTCTTGTGACTCTCTCAAGAAATGTAGCAGAAGATTCAGTCACTGGACAAAACACAAATCAGTCGGAAAGGTTTGCTGACTAAACTAACTTAAGAACAACTGTTTTTCCTTTGAAATAACTTGTCTTTCTTTTTTTTTTCTCCTAAAAAAGAATCATAATGGTAAAACCGATATAAGTGTAAATATTTTCATCCTGTATATGACATTTATCTCAGCTTTGATTTATATTTTAAAATGATCTTCTCACAACTGGGTAAGTCAACGTCTTTTCTTTTATTTCCATCGGCCTGACCACTGTCAACATTATCGCATATATGTAACAAATATCACAAGTAATAATGTGTTGACAATTCAGTTTGTCTTAAAAACTCTGAGCAATAGTGGTTTTCAATAGTGGGATTTGGGCATTTGGACAAAGTCTGCAATATAAATATTTTGTGGCAGTCTCAAATTTGGAAAAAGATGTATTCAAAGAAAAAAATGCTGCTTTTCTTTCTCTGTAGAACTTGTTTTAAGCTGTTGGAAGACACTCGACTAAATTTGGTGAAGACTGTTAGCTACAGGCAATACAGACCAGGAATAGGATAATCCAGATTAAAGTCGCTACATAAAATGTTCTGGTCATCTTTGTGGATGAAGTTGATCAGATTTAGGGAAGAGAGTTTGTTTGGGACTCAAAAATAATATATTCAGTTTATCAATTTGCATCAGTAGGCTCATGTATTTGGGTTCAGCTGTGAAACCTCATTAGATCAAAGTTTGTTGGGAAAAGCAACGGTGCTAACTAAATCATACCACTTCCTGTTTGCTTGCTGTCATAGACTGTATAAAAGTGGGTTGAGAGGGTTGGCTCCTGTGACGTCACCAATTGATTTAAAGGGCTCTTTCGTGTTTCAACTCTTCAAGTTCATCACGTGATGCTGCTAAAAACTCTGCTTTGGTAACCATTTGAATTGCAATTGAAGCATATTTACATAATGGTCATCAATGTTCAATATGCTAAATTATAGAATTTGAAGGTGAAAATTATTTAAAAACAAACTTTTATGAGGCTACAAATATGGTGAAATGTAAAGATTTTGACATAAACCCTCTTCGCCAATGGAAATTAGATTTCTTTGGCTTGACAATTGATCCTTATACAGTCTATGCTAGCTGGCTTCTTTCTTGTCAGTGGATGGTTAAATTGAAAGTGAAAATAAAAGCATCATAAACCAGAAAGAGTGAAGATAATAAAAAGAGGCATTCAGACAAAAGGGAATCGAAGAGTTTATCAAATGCATTTCTACTAATATTTATTAATGTGCCTCCTGTCGGGCTAACTACCTAATTAGCTTGTGACTCGTATTTTAAATCTGCCTCATTCGCTTGTGTATAAACTGGACTGTTAAGGCCTTTCAGAATAGTAATTTAAGATGTGAATATCTATCTAAGCTAAACTGTAGCTTTAAATGGCTTAAAATGAGAAATACATTTTTATGGCAGTAATCCTAATGTATTTTGTTAACTGTAAAGAACATATTTCGTGTTTAAATTCACATAGTTTCTCTAGAGGAAAGAACTGGAAAAGGGTGGAAGACAATTGGGTTTTACAGTTGGAACAGGAAGCATACATAACAGGTAGACAATTGACTTTTTTTTCTTTTTTTTTTTTTACTGTATGTAATTTTTAAAGCCAAATAAGAATGCCAAAATATCTATTGTAGATGACACTGTAATCTAATGTAAAATTGCAACATTTCACAGCTGAGGAGTGCAGCAATTTAAGTGTAGTTGACCTCTAACAACACATGTCCTGTATCAACCATCAATATTTTCAGTAAGGGGTGTTTCCTCTACCTTCTTTAACCCTGCTGTATATTGTAAATTATGCAGATTATAATTCTAACATAATACATTTTATTGTTAAAAAGAAAAAAAGCAAGAACAACGGGGGAGGGGGTTGTAGTTCAGCCTGTGCGTTTCATGTTTGCTGTTTTTTCTGTCAAGAGAAAGAGCTCTCTCTTATCAATTTTTGTTTGTAAATCGTCTATGATTTCATTCTTTTCTCCTCTGTTGAGTCTTTTTGAGATGTTGCTGTGTACTTTATCTTGTGGTGATTTGTGCTGTGTGCTTCTTCTGTAGACAGCAGAGTAGAGTAGAGGCCATGTTGTTTGTCTTTCTGTCAATCAGTACTTTGGGGTCTGGGCACTGGAGTTGCTAAAAATGAACCAAACATGACATAAGGCTCTGTAACTTGGCTACTATGATCAAATTACAGCATTCATCGCTACCCAACTATACATCATTAAATATCAAATATCTAAATGAAGAAACTGATAATTTGTGTAACATTCCTGTAGAATAAAAATATTCTGTATATCTTTAGGTAAATAAAGCTGAAATAAAAGGACATTTGAGTAATTAATAGGTGGCACTTTTTTTGATAAACTCACTGTACATATCTGCCCTCTGTAAAGTTCTGCTCTGCCATTATTTTTGACGTTTCAAAAGAAAAATAAGAAAAACCAACAAAAAAAAAAACATTTTAATTTTTTTTTCTTTCCCTAATAAAGAAACCCAATTATCTTCTCCAAAACATCCATGACATTGTGGACACATGGTACAGTCCAGTACAATTAAACTCCAAAACACATATTTAAAATCACGCCATCACCAACATTATCATATGTCGTTTTAAGAGAGTAAAATTAGCAAAACACAGATTACAGACTTGTATGTTAAGTTCTGAATATAAGAGTTGATTTTTCTGTTTTGGTTGTAAATTCTAATATGTCTGACCATTGTCCCCTTGCAAATTGTGTTGAATACTGTCCACTGTACATTATACCAAACAAAGGGTATGGAAGAATGGTGCTCTCTTCCAACTGTTCTTTGCCTTTTGTTACAGTCTTTTTTTAATTGTCAATTGTATCCCTGTGAACTCCTGACCTACTCAACACACTGAAGAGTGTTGAAACTCTCTCCGAAGTGATTAACGCTGAACTGAATCTGTGTGCTCGTCACTGGAAATGGTTTACGCAGATGACACAAGGCCATTTTGGATGACTGAAAGAAATTATCCTCTGAACTCAGAGGCTTTGTCCAGGTTTTGATCTGACTTAACGCCACAATTTGTGTGGAGGGGAGCATTTTACCTTATGCACTTTTTTGTTGTTAGGATTACTCTGAAGACAATGTAAGATGACGAAGCTAAAGTTGCACATTTCTTGTGTTACCTTGTATAGCCAAATGATGATATGTCTTTTTATTAGGATTCTGCATTTAGAATTAATCTACAGTATTACAACCACCAAAACTGGTGTTTCCACAAAGAACAGTGGGAGGCTTGACTGTATTGGGATTTTTGGTGGACTTCTGATACCAAGATTTTGACCAGTTTGCACTTCGGGTAACATCTTATTGCCCTTAAGAAGAGGGCAATAAGATGTCACTCCATTTTAGAAGAGTTTAAATGAAGCAAAGGGGAAACTGATTGACCCGTAGTGGCCAATCATAGCTGACTGTCCCCCTAGCTCCACCTAAAATCTACAAAGACCAAAATTTAGCATCCTACAGCTCTACAATATTTGTCATTTAATCCCGAAATGTAACTGCCACTTGTGCTGCAGCCTGTCTCCAGTCTGAATTAGCAAAAGTGGGAATATTTAATGGAGAGAGAAACTTTTGTGGGACAAAATAGATGCGCAAGGATAACAAGGCGCTTGAGTGGTGAAGAATTACTGACAACAGAAGACCTTCTAGTATTATTAAAAACATGTCTGTAGATTTTAGATGTGCTTCACATCAATAAATAGAACAAAAAAAAAAGAAAAACAATAACCTGTATATTTTTGTGACGTGTATCATACAAGTGTGCTCCAACAATAATGTCCATTTGTGTAAATGTATTTATTTCACATTGTATATATTGTTCATTGCAAAAAGAGAGACCTATGATTCTGTAACTTAAACTATTATGGGTTAAAACATTACATGTGTTACTCCAAACTATGCCTTTCAGGATTATTACTGTAGAGCAATATCAATTAAAACCAGGCTTCCAGTTTTGAAATCAGCCTCCTGTCTCTGATTTTTTTTTTTTTTTTTTTTTTTTTAATGATTTGCTACAACTAGAGTATCGGCAAATAGAAAGCAAGCTACTTATCTGGCTGTCAGTTCTGCGAGACAAGACCACGACAAGCACTGAATCACAGAAGTCAGTTTATAGTTTTCCAACACATGGAAACTTATTTCATTTAGAACCACCAAGTAGCCACATTTGTAAGATTACAAAGCCAGATATATATACCCTGCTACCAGACTCTTTTTCTTTTCAAGAAGTACACATGCAGACTGCATGATGACGATAAAAAGAAAAGTGAAATCAATTATGAATCAGACAGGAGATGGGATTCCCCTTCAACTGGCTGTCAGTTCATCAGAGTGCATTCTCGTTCCCCACCTCCCCTTTCTCAGTACCCAGCAACAGTAAATGGGATGCAGAGGGCAGATATTTAATGTAGCATATAGCCATGAAGGGTTTTAAGAAGCTTTTTCCCTAACAGGGGGGAGCCCTGACCTGCAGGCAAATATTTTTCAACTAGATGTCATAAGAAGATATTAGTGGAGCGAATCATTTTTTATAGCCTTCTTGCACACTTTCTTCTCACTCTTCGGTTTAAGTTGCTGCCCGCTCACTCAGCCCTCCGCACAGATGTTTTATTTTACTTGGTTGCCTTTTGGAGTTCATTTGTTTTATTTTATTTTTGATTGATTATTATGATATAATAAAAGCTACTTGAGCATTTCGGCTGCTACGGGGCTCTTATCGTTAACCTTGTGGAACATGTGCTAGAGTGGGTTCCTCATGCCGCATCGCTAATGCCCACTTTAACTCTTTTATTTTTTCCCCCACTGCCCTCTGGCTTCATCTGGATTTCTCCTTGCACCTTCACTTCTCCAAGTGTCTTTTGTGCTTTTTGCCTGTTTCTGTGTTATCTCTTCTCTCTGCAATATATATATATGACAAGATATTATATATATTGTGAAGATAATTTTTCATTTTTCTCTAAAAGAAAAATAATTAAAACATTGAAACAGGTCCAAGGAGACAACCCAGACATTTTCCTAGTGACATTTTCCAGCCCATTATTTCCAAAGAAAGTTGAGTCCTTTCAGTGCAGCGTCCAGCAACCCAACAGACAAAAAAATTATATTTTTGATCTTGATCTTTTGTTCATGAAATATCTTAGGCCATAGGCAAAGGCTCCTTTGTTAACTTTACCTAAGTTTCCACATTACTATGACACCCCAATACATCTTTCTATTCCACAAGACATCCTTCAGTCAAGATCAGGAGACCAGCAAACTTGAAGTCCTTTGCTTGAGGCAGCAAGTCCTGCGCTAAATGAAACGGGCGCACCTGCATCTCATCTGACATGAGCAGCTGCCTGGTTGCTGAGTACCAACGGATGTGGTAACTTTTAGCCGTCTGTGTTCCTCTCACGCTTCAGCGTCTCCAAACGTTATTCATACTTGACAAAATAAACCTCTGGGAGCCTTTGGCTACAAGCTGACAACTCAGGTAGGAATGTTTTTATTATTTCTTCAATATCATTGTTTGCTCTTCAATCCGCCTTTACCTTCAGTTACACATTTTGAGTAGTGTCTTCAATTTTTATGTTCTTTTACACAACGTTCTGTTGCAAAACAAAAATGTGGATCAGATTTGTCACCTCTTGATCCACTGTGAATAGGATGAGTCGCGAATGGTGTCCATTTCTGTAACATAGGTCACACAGCCTGCTGTGTAGCAAGTTTGCGCTAATCACAACCATAATTTGCTATTTTGGAGATTTTAACTCCTCTTGTTCAAAAGAGAACACATAAAAACATTTACATTTTTAGATCTGAACATTTGGAGAACAGAATGAGCTTTATGCGTGTGTCTTTCTCCTGCATATTCTCAGGTGAGGTGATCATCATTATCGATCCATAGACTGATATACTGGTACATTTTCATCTATAAAGCTATTCTTTGATTGTTCCTGCCGTACCTACAGTCCTGCCACAGACTTTGTTCTCAGGACTTACTTTATCCTCTGTGTTGTATTCGGACAATCAGAATTGGAAAAAATGCATTTTCTTCTCTGCCTAATTAAACTTGGAGCACCCATCAGAAACTGAAATATTCATTTGATTCCCTTTGTCATCATTTAAATTTCTTTTTAACAACAAAGAGAAATCATGTCATGAGATTTGCTCTTGTCTTAAAGCCATATATTGTTTAATGAAGTCGAGTTGTTTAATTGCTTCTAATGTTATTGTGTTTTTGATTGTCTTTTGTTAGTTTTCTCCAAATAGGTGTCTCTTGTAAACTAGATCTTGGTCCTCAATGGAACAACCTGCATAAATAAAGGTTAAATGAATAAAAACTGCTACTCCAAATATTTGAATGTGCTCAATTGATGCCTTCAGCTTGGTGTGTAAGAACGAGTGTCCACTGCATATTAAACCTACCATCTATCTAGTAGCCACTGGTGGGGGGATTTAAAGTGCCACTAATTCAATGGCCAGTGACACGTCAGACTATTTATTAAAGTACACTAACCTAATAAATGGCCCATAGAATGGAGAGTTAAAACATTTACTGTCCTGAGAGAGAGATTGAGAGCAATATATACCGAAAGAAAGACAAGAAAGGGGAAGAGAGAAAAGACAGAGAAAGGGGAGAATGAGAATAAATGACCCATCGTATAGAGTTAAGACATTAAAAGTGCAAATAGACAGCTGACCCTCATATATAGCTTGCACATGCAGCACAAATGTATGCAGTCACTAAAGCCACTTCACACCTTATGCGATAGAGAGAGGAGGGAGAGAATGATAAGAAGTGGGAAAGGATGAAGAATTGGATTACCCCAGGAACATGGGACTGTAGTAAAATAAAAAGAGGCAAGAAATAGCAGAGATCATTGAATGTGATTGAGTCACATTAAACAGGAAAAAAATGTATTGAAAAGATCACCAAAAGAATCAAAATCAAATAAAGAGAGTATTTTAGAGTATTAGCTGTAGTTTCTAAATGAAGGTATGTAAAGAATACACTCTACAGATACTCTGCTGCTTCTAGTACATTTCTGTAAAATAGAACGGACTATGGTTCTGTGTTTACTGTGGTTCTGTGTTTTTGTGTGTCTCTGCTGTTTTTTCATTGCACAATCAAATCTGGCAGTATCTTATGCTTGGACTGGTTCTGCTGGAGTTGTTTTTTTTCTGCTGTTGCCACGTGCTTGCTCGATAAAATTACTGCAAATTGACCGGTTTCCTTAGATAGAAAACGTTTTATACACTGGGCTTGCAAACTGAATTGTTTAAGAACTAACTATAACTATTCAATATGAATATGTGTAATTGGATTTGAATCTGTTATTTGACTGATATATATTTTCTTGATCTGATTATTTGTGTGGACTTTATCTTTTAAAGTGCTGGAAGTGATTTTGATTTTGTGTGAATTGCCATTACTTATGAACTATTTTGAAATAAACTAATTCCAACTTTTTCCACACTGAAATATTTAGACAATTGAAAAGGTAATATACAAATAAGTCTTGAAAAACACATAAGAAACAAACCCAAATATTTTAAACTTAAACGAGTTCCTCCAATAAAATTAAATTAATGCAATTTGCTTTTGCACAACTTCCAGTGATTCCACTGTCAGTGAAATATGATTCATTCAACCAGCAGAATCTTTTTTCTTCTTTGCTGTTTATGCTCATTGTTCATCCACTGATGTCTTTATTCCAGTGTAGTATAAATCAACATTTTTGTATCAGTTTAATAGGCCAATTGTCAGGGGAGAATTTAAGTGGAGATAGTTTCCAAAAAGCCCCGAGCTACTAATGCAGCTTTGACAGGGGAAAGGTGATTGGCATAGACAAAGTATATGTATGTGTTTCTGAATTTGCTGCTGGATGATGATATGTGTATGTGCATTGTCAAGAGAGGCAGGAGGTTAATTCAATCCTATAGAAAAGCAGCATGGAGGGGATTGGGCAGCACAGCCCTGGGGGTATCACTGGCCTCAACCCCAATAGGGGGCAGAAATCATGCCCACACACACACGACACAATATGGACTGGATGTCTGGAGGCTCTAAAGTGTGGAACGCTAAGGGAAAGCCAAATTGTTTTTAAATCTGGGTTCTGGTGGATTTCATTTGGAGCCGAGCAGGGTAAATGATGAATGTGGATTAAAATATATACCTATTTATAGAAAACGCTGCATAAAACAAGGACAAGAAAGAAGAGGACATTCGGTGATAGAGGGCAGTAACAGGGTTTCAGGGTAGAGAGAGGGGAGACAGAAATGGAGTGCATGAAAGAACGGAGTGGTACTGGAGGAAAGAGGGATTTGTGGGACAGGTACATAATTATAAGACAAAATGCCTGAAATAGAAAGTATGTAGACAACAGTGTCACATGGAAGTGTTTGATGGGGAAAATGAAGACATGGACCAAAAATAAACCTGACATCAGCACAGCAAACAATGTGTTGACTCAAAATGGCACATTTGCCAACCATGCATGTTGTGTGTTTCCGAGGACTGATGCATAAGCCTATTTAAACAGAGATTCTGTCATTGTGTATGAAGGTTGGTAAAAACATAAATTTGATTATGCAACACTGTCCTGACCAGAACAGATACATCAAACACCAACCATTTGTATGTAGATCAGAAAGGAATAATTAATGAATAAAACTGGTTTTAATTGTCCTTGAAATCTTTATGGTCTTGTTGCCATACTGAGCATGTGGCCTATATGTGTTGATAATTTTATTTAATGTTTATATAATCTTATAGAAATATTGTGTACAAGGAGCTCAGGTGTTAGAGAGTGTAATTATTTTTTTTTTATTTCAGAAAACATTGGTTTCCAATATGTGGACATCTGCAAATTAAAGAAAAACATGTTTATTTTAGACATTCTTTCTTGGTCAGCACCTTCTCTGTCCATTCTGAAATTAAATTCACTTCATTTACTCTGTGGGAAGTGAAATTTGTGTTTCAGCATCTTCCAGGCAATATAATGAAACATCAAAAAGGCAATGGTTCCTTCAGATGAAGCAGACTAACATTAAGACTCTGGAATGACCCCTACGCTATTGAAAATGTATGCTTACGATGCTTCAAAGCTGTTTCTACAGCATAAAACCACATTTAAACATACTACGCCAGTTCCTCCCAGAAACGTTCACATACCCAGCCTGTAGAGACGGGTCGGTCGCAATGCTGAAGTAGCGCAAACCTCCGACAAAAAGAGGCATTTCATGAATCACTTTTGCCTCGTCTGCCAACACTGATCAGACGACAGGCATAAAAATTATCCAACAAGTCGTACATCAGGTCTGTGAGATTATTTACGGGAAACAACGGAGAAATCAAAGTTAAAGCCCTTACCGTTCGCATCCAGAGAAATAATGGCGGACGCAGAGACATTGGGTGTAAGTGTGAAAGCTGTGTCGGACGTACTTTGCATAGACAAAACGGATGAGTAAAAACTTAAATAATACTAACTCGTGAAAATCTTGCCTTCATGAAAATGCTTAAAAATAAACATTAGAATTAAAAGGCGCTTGTAAATGTAAGAAACGGCGTAATGCAGGATATGTTTTCATGCTACCAGATCTTTTCCATTGGAATTTACACATAAAATCAAGCATAACCTTCACTTATCGATCTTTCATGTGACTATCAATAAGTGTCATTATGACAAAAATGGAACATTTATTACAGTTGCCTTCGTGCAGACGTATGTACATATTCCAGACTGAATATATAATCCAATTTTGTGTTTTTCACAGAAAATGTGTATTAAAATTTTAGTTTTTACATCCTACTGTCAACGTTGTACCAAAGTGATATAATCCTTACATGCTGGAAAAACAACTGTTCAAAGGTTTTATTAAACAATAATATTAAAGTAAATGAAAAGGATATGTAAACTTTTGATCACCACTGTATATAGTGGCATGTGTGTTAGCATGTATTAAATCTAACCTAAAGAAGAAGAAAAAAATGCAGCAATTTATTCAGTTTTGTTCTAATCAGCAGCGAGGGCAAGAATGCCCCCATACATATTCATGCTGCTCTCTGGAGTTAGAGCCACATTACATTTACAGCTAACATTCACCATATTAGTCTTAATGTTATTAGACTAGATAACACAATTTGGATAAATATGAATCATGCACAAACAATCCAGAAAATCAAGCGATCTTAATAGTGGGACTGAGTTTTAAGCTGTTTCTCTGAGCTCTTCAATCTGTGAAAGTTGACTGTGCCTGGCTGAATAAATTAGCACAATCAATGTGGGACTTTATTCGTTGTCTCGAGGACACATTTCTCACAAATCTATGCAAATGCCTTGTTAAGAGTGCATGAGAGGAACTCTTCTTGGATAACAAAGCTCTCGAAGATCATAGTCCAACACCATGGCGTAATATTTTCACCCACTCAAAACACAGAAGAAAAAAGATGGGAAACGTGATGAAGGTTCAGTTTTAAAACTAAAAGATTCCTTATGATCTTATAAAAAACCTCTATTGATTTATTTGAATGTTTGTTTGTTTTTTTAATTAAAGGATATCAATTGACAAAGACAACTTTGCTTTGATCCATTTTGACACGGACACCGATTAGCAGTATGGGAAACTGTCAAGAAAGGGTCAGATTTCTTTAAATATTGATAAATTGATGAACACATTTCAAGTGGAAACTTTTTAACTAACTGATCCGTCACATTCTGATCTCACATCCCGCGCTTTCCACGCTGCACTTTCTTTCTACATCACTTTAGTTTTCATCTGCTCCCTCCACTACCTTCATTTTTTCCCCACCTCTTTTTTCTCTACCTCTATCCTAGCCCCCAGCCACCACCCTTCTCCTTCTTTCCCCTCCCTTTGCTACTCTCTGCCTGGTATTGATTAGAAGGCAAACCTCTAATCTCCTTAAGGTCATTAGGAACACTTAATTAAAACCTAGTTAGAATGCCTTTGTTCGACCAAAGCAAATTGCAGCTGTTCAAACGAGATTAGTATGATAACATAAAAAAAAAACTGTCAACTGAGAAAAGAAAAAATAAGTGTCTTACAAGTAGAAATGTTTGCATAATTAAAATGGAGAGAATCTGAACACACGTTGGCACCTACAGCTCTACGTTTCAGTTTGTGTGTTTTAGGAAATGGAGAATTATATGCAACTGTGAAAGCCAGTGCAAGGATTTTATCTAGAGAAATTTATTTCAGGTGAAGCATAAGGGAAAAGGTCTAAAGAGGAAATAAAAAAAAATTGCTAATATTCAATTTACTCTGAAAAATGTAGGCTTTTACTGATTTAAAAGCAAGTTGAGGTATTTTTAAAAAAACACTGCATGCAATAGAAAACTTGAATTTTCCTCAGAAATGTGTGCCTCGTGAAGAGCTAATTTGTTAACTTGATCCTAACGGAAAACAAGTAGTTTTGTAACACAATTACAGAAGTTACAGACCTTGTAAAGAAGACAGCTGAGACTGGTGAGAGGCCTTATCTACAGTGAAGGACTTGTACTGACATGGGCTGAAAGGCCATGGAAGAAGTCACCTGTCCAAAGCAAAAACTGCTTTTCTAAATGAACCCTATAGTTCTAATAGTTAGAAATTAGTTGAGACAGTAAAGAAAATATTTAATTATATATAATTTACTATACTGTTCACAGGATATATGAGTAATATAGATAAGACTGGTCAAAAGTAGACTTAAACTTAGTAATTAATGGTATTTGTTTTTTAAATGTCTTCAGTTGCTGTGCAATTAATTCTGATTGTGGAAAACAGTCTGATTGCTAAACCAATCAAGTGATTGGAAAATGTTGATTTAGGAAATGTAAAGATGAAAATAAGTCTGTGGGGATGAAAATATTTTACATCGGTTTATTGAAAAACATTGTAGTGAATTATTGTGACTCTGTCACAATTATTCTTGTCTTTAAATAAGTTTCGTCAACGCTGATTACCGTTGCTTGGAGACGGAAGTAGCTTTTGTCTTTGGTCCTGAGAGCCACTTGTCTGAAACCCAGACACATCCCACGGAGGTGGGGGGAAACATTTCAAATCATGCAGGGTGGGGGAGACGCGTGGGTGGGTCATTTATTTGACTCGTATATTATTGTCTCGCAGTGTCAAAACAATCCTCGGTGTTCCGTTTTTGATGCAAAGCGGATAAGACGCGCCGTCTCTCGTTGTGCCTGCGGGGCTCTCGGGTTTCCGTTACCGGGTTCTGGTCAGTGTAACGTTGCAGCGGCGTTACGGTGCGCCCGGTATCCTGCCGCCTCTCGCGCTGCTGGGCAGATGGCAGCACGAGGTAATCTTCTTAAAACCTCGCGCCGCATGTTGTGAATGAGAGACGTAAAGAGGGAGACAAAAAAAAAAAAAAAAGAGCAGCTTCAACAAGTTCAGTTGTGCTGTCATTCACTTCTCCTCCTCCTGTAAACACCGGGCGAAGTGATTGCACTCATGTTTTGAAAGGACTACTTTTTTGGGGAGCGGTGTTTGTGGACGGACAGGTGTGCAGGACAACCTGTTGGGGGCTTGCTTTCTTTGACTCGTGCCAGAACAAGTTGAGCGCTTGTCGACGCCGCACTTGTGATGGGGAGGAACGTTTGTGCAGAGTGTCCACAACAGGTAAATATCCTGAAGCTACTACATATTTAGAATGTTTGAGTATCTGCATAGACTTACAAGTTTGCTCGGCATAGAGCACAGTATGCATTATTAGATACATGGGAGGCTTTCCTATTTTCTAACGGACTTTACAGCCAAAAGCCATGGCCATGTAATGTAACACTTCAGATGACTACACGGCTGGCCTCTTTTTTTAGTGTGTGTGTGTCAAAATGGGAAATTGAAGCTGCAAAGTATTGTAATAAAGAGAGCTTTGGCCTAAGCCTCAATTTCCAACAAACTTATTTGAGAACCTGTTTAGTTGGATAAAACCTGGGGGCCAGATGCCAGAGGAAAAAGGGCATGTTTAATTCAATGGAAAATGAAGAAAAGCGAGAGGCAATGTAGCAGTATCAGTTGAGCTGTGCCTCCATCAAGCTGTACATGATAGTGTGGGCTTTGGCCGGGGAATAGCCTGCATGGCATTTCACTCTTCTCAGATTTGTCTGATGTTGGATTTTGGTCTGACCAGTTCTCTTTTTTTCCTCTTTTTCCAGATTGTGAAATCCTACCTATCATGTGAAGGCTTTGGTTGCGGTTTTCCTGGGTGTGCGGGTTTGGGGCTGAGGGACAGCGACCGTGTAACAGAAGACTAATCTTGGTAGCTTCACCCCAGGAGCACTGGCCTCTAAAAATGCCCCTGTAACCCTGGAATCATGGAACCATGACAGTCATCACTTATTCAAACGGTGTGGGGAGACTTCAGAACAAAATTTTGGTTCTTGAACATCCCTTGGCCTGCAAGAGTGTTCCAGAACCTCTGTCTGAGATTCTAGAACCTGGAACCACGCTGGACTTCTTCAAGATTCAAGAAGGCTACGGGGTCCAACACATAAAGAGGACTGAAGAGAAGAATGACGTCAGAGAGCAAAGCGTTCAAAGACAAAGAGGAATCGATGGCGATGGAAAAGAACACAGAAAAGATGTAAAAGGATGTCTGATGTTTGTTAAAGGAGAAGAGGCAGACCTCATGGGTTTGTGTTCATGTAGAGAAAAGAGTGAAATCTTGCACAGAGAGAAAAGGACCAAAACCAAGCAGATCTGGCGTATTTTTTCATTATCTCATCAAAGCATCAATGAAGAAAAAAATAGGATGAATTTCCTTGGACTGAGGTGGCATAAAGTGTTGCCCTTTTTAACTCTTCTTTTCCTGAGCTTTTATCCTAAACCTGCTTCATCACAGGTAAGAGTGTTTTTAGAAACAGTCTCTAGACTGATGTCGTCTGTTAACTATGCACAATATTGGACTGACACATTTGGAGGACAAGTGTAACAATATTAACAATATTTTTGACCTGTGCCAGTATTTTATGGCTGTGATCACTTGATGTTTATTGCAGGTTATTGTTGGTTCAGTTATGGGTTTTTTTAAACCCATAACACATTTTAATGTTTTTTGCTACAAAAATATATTAAAATGTGTCTTTGAAAATTGCATTTTGCAAACTATTATTAAACAAATGAGACTAAACAAAAAACAATAAATAAAATTCTAATAAAATGATTTTTATTAACTGTCTTTTCTGTGATTCCCTTGATATTCATTACTGTAGCTGGTGAAGTCATTAGGAAAGTGCATGTTCAAAAATCAGTTTGTCACACTTTCTACTCCTTTTACAGGGGCATTTCCCACGAATGGAGAACATTGCAGCTTTCAAGCCTGTGTCGACCTCGCCGCCTCGGTCAACCTGTGGCGTTCCGGAGCAGCGCAGCTACTGTCAGTCGCCTTCCTCACGGGATGAACTGCATTTGTGTTTTCAAGCCATGTGTGTCCAGGAGTGCCCCTATAGATCCTCCACACCACCTTATGCCCCTCTACTATTAGCTGCACAAAGGTGACTGGTTTTATTTGTTTAAGAAGTTATTGCAGTCTCATCTGTGATTACTTACTTATGAATAGCATTTACTTTATTAAAATACAGATTTGTTTTATTTGACTTGTCTACTTCTATGTAGAAACAGTATCTTTCTTACTAGGAATATATGCATCGGATAAAGTACCAGTGGATGTACTGCAACTGAAAATACTTGACTTTAAAAATCACATGGATTCAACAAAACTCTACAGTTAAAGAAAATGTATTCATATCTTAATAGACCCGTCACATTCTTGTAAATAAGTTAAGCTTATTCTTCAATCACTATTCACAAAGTGCTGGACAATCAGAGAGTAAAAACAGGATTATAGAGACAAACCAAAAAATTATCCAGCAAATACAAATTTCAGATTAAAGCTTGGTTAAACAAAAATTTGTTTGGCTACTTGTCAAAATTAAACCCTTTTAAGTTTTCCTGTATTGACACATGTAAACTTAATTCTACCAGGGGTACCTGTGTAACCGAAGACATTGACACTCGTCGTGGGACTCAGACAGAGGCTGGAAGCACAACAAGTTCGGATGGTCTTTCTGTTGGACCTGACAGTATAGTGTTTCAGCCCAGCGAAGATGGATGTCTGGTCACTCCTCCTTCACAGGCAATAGGACCACGTGGTTCCCTCACCTTGGCAGTGTGGTTAAAACCGAACTCCACTGGAGAAATGTAAGTTTAATGTTTACAATTTTATTCATCCAATTATATTTGCCAGTTGTGTCATTAAATTTCTTTAATGTTTCATTTGGATAGATTTCAACATTTGCTGATGTTTATGAGGAGCTGAAAAAATGTTCAGGGTTGATTTGAAAGGAAAAATAAAACAACACATTTTCTGAGTTACCTGTATTCTCACACACAAAATTGGCTGATACATTGTTAAATTTACACATACATAGAACATGTTTTGATGAAATCTAACATTTGTTAAGCCACAGTGCACAGAGAAGAGTGCAAAATCTCTTAAAAACAAAAGCTTCCTTGCAAAGTGACATTGTTTCCAACATATTGGATTTCAGAGGGCTGCTTTTGGAGGATACACAACTTTGAGTATGTGCTCCACTCTGAACCGACTAATCAGTGTGGCACTTTGACGTAATGGAGGGATTTCTTGAAAGGTAAACTGCATCAGTTGACATTTTGAGTCAACTATCAGATAGCGAGAGTGTAATGGCCATGGCCAGAGCTCCTATCCCTCAGAGAAGAAAGCTTACACACAGAAGGAAATGTTTCACAGTAGAAAGTTAAATGCAGTAAATTTTAATGTAAAAAAAATCTCTACATCTTTTCTTTATATCTGTGAATTGGATTTACAAATGATGATGCTGATCATTCTTTTCAGTCAGTTTGTCTGTTCATATGAAACTGTATCATTAAACACTGCTGAGGTCTTGGAGTCCTTGGGTAGGTTTATATGATCCTTACCTTTCTGGCTCCTGTTTCTTTATTTTATAGGCCTAAATATTTAAGAACGAACTAAAAAGCAGTTTTTAATATGTGTTTGATGGAGATCATGTGTGAAGTATAAAAAAGTGCAAATGGAGCAGCCAATTTAAGTTTTTCCACAGGGCTACCTTTAAGAAGGTATAACTGTTTCCCAACTTTGCGCGACCTGGAAAATCTTTCTTTTAAGAAATATTTGTTGTGGGAAGTACCTTTAAGAGATGATGGCATAAAATTGTCTTTGTAAAAACCCTATGAGATTTAATGGTTTATAAAATATTTTTTTGCATGAGAAATCACACTGATATTATAAGGATATATCTGCGATATATCGTGACACATCCTAACCTCTGAGCAGAATCCTACTTCAAACTTTCCATACATATCGGTTGCATCAGATATTGTATACAATCAAAGTAGCACCTTACTGTTTTGGAGAAGTTTGTGAAAATGAAAACGGTCTGAAACTCATCTCATAAGGAACATGTAATGCCTGTCCAGGTCAGTATCACCATCAGGAAACAACAAGCTGTCATGTCCTACTTAGTCTGCTTAAGTGTTGGAGAAAGGGAGAGTGAGTGTACTGGTATGTCCTAGGCCAGCCCAGAGTGGTGCACAGTTACAAAGGCCCAGATCAGCTTTCAATCAAATACACCAGGGTGTAGATGAGGCAAATGCATGCACAGAAGATATCTGTTGACTTTTATTGGCCATCATGTCTATTTTTTCTAATAGCAATCAATGATCCTCACAAGTAATTTATTTCCTCCTCCCAATTCTGAAATAAACATTTTCTTATCAAATCCGTAACAACTGATGCACCTCAAAACATTTTTACATCAACATTTATGTTTAATTCATTTGACATGTACTTGACACCAAAAAATGCTAAAGGATGCTTTATGTCAACTTCTCTTCATATTCCACTTAATAAAATTTGGAGAATTTTCTTCTAATGAACCAAATAATTTTTAATAGAATTGGTAAACAATTTTTTTAATCCATATACATAATCCTTTTTCTAAATACTTGTAACTCTAGTTCAAATTTTAAAATAAGTGCAATAAGCAAATAAATGATGGTGCTGAACTTGTAAAGGAATGGAAAAGGAAAGGCTTTTAATTTTCTATATTTGAAGCTGGAATTGTCCAGTGAGATAATATCAAAGGTGAGTTGTGTTTATTTTGTCCTGCAATTATTTACACTCAGAACTATGTATCTTACATACTGGGTTGTTGTCTCTTTATTATGAGATACAGCTCATACGACTTGAGTCTCAGAGCAGGAGTCTAAATCAAGTTTCAAGCCTTTAGGTAACAAGTAAAACTCTAAAACTTTTGCAATATAGTGTGATTCGATCGAGAGTCTCAAACTCGAGTTGCCATTTCTGACAGCAATACTAGTGTTGGTTGTTTTTTTTTTATATTGGACGATGCTTGTTTTATCCATAAAACTTTTTAAACTTTTGTTTAAAAAGTATTTTTAAATAGAATCATCATTTGAAACTATTTTTATGACCTTTTTAGATTATGGAACTTTAAGTTTTATTTCTGTCACAAATCACTTTTATGGATAAAAAGGTTTCAGGTTTTGTGTTTACTATCACTCCTTGTGATGGTTTTCCTCCAGAACTTTAAGAATTCAAATATTTAGATAAATGCTACTTTCAAAAACAAGATCTAATATTATTTAGTCAACTTTTTTAACAATGCAGACTTAATGACAAATGTGGTGTGTGATAAATTTAAAATTGATAAAATAGTTACAGGTTCACCTTAAAATGAAGTGTAAAATTCAGACACAATACACTCATGGTGGCATACTGTGTTAATGTATCGTCTGCTGTTGCTGTTAGTGAAATTTAAATGGGATTGTCTGAGTGTTGCATTTCTCTGTGTGTTTATGAAGTCGTCTGTCTGGGGAGTCGGATGATGGAAAACTCTTGTTGTCTTGGCCTGCCGAACATGACACCTGTATAGCTGAATGCGTCTCAATAGAGTCATCTCTCCCCCTCTCACTCCCTCGCTCTCCCTGGCTCTGTTATTTTTGCTCTTGTTGCCCATCATTCTTTTGTTGTACAGATGATCATGGCTGCTATCAAAGAAGCCAGATGAAAGGAGGTCTCTGTCTTCACCTCTGTCCATCGCTCCTCACCCCATTTCTTTGTCTCGTCCTCTCCCTGTGATTTCACATCCCTCCCCTCATTTGAACAATGGACAGAGCTAACCACCTGTTCTTACAACCCATACTATTTATTACATCAATGCTGTTCTCCCACCAGCAGATTATGCCACATTTCTTTTATCTAATCTTTCCTAATTGTTTTATTTAGGTTGTGCAGAAACAATTTTTGCTGCCTGTGCAGGACAATCCAAGATAGTAGAAGAAGAACCTTATGACATTGGCGCTGCTTAACCCTCTTCTTAACCGTCTCCAAAATACCCAAAATATCTTCAGCATATTTTGGGGTTTGTAATGTCTGTAAGAGGACATAACAAAACTATGAAACCTCAAAATCAAACAAAATCAAATTAATGCCACTATAAAATGATCTGTAAGATTTTAAACGACTGGCTTTGATCTTTGGCAAAAATTATTTTGGTCATTCAGTATTTGGTGGTGAAACTATTTCATTGTGTTCTTTCAGATTTTCAGCTTCTATTCTCTTTGTGGTTTTTTTAAAGATATTCAGATGCATATACAAATCTGGGCATGTGCTCACTGTTGACTGTGAATTTAAAAGCTCTTTTTTCTCATGAATCCATCTACAATATCTGATTTATTGGGTATGCTGCCCTGGGTTCATAAAAGCCATGATTCCCCATAAAATGTCAGTGGAGGTGGTTAATATGACACGTTGTGGTCGTGCGTGTCTGTGCACAGTGCAACATCCAAACCCTCACAGTTATGTGTAATATTGATATTCAATGGGAAAATGTCAAAATGATGGGCTCTATGTGGTGGTGCTCAGCTGCAGTGGTTTTGTATTTTCCAGTTCAGGTCATATTAATTCTTTTGTATTTATTTCTTCTTCACTGTCTTTGCTTTCTCACAGGATGCTACTGGAGAAGAGCTCAGACAATCGCTTGGTTTTTTCTTTGAGCATGTCAGAGCGGGCTGTCGCCCTTCGATATGGTCAGACCCACGGCCTAACCTCACATACTGTAAACTTCAGAACAGAAGGTCGGTTACAGCTGAACAGATGGACACATCTTACTTTGCAGGTAAGAAATCTCAATGGTTTGAGGACCAATATTAGAGACACTGGATTATTATGTTCATATTTGAAGGTTTAAGTGTAGCCTTCTATGAAGTATTGTGTTTAACTTGACAAGGGTCTTTTCGGTTTTTTTTTATTTGAACTTTCCATAAAAACAAACAATTTAGATACTTTGGCCCTCAGTTTGTAATCACATTTTAGGAAAAGAACAAAAGCTGAACAATTCCCATATTTTTTTCTATAACCAGCATTTCAGTGAGGGAAAGAATTGACAAAAATGTCATCCAATCCACAGTGCATGGTGGCGCAGTTGGTAGCACTGTTGCCTTGCAGCAAGTAGGGTTAGATTCCCAGTTTTTCTGCATGGAGTTTGCATGACATTTACATTTTGCATGACATATTATCCCTTTCATTCACAAAAAAAGAGCCGGACCAGTTAAAGCATTAAACTAATTTAGCTGTTTAATGTTGCCAAATTGATTCAACTGATTTGAAAGTAATGGAGTTACTTTCAAATCCACCAAATTATAATTGTTAGATTAGATATCTGCTGAGAGAGAACATTAACTAATAAGAATTATGTTGATGTTTGATTTTTAGTCATGCATTGCAATTTATTTGTATGTTTCAAATGTTTTCATTTAATCACTTGTTTTTCTGTCCGCTTCAGTTAACCTAAGCAGTGTGTATTAGCTTGAAATGTTGTTTTGAAGTCGGTGTTATAAGGCCCTCATGGACAAAAAAGTTTTTCACCAGATCTCATCACTCTTAAATGGCAGCTAGTGAAGTGGAGAGAGTTTTGAGGCCTAAATGAATCCCTGTGTGTGTTATTCTGGTCTCTGGTGAAGTGGATCATTTTACAGATTTTTCCACTGGACAGTCTCAGTCTTTCATCATCATGAATAACACCAAAGATACTACTCAGAGAAATCATAGTTACCTTGACCAGCCTTTTATTTTTAGATGGATGTTATCTATGTCATCTGCTTTCTTGCACTTTGTCATTGATAACATACATTGATACAGTTTGTGTAAAAGTCTTTTGTTGTAATATCTTCCTGTTGCACACCACTAGTCACACTGCACGGCATAGTCACTTATAATCTTAATTAAATTGCAGCATTTAATAATTAGCAGAGTTTAATTTATTGCTTTATTATATTTGCATTTATTGCTTTATTATATTTGCAATCTAACTTAAAAGTGGAATACTTATTTTTATATAATATATATATTATATAGGTTTATAGAAATACTGAGCTCTGTGTGAGCATGAACCAGCTCACGTTTGTGATCCGTTTAAAAATTGAGCTGCTGTATGAAATCTCAGCAATTTGCAGCATCATCTCTCAGCAACATCATTTTGCCAGAGCAGAGAATCTAACTTGACACCTTAGTTTACAGTTTGCTGATGGGTGTTGATGGTGGAAAAATGTGGCAGCCCAACCTGTTGTTGGCTAAATGTAGTGTTGCTGATGGCTCACATTGTAGACAGTGTATGTACAGTATGCAGAATCCCTCCCGAGGATAAAGTTGTCATTGTGTTTGTCTATGCATACCGCAATGCTCAATTTGCCAATTCAGACAAGACATGGAGTGAGACTTGTGGGCATTTTGCTCGAAATGCATCATATCTATGCAGCTTTGGGGTGTTCTAAACCGCTGTGTGGTTGTACCTTTCTATAAATCAGCCTGCCTTTTTATGTAATGGCATGATGATGTGATCGGTTTCGACCATTCAGAAAAAAATCATAATTATCCTTGACACGCAAACACTATACGCATGTTCTCACTCATGCATGCACACACACTTATATACGCCCGCTCTGTCACATAAACACACTGACACAAACTCACCACTCAGTGGTAATTTGTAGCAGTCTGTCAACCACAATGCAGATATTACTCTAAGGAGTAAAGTAGAACCCCTTCCTATTCACATTTAGACAAACACACACCTACACACATGTGCACACACCGCTCATCTGTCAGTTTGTACAGATCAAAACACAAAAAAGACAGTCAAAAGGAATACCGATTTCCAAGTGCCAGGAGCATGACACGCACTCACACACACACGCACCCCCACACGCACACACACACACACACACACACACACACACACACACACACAAGGTGCCAGAAGCAAGGTGCTGTAGGGATGCTGGTGCTCCCTAGGTAGTTGTCTTATCTGATTATGGTAACGATGTAGAGAACAACGGAGGAAAACGCAGCCTGAGGGAGGAAGGACTGACAGAGAAAGAAAGATGGGGGAAGTGAGGGAGTAAGCTCAGTGTACTTAAGTGCAGTCAGCTAATATAAGTCTAATCTTTTAGTGCATTTTTCTAAAAAAAACAAATGTTTGCAGAATAATCAGTCTGCAAACTGATTCTTAGAGTTTGCAGTCATAGAGTAAGCAGTTCTATCAGTTATAGAAGTGCTTACTTGTCCTTTTTTTTTTTTTTACTGATGATCTATCCACTAAATTAAAAAACTACATGAGGGCAAAGTTTGTAACTTGTTGCAGGTGGTGTAAATTAGTTGCTAGCTACAAATTAGAGGTTAGGATGACTACATGCATTTTTATAGTGGTATGAAGTTTTATTTTGCAACGTCTTGCTCAAGGTTTTCTTAAACCTTGAGCAAACATATTCAAAGATTATGTAAAATTGACTCTTTTTAACCTTTATATAATGTCATAATGTTATTTTCTCATCAAAAACATACCTGGCATGTTTGATTCTTTCATGTATGTTTGAGAAATTTCCTGTGGCAGCCATTCAGAGGTATCAGAACTCTTGCTCTCACAAAGCACCATCTATTTTCACAAAGCTCCCATCTGACTCTTCAGTCTCCAGATGAAACTCTGAATCACAGAGCATCCCCTCCCCTGTGCCTTCCTAAAACAACTCCTGTAGACTAGCAGTAGCAGCAATTAGCAAACACCTGGTGAAACTGTGTTTCAGCAGAGCTTATCATGCAAACTACTTCTCAGACAAATTCTGCTAAGAATGCTTGTAAATGGCATAAAGGAGGAGCATTGTTATGATTACGTGTTGAAGGGTTGGGGTTTTGCAAAGAGAGAGAAACCAATTTGAAGACGTCAGACTGTGAAGCCAAATTTTTTTTTAAAGTTATGTTTCATATAGACATTATTTTTATGACAACTGAAGGCAACAATTGTACTGTATTGTGCTATAAAACTATGTCCCTGAAAAATACACAACACTGTCCATTTAATGTATTTATTTTGTAGAGTGACAGATTGCACTCTAATTAAGTTTTCATGTCATTCAGAAATGGAGATGATTTATTTCATGTAAAGTTTCTGAATATTTCCAGCATTTCGCACTACAAAATTTCCCAAGTTTTAGCATTGAAACTGCTCAACATTTTATATCCATGTCCTGCACTTGAAACATGATTTGGGCTTTAATAAGGTAATAATGTATCTCAAGGTATACAAAAATACCAGTGATATTGTTTTTTTTTAAGGTCTGCTGAAAAGTAATTTGATGTAGAGTCTGTATGACTTAATCAGACAGTGAAAAGGACAAGGATGCTGTGTAAGCTAAAATCTAAATAAGTCAGCATTAGACTGATTCTTAAAACACAAAACCACTAATATAACAGAGTAACGGACTCTAGAACGATTCAAAGAGGAGTCACCAATATCAACAACTGCATGTTACCAAATCCTATCTAAAACCAGATAGTTAATTGTCGGAAAATGAAAAACCTGTTTTAAACTTACTCACAACGAAGGATAAATGAGGTTTAAATAAAAACTTCCCTCTGGAGGACTGGCTTTATTCCCGGCAGAGTTCTCGGGTGGGGGAGGAGCGCTCCGTCTGTTAGTGCCTGAACAAATCAACATTAATATAAGAGGCAGTGATAGGAACAACCAGTCACACCAGTCACATCACAACCCAAGATGTCAGCATGAATGTTTAACACTTGCATGCCTGCACACCCGTCCCTCCTCTTTCTAATGAATGCACAAATACATAAATCATGGATTACATCCACAGGGATTTATTACAACACCAATTTGCAGGTTTTTCAAAAAGCTTGTTTTTTGTATGTCTGCATTTTTTAAGAAGTGGGAAAAACAATCATTAAGTAAAAAACATACCTTTTGGTTCAGGTGGAAAGTGAATTAGTCATTGGAAGGTAAAAGTCAGGTGAAGGACATGGATGGGCTCATAATACACCTCATATTTCTTCTTGTAGAGCATTATTTGTTCCCTACTCTGTGTCATAGTCTCATTGCATTGTTGCAATCACTTTTGAGTCTTGTGGCACATTCTTTTTGAAGTTTTTTTATTTTTTGCTTTTGTTACTTGTTTTGTACTGTTTTCATTCTTAAACATGCAGTTTAAACAATAAACTAAGTTATTTATAAAGTTAGCAATAATGTTTTACCAGAAACATAAAATATTTTTGAGGAAAAACATGAGAAATATTTAAAGCGTCAGCTTTCTCTAATATGTACGCTTTAGTTCAGCGTTGTGATGATCTCAAAGACATCCGTGTGAATAAAAGGTTGAGATTAATCCAGTTGTCAGAGCAAATTGGTCATTTGTCTCCAGCAGAGGATTTAATTTATTTAAATGTAAACTTAAGTGGTAGCATAAAGCTTGTGTATAAAACTTTTGAAAGACATCCTGTTGAAAAGTAAAACGGAGTGGTCCATTTCATATCTTCTAAATTAGCTGCTCTATAGCAGCGATATAAAGCAGCCAGTTTATATGTAATCCTGTGGTATTTCACCCCAATATACCAACATCTTACGTCTTGCTAAAAGGTCTGCTTGAAAAAAATATATATATTAACAGTAAATTGCATGCTAGTTTACATTCCTAGACGTGATTTCAAATCGTATGACCTTCATCAGGTTTTAATATTATTTAAAAACATGAACATAAACTACAATGTATGAATAATTAACCTTGTTTTTTATTTATTATACAGAAACTATGACAAAATGGGTAGACAATTTAAAGAAAAAACTAAACTCTTCTGTTTCTTAATGTTTCCTGTATATATTACATTGGGATGAGTACATGTGCAGTTATGTGAATGTGTGTGAAGGTGAAGCAAGGTTGTTATGTAGGGGTGTAGTGGACACCTCTATGCTAGCCCTCTGCCTGCTGGCATCAGAGGCAAAAGGGCACGACACTGGCATTAATTACATAGTGAGAGACGAATAGACATGCATGTGTTCAAGTCCACTGAAGACTTTTTTGCTCTTAAGTTTATGTACGAATCTATATCCATTTCTGTGAGAATCTGCATCTGATCCATCTTAACATGTTGACTGGTACTGAGATAATCTTGTCTGATCATTGATGTTATGAAATGTTGGGATGCCTTAATTTCTTACATATGTTATTGTGTCACTCACATGTCTCCCCTACTTATGCTCATATTTTTAGATGAATCTTGTTTTTGTCAAAACTTGACACATGACTTCTCTTAAAGGGTTACTTTAACACATTCTCCCTCGCTTTATTTTCTCCTCACTTTTTTTAGCACAAGATAATTTTCTCTCCTTCTGTTTCCCTTTTTCTTGTTACCACACCTATCTTTCATTCTTTCCCTTTTCACAGCCCCCAGTGCATCCACCTTCTTTGTCC